>NC_135486.1:68222692-68532165 GCF_052094955.1 Ictidomys tridecemlineatus | reverse complement strand
TCCAGTATGATGTAACTATCTTTGTATCTTCTGATTAATTTTGGGTTGAAGACTGTTTTGTCAGATAAAAAAGTAGCTCCTCCTGCTTATTTTGGAACTCCATTTGCATGTATATCTCTGTTTCCATCCTTTCACTTTGAGCCTCTGTGTTTTTGCCTGTAAGGTCTCTTGCAAATAACATATAGGTTTTTTTTTTTTTTTTTTGTGTGTGTGTGTGTGTATGGCACTGGGGATTGAATCCAGGGCCTTGTGCATGTGGGGTAAGCACTCTACCAACTGAGTTATATCCCCAGCCCTGGCCTATGTATTTTAATTAGAGAATTGAGACCATTTATATCCAATATTATTACAGAGAAATGTTTACTAATTCCTGCCATTTTGATTTATTTGTAATGTTTAATTTGGTTCTTTGTCTCATTTGGTTAGCTACTCTTCAAATAAAATTTGCCCACTTTTGAGCCCTGAATTTGGTTTGATATTTTCTGTGTGTAGTATTTCTTTAAGTATTTTCTGTAGTGCCAGCTTAGTAGTCATAAATTCTTTTAGTTTCTGCTTATCTTGGAAGGTCTTTATACTTCTTCAATTCTGAGTAGTAATTTTTCTAGACATAGAAATCTTGGGTGACAGCTATTCTTTCAGGTTCAGAACACATTACTCAGAGTCCTCTTGAATTTTAGAGTTTGTGCTAAAAAAATGAGAGGTAATCCTGATCGGCATGACTCTATATGTGACCTAATATTTTTTTCTCTTAAGGCTATTTAAAGTCTATCCTGTTCTTTATGTTAGGTCATTTTATTTTATTTTTACTAGGGACTGAAACCAGGGGTGCTTTACCATTGAGTTACATTCCCAGCCCCTTTCTTTTAAAATAAAATTTTAACTTTAGATAGGGTCTTGCTAAGATACATATGGCCTTGTTAAGTTGCTGAGGCTGGCTTTAAACTTGTGACCCTCCTGTCTCAGACTCCTGAGTCACTGGAACTACAAGCACATGCCACTTGCCCAGCTATTTGTTGGGCCTTTTAAGTGTAATGTGTTAAAGAGAGATTCTTTTTGATCTCGACTATTTGGGGTTCTGAATCCTCCCTGTATTTGGCTGTACATCTTACTTAAAGGTTTGGAACATCTTTTATTATTTTCTTGAAGCAGTCATCCATTCCACTAGTCTGCTTCTCATAACGCTCTTTGACTCCAGTGATTCTTAAATTTGGTCTCTTAATGTTGTCCCAAAGGTCTTGCATATTCTGATCAGGGCAACTTTTTTTTTGTTCTTTTCTTTAGTACTTTCTGAATGTCCAAGACTGGGCTCTTTGTCTTCCAGCTCTGAGATTCTGTCTTCAGAATGATCTACTCTGAGTCTTTAACCTGAACATTTAATTTGATTTATTGGGTCTTTCATTTTCCTGTTTGGTTCTTTTTTCAATAACTCGATCTCTTTTCATTCATATACTGTCCTGATTTCCTCAGTTTATGCAGTTTTTCTGCATCCTTTTAAACTCATTGATCAGTTTTATAATCATTCTTTTGAATTCGTTATCTGGTATTTAATTCACTTCAATATTTTTTGAATCACTTGCTGGTGAATTATGGACTTTATGAAGTGAATTGCTACCTACTTTTTCATATTTCTCATATTTTGGGGCTGGGTTTTATGCATCTATTTTGATAATTTTTTTTCCACTCTTATGTGTGAGTCTTTTAAGAATACAGCCTTCCCTTGTGAAATTGTTCTGGGATATCAGATTTTTGTAAATTTTTAAATATATTTTCAAATGGGTTTTGTATTATAATTTTCCTGCTAGTTCTTTGGTGATGATCAGTATATTTTGATATAGTATATATATTGTGTCAGAGGTTGAGGATTTTACTTTCCCTATAGGTCTCAAGAATGGGATTCTTCTTGTAGATTTGACAATTGTATTGTACACAGCAGGATATGTGGGGTACACCCTCTGTGATTACTCTTCTTCGCTTAACAACTCTTTATATTCTAAAGGGGCATGGAAGTGATCTAGATTGAGACCCCTCAAAAGTCCACAGTCTTTGTGTCAATTCTCTCTGTTTTTGCTGTAGGAGTGGATGTCCATGTGTACCTGAGAGCCCTCTCTAACTGTTCTTATTTGGAACAGCCATTGAGGGTGGACATATTTGTGCAAATGTGCTTCTGGAAGCCAGTCACAGGGTCTGTACTTGAGTGGCAGTTTTTCCCAATGATATTAATTTGTTGAGCTTCTGAAAGTCTCCAATCCTGGAATTCCATGGTGCCCCAAATCACTATATAAATCAATATTTACTCTCTTTAGAGACTTTGACCTGCTAGAATTACTGTGGTAGGCAATAAATGCATCTCCGTGCCTTTATTTCAGATGTTGTGTGGTAGCCTCATCACCTGTGACCAGGGGAAGTCTGTCCCTGCCTCCACTTATTTCAACGTCTGCTGCTTGCTTCCCCAGGAAACACAAGCTCCAGATCATGTGGCTGCTCAGGACGAACTTTAGGACTGAAACAAGAAGGCACTTAATGTTTGCTGATGTGAGGCTGATGTGTTATGGATGTAACCATGTGCAAAGGAGACCCAGCCCTCCTCCTCAGAAGGCCTGTCTGACCTAAGTGGACAGAGTGTGGCCATGTTATCTGAGTGCTCAGCAGGGACCCTGAAAAAAAAATCACATGGAGCCTGGTGGGAGGCTCTCCACAGGAAATGGTGTTAAGGTTGGAACCTGAAAGTTATGCAGAATGCTGCAGGCAAGATCCCAAGAGAATAGTCTGGATGGAGGGTGACATAGGATGATTTTATGACATCCCAACAGATGTCACCTGTTAAGTCATGGCTTTGTGTGGGCTCCTCCCTCATGGAACAAGAGCTGGTCTGTGTGGCCAACAGAATGGCAGAAATCATGCCGTGTCAGCTCTGGGAGGAGAGGGTGAGAAGACAGGCATCCACAGGCTATGTGAGAGTGCTCACTCTTCTTCCTTTCCTTCCCTCTATGTGATTCTTTGTGTCCCTTTCTGTGTCTTGTGGACACAGATGTCCACCTCCGTCTCAGTCTCTTTCTCTCTCTTCCTCAGTTTTGTTTGCCTCTTATTCTGTTGCAATGTCTGTCTCACTGCCTCTCTCTCTCTCTCTGCCTCTCCTCTCTCTCTCTCTCTCTCTGCCTCCCTCCCTGCTCTTCCTCACCTCCTCTCCTCCTCACCATTTGCTCTGGGGAGAGCTCTCTGCTCTGCTCAGCATCTTATGGAGAAGCTGGAGTGGTTTCCCTGCTTCTCCTCTTTCCTTCTATAGGGCTTGGTTCTTGCCTCTTTCTCCCAGGGCCATGAGCTTTATGACTTGGTCTACAATGAATTGCAGTTCCCAAGGGATACCCAAAGGCACTGGCTGGGCAAGCTGGAACCGGAGGGATCACAGTAGGATAGAAGTCTGGACTTAGGAGTCCTTACCTTATGGGCCATGCTGGTGCATACAGAAGAATGAGGCAGAACAAGACATACATTTCCCTGAACAGTGCCCTCTGCCCTGAATGGTCTGAACTTGGGCATAGGAGTCTGGTGAGGGTTTTGACTGAATTAGTTCCTCAGGAGGGCTGTCAGGCTGGAAGTTTGGTGACAAATAAGCAGGAAAATCTCCATAAAAATAAAATGCTAATGACCTGCCACAAAGTGCTATGGAGAGAGTGAGGGAATAACAGTGTACCCTAGGATTACTGCAGGGGAGAGAACATAACATCTCCAGGAGAATTTCCTTTCTGCTCCCACTGATGAGCCTGTTGCCAGATGAGAAGGGAGCAGGTGGGGTGAAGCTCACATCAAAGTGCCACAGAGAAGGCTCAGGAGGGCCATGAATAGAGAAAGGACAAGTGGAACAAGAGGCCAACAAATCCATAAAAAGAAAAGAGGGGTGCCTGGTGAGGGAGCCCAGAGGGAATGTTCTGTTGGATTCTGCTGACACTGGGTGTGTGGGGGGGTCTGAGAGCCAGGAGGAGAGGGTCTGCAGAGTGTACCAATGTCCCTGGTTCAATGACAGTCTGTCCTGTACCAAAGGCATCAAGGACCCCACACCTTGCACAGAAAACCAAACCAAACCAAATCCAAGAAAAAATAAGAAGAAAGAAAAAGGAAAAGGAGGGAGGGAGGGAGGGAGGGAGGAGGAGGGAAGCACAGAACAACACCCTTCTCCCTTCGATCCTTCTACCCTCTCTACTGCTCTTCAACCTTCTCAAAACAGTGACCTCCTCACCCAGAGGGAGCCACACATTTGAATCCAATTGCTGATTGTTTGAAATGATCACACAAGAATCTGGGAATGGAAAGGCTGGGAGGAGAGCACTCAGGATGTGACGAACAAATGACACAGAATGATGGGGCTCATAGAGGAGTTTCCTATGTTGGGTCTCCGTTAGCTGTAGAATTACAGAAATGGAAGAGTTTATTCTGCTCAGGATCTTCCTGTGCATAGAAAACCTGAACTCCTGTTTAGCCAACCATCTGTCTTTCTGGTATAAAGGAATTTATCTTTGAAACTGCAGACCAGCTTCACAGGAGGGGACAGGAGGCTGTGTGCCTGAAATCAAGACTGTATAGAGACTCAGAGGAAGAGCAACACCACGGCCACAGTGTCCAGGGACCTGAGCTTTCCATGGACAATTTGCATTTCCCCATAGTGAAGCAGTTAGGAGAAATTGAAGTCAAGATTGAAGCATGAAGACAAATGTGAGGATATCTGGGGAGGCTGTTCGTGATGTCACAGGGTATAGTGACCTGCTTCCTCTCTCATGTTTCAATTCCATTTAAAAGGTAAGTTTTATTTTATCACTTTCCCTTAGAAACTTACAATAATGTATATAATGTGCTTCTTATTTATTTATTTATTTATTTATTTATTTATTTATTTATTTATTTATTTATTTGATTTTTAGGCATAGTGTAAGACCCCTGCAATAATGAACGACAACATGAAGATTTTGTTGGGGTGATAATTTTAATTGTTGCTACTCATTACACTAATTACTGTGACAAGACTCATTTTTAAGGGGAGGTAAACATAGTGAAAATTGAATGTTAGACACCAGGAAGGAATGGGAGAAGTGGACATTTAGATAGTGGCTGAGTTTTCCAACTCCAGGTGTTGAAATGTCATATCCAGGAAGGATGGGGACAGAAGCCAAGAGAATGGAGGGAGGGTAGAGTGGAGCCAGTCTCCTTGCCGTCTGCAGTTGGACTGGGGTGAGATGATGCTTTGTGAAACAGCAGACATCATTCACGTAGTGGATACCTAGTGGTCGCCATTACCAGCCCTGACCCAGGGTGGCTCGTTGACCCTCACAGCCTTATGACGTAGGTATTATTCATCTGTCCATCTTACAGATGAGAAAATGGAGGCAGGTAAAGTTAGCCAGGGTGTCTCAGGTCACATATATTAGTAGGTGGTAGAGGCAGATTTTGTTGGGTATTCAAGTCATCCATAGTTTTAACTACATCTGGTCCTTAGATTTAAAAGCTCAGATGTTTTCTTGCCTTAAGTGGTAGACTTTTCTACCTTCAATGTCCTCATCTGCAAAATGAAGACCGTAGAACTCTTTGTGGTAGTAAAAAGGATAGAAATGAGCTACTTCACTCCTTTATGAGGATTGTCAGGAAGCCTGGCACATGGCAAGTTCTAGACAAATCACAGATGTGTACCCATGAGGGCTGATGTAAGACAGCTTCTGGCAGGCTCTGCTGGTCAGGACATCACGGTGACAACAGGTAGGCTCACGAAGGTACCTGCCATGACGGGCCAGCCATTTGCCTAAGTACATCCAGCTATGTTCACCCAGCTCACGTCTTCAAGGAAAGTTGGAGTATCTTGGTGGAGCTTTGGGTACTTGAGTAGAGTCTGGTTCCACGTTTCAAAGCTGGTTATTGACCTTCTCTGTGCCTCAGTTTTCTCATGTATGAATGAGAGAAAGGAATTCATGCTTCTCAGAGTTCTTGGAAAGAGAAAAGGAGATAATATGTGTAAAACAGACATAAAAGAAACTCCACTAGTTCATTAGCTTTGTCTTCCTTGTTGAGTTATTGTTTGGTCTGATGTGCAGAGGTAGAATGGATCCCCCTGAGGCAGAGAGTGCCCTAGTCCTGGATTTCACAGGGCCAAGTCTGACTTGAATGCCCAGAATCTGGCTGAGTTAAATGTGGAGGGAGATGCCCTCGGAAGGGCTCTCTTTGGCTCTTTCAGTGGTCATGACAATTATCAATGCTCATTTAGAGGAAGGGTTAGTATAGTTCTTATTTAAAAAACTCCAAGTGTCCTTTTCCTGAACCCACCACATCCTGTAGTTGAGCAATGGCACTGCACACTTGTTTTGAACTTAACACCTGTTCTGGACACCCAGCGCCTTCTGTTAACTCTCTACTGCTCAATGGAAATCCTGATAATGAAGTCATGAGAAAACGCTCACAAGGCTTCTTTCCCATCTGGTGACCCCAGAGCTAAACACCACAGGAATTAGAATCCCTAATTTGCGTGAAGAAGAATGACTAGAGGACCGATCCTCTTGGGCTCCAGGGGCCTCAGGCGACTGTCAGTGGAAGACAACCCGAGGCCCACTCCTCCTGAAGTGGGGATTGTGCAAACTTCCATCTGCAGGTCCTCATTCCTCAAGCACCTTCTGATTCAAAGGCCATCAATTAAAACAAATCCCTTCATTTTAGACAGAAGTGCCATAATACAGGCACCATCCAGGGGGCTTGTAATCTGACATTATGAGAAGCTGTGAAATTACAGAGCAATAAATAATAAAGTCCTAGGCTTAGAATCTCTAATCATCATTCCCAAATTGATTTTAAAAATAATGAGGGGGTATTTTTTATAGAATGATTAGGGAAAACTTAAAATTCATTAAATGTCTCTCTAAGTCTTTAATTTTCTTCAATGGAATTTTCAAATACTTGGATATGTTCTCTGTTATCAAAACATGTAGGTGGAGGGAATATACTTAAGCTAAAAGCATTGCTTTGTCCTGCATCCTCGTGGGAACTTCATGGTATCCATGGCTCATGTCCTTGCGTAGTTGTGAACCTGAGCGTGGGTAGCTGACAAAAGCCAGTTGTCCTACAGCTTCCATCTACTGAAATTCAGAATCAATATTGCTAACATTTATTTTGTGCATGGAGGTTCAACTCTAGTATTTTGAGTCCCCGGATGATCTGAGAAATTTAGTGGACAGAAGATGCATCAATTGTTAATTTCTGGAATGATAACCCTGTCTCTAAACACTTTGCCTCTTTCTGTCTTAATGAGCATCCAGTTGATGTTTCTTCCATTAAACAGTAAGAGTATATGTAGGTATGTAGGGTTATTAACATTAGTCACTTTCATGTAACTTCATGGACAATAATAGGGCAAAACTACCAGTGATATGTAGGTACCTCTTGTGCCCCAGAGGATTGGATTGTATTTTCCTTTTTTGGTACTGGGAATTGAACCCAGGGGGTGCTTAACCCCTGAGCCACATCCCCAGCTCCTATTTTTTTTTTGTGAGACAGGGTCTCTCTGAGTTGCTTAGGGCCTCCATAAGTTGTTGAGGCTGGCTTTGAATTCAAAATCCTTCTGCTTCAGCCTCCCGAGCCTCTGGGATTAGAGGCATGCACTACCACGCCCAGCAGCAGACTGCTTTTAAATCAGTGGGTTGGAGTCACCAAAACACTAGTACCCATGGCCCATGGAGTCCATGGCTGGAGGTCTGTATTTCCCCTGTCTGTCTCCACCTGTTGGGTTGATTATTGAAAAGTAGTTTGGCCCCAAATCTGTGCCTTCTGTATTTGTTAGTGAAAATTGGCAAGTTAACTGAGTATTAGGTACACCCATGAAATGCAAGATCAAAAAGAAATGCTGAGATGTGCTGTTTCTATGAAGTTAATTAAATGCTTTGGAAAGAATAAAAGAATGAGTAACAAAAACACGTGGTTGAACCAGAAGAGAGTGAGGCAGCTGCAGATGACTGAGAGGCTGAAAACATTGGACAGATTATTAAGTGTCTTTAGAGATCATTTAAGCTCTTGACCTGTTTTTTTTTTTAACTTGTTCTAATTAGTTATACATGACAGCAGAATGCATTTCAATTCATTGTACACAAATGAAGCACAACTTTTCATTTCTCTGGTTGTATGCGATGTAGAATCACATGATTCATGCAAGCAAACATGTATCTAGTTAAGAAACAGCATGGATTTTGGCAGGCAGGGTGTGGATTCTGGAAGGAGGAGAACCTGTATGGGTGAGCTCAGAGGAAAGGCCTGGTCTTTCATGAAAGGATTGGAGCAACTCACATGTTATAAATCTTAGATAAGTAGAGAAAAAAATAATTAAAAAAAATAAAACACAGTTTGGGGTTCATAGCATAATCAAGCAGTAATTAAGATATCTCAGGTACCTTCCCACCCCCTCTCTGGTCTCCTTGACTATCCACACCCCGACCTCTGCCCCTGAGTGGCACTTTTTTTTTTTTTAAAGAGAGAGTGAGAGAGGAGAGAGAGAGAGAGAGAGAGAGAGAGAGAGAGAGAGAGAGAGAGAGAGAGAGAGAGGATTTTTAATATTTATTTTTTAGTTCTCGGCGGACATAACATCTCTGTTGTTATGTGGTGCTGAGGATCGAACCCGGGCCACACACATGCCAGGCGAGCGCGCTTCCGCTTGAGCCACATCCCCAGCCCTGAGTGGCACTTTTGTTACCATGAATGAACCCACATCCCTGACACGTCCTGATCACCCAGAGCCCAGAGTTTGCATTGGAGTTCAGCGTTTACTTGTTACTTGTGGGGGAACCTAATCTACCTTGAACATTCTGGACATGAAGATTGAAATTTTTCTTAAACAATTTTAAAACTTAACCAGCCTCTTACTAACACCACTTCTATTAAGTAAAAGCTTTACAAAGTAAAAATGAACCAATTCCCCTGAAAAAGGAACAGTAAAATGTTGAGGTTCAGGATGAAATTGCTTTTCACACGAATTTCTGGATGGGAGAAATTCTCGAGCATTGGAAGCAATAGTTGGAATAACCATTCTCTGCCCTCTGAGGTGCCATGTGCAGCTCAGCCAAGCAGACCCTGCAGATGAAGGTGGTTATGACAACCGTGATGGGGTAGTCCATGGGGTTGGCTCTTGCCAGTTTTGAGTGGGATGTAAGGAACTTCCACACAATTACTGACATATCTACATGGAATCTTCCACCTGTCAGACTCCAGGGGAATCGTGCTCACCCAGAGCTGATCCTTTTCTGTAAAGGTTTCCATGCACACTGTGATGAGCTCCTATGGAGCTCAGGAAGGGAACAAGAATCAGAACAAATCCTCACTTGTCACCCGCTGGTCTCCTTGGGAAGAATGTAGCCACAGGCAGGGTCCAGTTGTGTTTTTGTGTTTCTTAGTTTACCCTAACGCCACTAGGGAATCATTTTCTGTAGGTTGGCAAACTATTTAAATATATAAACACTCTCCCTCCCCATTCTGGCTTCAGACCTATTTAAAGACAGAAGTTTGTTCATTACTCCATCAGATAAATTTTACTGCAGGATTTTGGGGGTGAAAAAACTATGAATCAGATTAAAGAACAGGACTGAACAAGTAGCTAACTCATTAAGGCTGACTGTTAATAAAATAGTAAATATATTGGTGGAAGGGAAATGCTTCTTTAAATAAGAAGTAAATAAATTAATAAAAAGTAGGTTAACAGAATAGTACAGTGATGCAGTCACTGTTTATAGCAGCTCAAATCACAATAGATAAGCTATGGAACTATCCTAGGTGTACTTCAATGGGTGAATGGATGAAGAAAACGTGGTACATATATACACTGGAATATTACTCAGCCATAAAGAAGAATGAAATTATGGCATTTGCCAGTAAATGGAAGGAACTGGAGAATATATACTAAGAGAAACAAGTCAACCCCTAAAAACCAAAGGCCAAATGTTCTCTCTGAAAATGTAATGACTCACATCAAGGGAGAGGCAGGAGAGGATGAATAGAAGTTCATTGGATTAGACAAAGGGGAATGAAGGGAAGGGAGAGGGATGAGAAAGGGAAAGATAGTTGAATGAATAGGACACAACATTCCTGTGTTCATAACTAAATACATGACCAGTGAAACTTTACAGGATGTACAAACACAAGAATGGGAAGTTATATGGCATGTATGTGTGATATGTTGATTATACTCTACTGTCATGCATACTAAAAAGAACAAATAAAATTGGTTGTTTTATGAAATAAAAAGTGGATAAAGTTTTCCCAAGTTACTGTTTTTGTACAGGTGTATTTTTAGTCCTCCTAGGACGCCCTTCGCATGACTCACTGGCTGTGTGTAACTAGACTGCCATTCTACCTTTCTGGGCTGCAGTTCCCTCCCTGTGTAAGGGGAACCTGTCAGTACAGGTAGTGTTGCTTGTTGCAAAGATTAAATTAGGGAAAATATGTGATGAAGTTAAAATAGTCCCTGGCTCACAATAAGAATCCAGCACAAGCACTGGTTTCTCAGCTTTCCCTGAAGATAGAAGATGAGCCCTGATATTTGGCCAGTGTCTTGTTCTACATCAGACTTTTCACAAAGTAAAGGACATGAGGGAACACTTTCCCGCATTTTCCACACCATGTATACGATACAGTTATTTTGAGTAGCTTTGTGTGCCATTTGTGCTACAAACTGTTAAAGGACTCCCACAACTTAGGCCAAATTGCAGCTCAAAGAGTTTTCCACTGAGAAGGAAGCTGGATCAAGAACATCTGGACACTTGGACATGTCCAGCCGTCACCCAGCTCCTGGGGCTGTGTGTGCTCCCCTCTCAGCCTGCTGGCCTTGCTCAGGCCTCCTTTGGATATGACTCGTCTCCTAACAATGAATTTGACTGTGTTGCATGTGTATTTTCTCCTTGTTGTCATGTGTGATGTTTATCACAAAGCTAATGATTGTGGTGGCTTTGTTTAATAACATGGATGTTTCTGAAACATAAATCAGCTTCATATTGACACACAGAAATGCCTGAAGTGGTTTAGTATTTACTGTGTTTTATTGCTTTCAAGTTTCACTCTTACTTTTAATTATTCTGTAGACAGTAACAACAAGGCTTTACCACTCATGGATCAAAATGAGAAGTGAAAATTCCAGCTAAGAATGTATATAGCAAGCAAGCAAATAAAACCTAAACCCCCACAAAAACAAAAACAAGAAATAAAGGAAAAAAAAACCACAACAAACCTTCAAACACCCCAAAACCAAACAACCAATTTACCAAATGAAAAACAGAGTCAAGTCTTTACGTTGACATTTTTCAGAAAAGCGTATCAGTATATATACTGGCCCAGACTTTACACTGACATTTTTTGAAAATATATCCATGTACTCAGTGTAAGCTGACTTGCTTAGATTTGTGAACAGTTTCTTCACCTACCTCTCAAAAAATATTGTAATTTAAATCACTCTGAAATAAAAACAGTCCACAATTTGTAAGGATGTAACCTAAGCTGAAAAATTATCCACTTTTGTGGGTTTTTTTTTTTTGGTGTTATCATTAAAATTAAAGTTGGTTGGATTCTGGAGCTGCCATAGAACTGAATTTATGAAGATTTTTTTTCTCCATAGAATAAATCTGTATTCAGCATTTCAGACACTAGAGGGAAGCACTCAACAGAGTGGCGATTTCTCAAATCTGTGTGTGTGTGTGTGTGTGTGTGTGAGAGAGAGAGAGAGAGAGAGAGAGAGAGAGAGAGAGAGAGAGAGAGAGAGAGTTTCCAAATGCCTTGCTGTCATAATGTTCTGTTTGGGTTGTTTTTCCCCCATATTTCTCCCTCTTTTTCTTCCCCTTTCCTTCTTCATTTTCCTCTCACACACTTCTTCTTCTTTATTGTTATAATGGTAATCGTTTTAGATGTCCAGAAGAAAATAAATATTATATGTTTTTAGAGAACAAAGAGACCATGACCTCTTTTCTCATAACAATGGGCCCACATGATGGTTTGGTCACAGCTCCTGGTCTGGGCTCTTGAACAGCACTCCAAAAGCATGTTAGGCTGGTTGCAGTTAAGTCTTCACAGAAGTCTGTTTCCTTTCTGTTCTTCTTCTTCTTCTTTTTTTTTTTTCCCCAATGAAATGTTTCCCTCTGAAGTTGTGGGAAAGTACAAGCAGGCCTGAAACCCAGCCCTTGGAAGCCACCCTACAAAATTCCTGATGGAAGTGTAAGTCCTTCGTCTTCTCGCAAGACTTCTGAATGATTTTGGCTGCCCAGGAGCCTGTGATTGTGAAGAGGTGTATGTGTTCCTATGTGCCTTCATGGTCGATGGTCACTTGGCTACCTTGTCTCGGGGATAGAGACGCAGAATCAACACACAGACTCTGGGAGCTGGTGAGAGAACTGGCTGGAGACCCACCTCAGGTTATTGTCCAGTAGCTCAGTTTATTTTTGGAACGCATACAGCTGTTTAGGGTTCAGGTAGGGCGTGCCTGCCAATCACACATAAGCATCTTAATGCGTATAAGCCAATCATCTTATGCCTAATGTAACCGCACTATGAGAAAGCACTAAATGTTGCTGATGTGGTGGAAGGCAGTCTGGAAGGGTCTTTGTCCCTAAGAGAGGGGAGCCTTATGAGTTGGGGATTTCATGCCCTGAAGGACCTGACTCTCAGACTCCTGACCTGGTAGTCTGGTAGCTTGGCAACACTAACCACAAGTACTGAGGATGTGGTTTCACAGACGGCTCACTAGAGCAGAGCATTCCACCCTGCAGGTGTTCCTGTCATGCCTGTACAAGCGTAGGTTTTCCTAGCACTCTGAGCTGCTCGTAGCTACTCGCTGTGAACCGAAAGTTATTCTAACAAAGAGGTGCTCCATGTACACACACTGGGAGGCCAGGGCTTGATGTGGCCTCCACTACTTCCTGGCAGTGCAACCCTAAGCAAGATATTTAGTTTTCCGAATCTCATTTTTAAATTTTTCAAATAGAATTAATAATACGACTTATTTCATAGTGCTTAGGGGTTATATGATCATGTTATCTGGTATATAGAGAATGTTCAATGTTATTATTGTTAATTTTGGTTATTTCTGGATCTCTCTTATTAAAAGCAGGTTGGTGGGCTATGGTTGTGGCTTAGCGATAGAGAGCTCATCTAGCAGGTGTGAGGTTCCATCCTCAGCACCACATAAAAATAAATAAATAAATAAAATAAAGGTATTAAAAAAAAGGAGGTTGGAGTTATTGCACTAATAAGGCTCCAATTCTTTCTCTCCAATTATGTAATTCCTAAATGATGAAAACTATGATATTTCTTTAGCATACAGGAAGATCACTTAATCAAGATATTTAAGAGTAAGAGATAAGCCTTTTAAGATGAACTTTTGTTCAACTTAAAATAATGTTTCCTCTCCTTTAATTGGCAATAAGACAGTGTTGTAGCATGGCATGTATTTTATAATCAAATTCTAATATACAGTATTAGATTTTTGAAAACTCATAACACGAGATATTCTTAATTCTGGGCTGTCCAGTGAGATAGCACCTGACCACATGGGGCCACCAAGCAGTCAAAATGTGGTGTGTCCACATCGAGTCCAGCTGTAAGTGGAAAAAAAAATCACTAGATTTTAAGACTTAATATGACAAAAAGAATATATGCATCTTATTAATATTTTTGTGTCAATCGCAAATTGCAATATTTTAGGTATAGCAGGTTGAAATATAAAATGGAAATTCTTTTCATTTAACTGTTTAAGTGTTTGAAAACTATGAAATCATACATGTGGCTTGTATTGTATTTCTCTTGGATTGTGATCTTCCAATTTCATAGGACTGGAAAATTCGAAGTATCATTTCTTCTATCCTATTTTTAAAATAAAGCACACATATGGAGAAAAATTGGTGGAGGTATTTAAAAGACGCTCGTGAGCAATTCAAGCATTCTTTCTCAAGTGTTTTTCCGGTCAGTTTGGTGACCTCTGAATAATCTGTCTTTACTGGAATGTGACAAGTAAAGCCTTTTTCCTCTTCTTCTTTGCTTTCTTGGAAAGCCTGAGACTAGATGTGAATTATCAGTAAATCCATCAACCTTGGACAAAGGCGGGGGCCAGATTCTATTTGCAAGATTTCCCGGGTCTGATTTCCTGATGCTGCTCAGGTCAGTGTGTGATTGTGAGCTCAGGTTAAGGACACCCAGTGACTATTTATGGCCCACTTGTTTCAAGGTAAGCTCCTTGAGAGCCATCTCCCTGAAAACTTCTGTAGTTTACCACTTAAATAAATAAGTTGCTTGGCTGACGAATACCTTGCATAGTTTTTTTTTCTTCCATTAAAATATTAGAAACTTTATGTGGCTCATAAAAAAAAATTCCATTCTCCTCAAAAAGTTTTCCCCTTCATTCTCAGGGTGAGGGTGTCAGTGGCAACAGATGATAGCATCCTATTGTTTCTCCTACACACATTATATTTTAATTAGATTTATCGACACATCTTCTTCAGTCTCTTCAAGATCACTCGCCTCTGTAAACCCAGAAGCCCAGCTACCTTCCATGGCTACTTACCTACCAACATTTGCCTGTGATTCTTATCTTAAAATTATTTTCCTCATTTCCTTCCTGTCATGCTAGGTTTTGTTGGAAAGTAGGAAGCACTTTACAATACACAGAGTAGAAAAGGCATAATTTATAATACATGGTCATTACTTGGCCTTTAATTTATAAATCATTTTACTTGGAAGGATTTTGCTTCTCTGCACCTAGTGAATCTTCGATTCTGTTAAACACATTCCCTGCCTTCTCTTATACTTTAGATTTACGTAATTCCAGTGTTTTCATAATAAATAATACAATTATTTTTATCATGTGTTTTAGTCAGCTTTTTCACTGCTGTGACTGAAGGATCTGACTAGAACAACTATAGAGGAAGAAAAATTTATTTGAGGGTTCATGGTTTCAGAGGTCTCAATCCATAGAAGGCCAGCTCCATTTCTCAGGGCTGGAGATGAAGCTGAATATCACGGTGTGACCCAGGGAAGCAGCTGACATCATGGTAATCGGGAAGCAGAGAGAGACTCTACTCTCCAGATACAAATATATACCCCAAACTCTCACCCTAATACCCACCTCCTCCAGCCACACCCCACCACTTCAGTTACCACCCAGTTAGTCTCTCTCAGGGGATTAAATCACTGATTGGGTTAAGACTCTCACAACACAATCATTTCTCTTCTGAACCTTCTGTAGTGTCTCGCACATGAGCTTTTGGGGACACCTCACGTCCTAACCATAACATCACGTGTGTCTGTACACCCAACAAATCCATTCTTAGCCTGGGTCTGCATTATATTGCCTGTAATATGGTCAATTAATCTTGGAGGTCTGTTAAGTGGTGGTTATTCTATTGTTGATTAGATCTAAATTGTCCATGAAAATGACCAAAATAACTCAGTGATGGTGCCATCTTAAGGTTATGTGACACAGTTTTGATCTGAAAAGTACCATAACTTTTATTTTAAACCAGATGGAGAGCCTAGACCTGATAACTGTCCTAGAATTAAAGGGAATGGTCCCGAGGTGCTGGGTGATGTCCTAGGTGATCTGAGCTTGGAACCCAGACCCCTGGATCTCTCCTGACCTCCTTGACCTTGGTCATTTTACTCAGAGTTCCTGAGACTCAGTTTCCTCACATGTAAAATGGGAGTAATAGAAGAACTTATGGATGGGAGGGTCACCAGCATTTCACACAGTGACATTGGGAAACACTACCTCATTATTGGTACTGCCTCATGTCACATTGTCTTACTTTGATTATTTGCATTGTTTACAAATAGTAAAGACCTTACACCTAGTCATTCCTCCATGACATCTCATCAGGAACATTTCAGCTTTGTTAGGAAATGGATTGGTAGAAGTGCCCAGGTAGAGGCACATACCTGGAATATTTCTCTCTCTGGTTCCTACAAGGGTATGACTTTGACAAATTTTAAAATAACATCCAAATTTCTTATGGCCAGCAACGAAATGCGAAAGTGTGTATTGGTCAAGTTGAGAATTGCCTGGTAGAGAGTTGGCTACCGCAGCGTGGTCTATTTCCATGCAGACGGTTCCTCCAGCCACTGAAGAATTTGCTTGTGAGTGAGTGTCCTGGGTGGGTGAGAAGACTAGGGGAGGGTTGCCATGGGGGCTCAGTGTGGTTCTGAGACACTTTGGAAGGAGCTGGGTGCCTGAGTCCTGGGGCTGCTCGGGCTGCTGCTTGGTGTGTCGACCTGAGGGGTAATTTGGACTTCCTCAGCCTTAGGCTTCCCATCTTCTACTACCCCCTGTTGAGACTCCAGAGATTCTACATCCACGTCCTTCTCAAGACAAGAGAAGGAAAACCTTCCAGCTTAAAGCAAGTCACAATCACACTGAAAAATAAAAAGGTCCAGTTTGATTTTGAGTGAAATGTAAGGACATTCATGAATAATTCGCTATATATAGTTTTAAAAATAGATCTGATGTTTTAGAGCAGAGAGAGGAAGGTACAAACAGCTCCCGTGCTCTCTGCCCCCACACATGCCATCTCCCCCACTACCAACACCCATATCTGAGTGGTGTGCCCTCACTATCACGCAGAGCTCGTGGCTGGCTTTAGGGCTCACTCTTGGTGCTCCATGTTCTGTGAGTTGGGCAAATACACAGTGATATGTTCCCATTATTGCAGTATCCGTATATTTTTATAACCTAAAAATCCTTTGTTTGCTCACTCACCCCTCCATTATTTGATACAGGTTTTTTTTTTTCTTTTCATCCTAAATCTTATTACTTTGACACTTTTCTTACTGAAACCTTAAGGTGTTTCTGCGGCAGTGACTTTGTTCTCATGATCATTGTCAGCCAATGAGTTCAAGTTCTGCGACTGAATTTTAGAACATTGCATTTGAACACAGCCATTCTTTGAAGAAGTCAGCAGGGCACGGCTCAGCAGATACATTCTGATAAAACCTTTCCTGTTGAGGCGTGAGGTTCCTGTGAGAGGGTTGGTAGAATTTCAGAAGTGATTTTGAAGGGTCTGGAACTGTAAGTGGTACGGTTTGATCTTATATTAAATTCTACTTTTCAGAAATAAAAAGAAATATCATCCAGCTACATGTGGCACTTAGAGTTGTCATCATGAAATCAGCTCTGGGAACTCCTGGCCCTGCCCAGGAGATGGGGGACCTCAAACCCCCTGAGTCCTGCCTGGATGTTATACCAGTGCCTCTTGCAGACAGTGGCTTTAATCATTGTGGCTTTGGATTCCAAGGGGAAAAATAAATAAACAATTAACGTTTTTATAGTACAGGCCACTGTTTGGAGCAGGCTTTTGATTACCTCCTCCCAGTAGTACACAGTAGCCCCCTTCAGAGGATCGTAGAGCCCCTCCTACCATCAGCTTTCTTTCTGTCTTCAAATGAATTAAAAGTTCTGATTTATTTCCAAGGCCTTTATAAAAAGCTCCCTGAAAAGCAAATACTATTTGTAGTGATGACAGGCAATTAGCGAGGCATTTAGATTTATTATAAAGCACAAGCGAAAATGGGGTTTTAGTTTTCTTTTACAGGAGTTTTAAAAATTCACTTCAGATAATGGGATGAGATTGTGTCTTTCCCAAGGACCGGTCCTCGGGCAGAGGGGTGAGATTACAAGTTCCAGTTGTTGTGGTGTCTAATCACGAGTGACTCACATGCAGGTTCTTCTCTAATAAAATCACTTTTTAAATTTCCCCCTTTGACTTCATTTACTCCCCACTAATTTTCCCCAGTGTAGAACATCCATTTCTAATAACAGTCTGTGTTGAACGCCGGTCCAGTAATGGCCCCCCCCCCCCCCCCGCAGTGTTTCTGTGTCTTAGGGAACAAGGTACTGGGAACATAGAGATGGGGAGGAGGCAGCTCAGGCTGCCCAGGTGCTAGCTAGAGGCTGGGGTGGCTAGATTCCCGGGGTGCTGTGTGGCAACCCTCTTTCCTAGGTAACTTACTTCTCTGTTCCCAGTTGGCTTCTTTTCTGCTGGTGAAGTAAATTTCTTCTGATTCTCTTCCTGATTCTTCCCCTTCCCTATTTATATCTTTCTCTAAAACATGACTTATGATGATAACTAATTCTCGGAGCACTTAGGGTTAAAGCAATCTCATTCTGCTCCATGGAAATTTCCTGTATTTGTTGTCCCAAATTGACTTACAATCAATATTAAAATAAAACCTCAATTTTCTTCCCCAATCATCACCTCCTGAGTTAAAAAATACTCTTGCATTCTTTTAAAACTAGTTTTTCTAAGAATCTACTTGATACACACACAGACACAAGTATCTATGTATACATAGACATGCACACACACACATATGAAAATAAATAAGTATATTTGAGTCCTGAAAATGCAAATACCCTTCTATTTTCTATATCACACCATTAATAAAAAGTATTGAGAGTACTAATGATACAGTATATTACATAGCATAGTATGTTCAGTTCTCCCTTTATATCCACAGGGGCTTGGTTCCAGGACCCCCCTTGGGTAAAATTTGTGCATGCTTGATCCCTTACATAAAGTGGTAAAGCTAGTACTCTGTGCCTAGCTTCCCCTGTACTTTAAATCAGCTCTAGGTTTTTCTAATAATACATAATACAATGAAAATAGCTGTTAAACAACATTGTTTATGTACTAGTGAGAAAAAAAGCCTGTACATGTTCAGTACAGACACAGTCATTTATTATTTTAAATATATTTGATCCATAGTTGATTGAGTCCTCAGAGGCAGACTTGGGGAATATCAAGAATTGGCTATGTAGCTACATTCACAATAGCCATCTTGACTAATTATATTATTTTTTAAAATATCTTTTTGGTTGTTGATGAGCCTTTATTTATTTATATGTGGTGCAGAGAATCGAACCCAGTGCTTCACACATGCTAGACAGGCGTATCTACCACTGAGCTCCAACCCCAGCCCATTGGCTAACTATATATTTAAAACTGTGCTATAATAGAGCCATATCATTCTAACTATGGTATTCCAATAACTGCAGTGTATTGCAGTGTATCATATGTATCAAGTATGTTGTTAATCATCACCATAATTAATTGACTGGGACCGTTCCACATCCAGTACTGTGTGGACCCACCACTTGCGCCATTTATAGGAGCTCCCTGAGCACGGCAGGAAAACCCTTTCCGGGTGAGGAGTTTGAGTCCTGACACGCTCCTGGACTCAGAGCCACAGTGAACAAGGGAGGCAATTCCTGTGGCCTGAGGGGTGCCTGCCACCTCCCACACTGACACCCGCCCTCCACCTGTGGGGCACTTCTCCTCTTTCTGTGCTATACTTCAGATCTGAAGGCCCGTAGGTTGAAGGTGTGGTTCCCTCCCTGATGGGAGGTGGTGAGACCTCTAAGAGGTGAGGTCTATGCTAGACAGGTCTCAGGAAGTCAGGTCATTGGAGGGTGTGCCCTTGAAGGGGACATTGAGACCCCAGCCCTTTCCTGTCTCTCTTTGCTTCTTGAGGTGAGAGGCTAACTCCATGGTATGCTCTCTTGCCATGATGTTCTGCCTCCTCACAGGCCCCCAAACAGTGAGGCCAACTGACCTTGGTCTGAAAACTCTTCAACTATAAGCCAAACAACTTATCTCAGGAGTGTTATTGCAGTTATTCAAAGCTGACCAACACAATGGGGGAATCTAGTTCTTATTCCGTCTTATTCTGTTAATTCCAATTCCTCCCATGATGATTTTTCCCAGAACTCCTATTTCCTTTGGCAGGTGGGACATGAAGTGGTTTGTGAATACCACTTCCAATGTGCTATGTTGAAGTGATCAGACATTCCCAAATATCAGGGGATAATCTGTTTATATTATGTGGCCCTGCCTTCCTCAAGAACAACTAAAAATGTCACAAGTCCCTATGTTTTGGCATCTAATCAATAGATTCCTAAGTTATCCCTCATAGTAAGAAACAATACATAAACTTTTAGTTCATATGTGTTCTGATACAGTTTTAAAATTTGTTCTACTTAGTTATACATGGAAGTAGAATGCATTTTGACACATCATACCTAGATGGAGTATAATTTCTTATTCTTCTGGTTGCACATGATGTAGAATCTTAATATAGCAAATGTGTAGAATTTGGCCCAAGTATTTTGGTAGTTGAGAAAGAAAATTAAAAATCTAATTGTTAAAACATGGTTCTGATAGATTTAATGCACTGCAGATATTCATATTTTTAGGATTTAAAAGGAATTTTACAGAGTATTTAATGGCACTGGGACATATGGAGTCTGTAAAAAATTAACCAGGAGGATATTCAATTTATAAGTAGCACACTCTCAAATATGTTAGAATATGAAAACTTTCTTTAAAAAAGAATTAAAAAATACCAATATGATAATAGCCATTTAATAGCTATTATCTCTAGGTCTTGAGATCCTAAAATGATTATCATCTTCTTTTTTATACTTTGGTGCATTTTAAAAATTTTCTACAATAAGCATGTGTTTCTTTTATAATTAAAAAACTTTTTTTTAACTAAAAATGGTCACAAAGGTTATTAAGTAAATTTTACCACATACATCTTATCTCTAGGGATGTTCTGGAAGGTGCTGTGGCCTCAATTAAAGCCCTTTTATGTTGATATTTGTACTTGCTGCCTTGCAAACCTTCTTTAAGAAACCTTGTAGCATTACTGGCTGCAGCCTTATCAAAAATCTCTGCTGTCTATTTCAATTCTGGTTTAGAACCATTGTTAAGAAAGACACTTGCAGAGAATTTGTTCTTAGGTGCTTTTTTGCCCCCACGAACATTAATTTTCCACTTGCCTCAAATTTTCCTTTGACTTTAGGAAATTTGATTTTTATTGTTCTCCGAGGAAGTTTGAGGGCTTAGGGCTTGAATACCCTAGCATTTCCCCTGTAGAATCTTATTTAAATTTAGATTATGACCACATGAAAAATTTGTTGGGAAAGTCATCAATAGGGCCATATGTTAGAGTTTCAAAAATCCCCCTAATTTCCATTTAACTCACATCATAAAAATCACCCTCCCATTCAATCAGACTATTATAAGGTGTTTTAGATGAGTGATGGATGAATGCCTGCAAGAGGCGAGCTAATCAGAAGGCCTTGATCTTCCCGAGAGCTATTAATCTTTGTCTTTCACGTGCTTCTTTCTTTCTTCCACACACACACTCTCACACATGCTCTGCCTAAAGCAAAACCATAAAGAAGAAAGCTCTTAAGAGTCCATAAAAGTGTGAATAAGACTTTAAATTTTATTTTTATTTACTAGACATGGATGGAGCAGGTGTCGAGGCTCAGTGGTGATTCACAGCTGCATGCCGTTTCTGCCTCCTGCCCTGCTCAGGGTTCTGACAAGCTGGCATTCTGTATGGACTAACCCTCCCCATGAAAGAACTGGGGCTTGCTGGGAGAGCACGGGAGCTCTCAGTCATGTCCGATGATCATCAACCAACATGCATTTCAATGGCTTTCATTTCTAATGGGTACTGTCATTATATTTAACAACTCTTTATATGACCCACCCAGGTCAGTTAAAGGATGCTTCATTGCTAGTAAGATAATTATGAGATGCAATTCATTTAACATGCCCAATGAGTCATGTGCAATTTTAATATCACATGCAGGTTTGAGTGACCTGGGTATGGCATTGTGGTGTTTTGAAAAGAATAGCTCATTGCATGGTGGGCATGCATTTGGAATCTGGTTTCAACCAGCCCACTACTTCCTATCTTACTGCTGCATAACTGAGTCTTCTGGGTGGATAGGGCTCCTCTCATAGACATCTGATTCAAACCAGAATGAACTCTCCGGTTTCCGTTGCCTCTGCTAAACAACAGTGGTCATGATACAGCCTGATTGTTTTTAACAGGTTTAAAGAAAGCAAGTAAAGTGTGCTTCTATTTACTGCCATTTTACTATGTATTATGTATAAATATTCTCTGGTAATTCAACAATGTTTGCAGTTGGGCACTAAGTGTATTATACCTGTTATGGTAATCAGTCTGATGAAAAATGATCAAAGCTTTGAAAATCTATCACCCTGGAAGAATACATTGACAAAATATTTATTTATTTATTTATTTATTAGAGAGAGAGAGAGAGAGAGAGAGAGAGAGTGTTTTAATATTTATTTTTTAGTTTTCGGCAGACATAACATCTTTGTTTGTATGTGGTGCTGAGGATGGAACCCTGGCCGCACGCATGCCAGGCAAGCATGCTACCGCTTTGAGCCACATCCCCAGCCCTTGACAAAATATTTAAAACTTTCCAATATTGTTTTCTGATTTTCATTATTAAACATCCTTCTTTGACTTTGTGAAATTACATATCTACTAGGTGTCAGTTTATACTTTACCTGAAGAAAAGATTCCTATTTTAAATAGGAATTTTTTAGAAGCTGTCGTTCAGGATTTACTTTTCAATGGTTTGATATTAATTTTCTGTTAACAAGTGAGCTCCCAGAAGAGCAAAGATGGTTCTGTCCCCACACCTATGGACATGTTGGGTTACAGTTGAGTCCTGCCAGGGAGACCTATTGGTAGCACAGCAATCCACATCCTGTATTGAACATGGATCTTCAAGGGAACTAAGAATCTGAACTGTGAATCTTCCTTGGAACAATTTCACAGTGTATATATTGGTATCTACTATCACCTCTTCAAACAAAGATGGCGCAGATTCACATGTGGCTATAGAGAGCAGGATAGCCCTCATCCAAGTAGGGGGGACAAAAGGGCTCTCTTTCCCAGGGCCTTTCAGTCTTATACTCACTTATAATATTTCTCATGTGGATTCTTAGATGGGCTTGGGCTATGGTTTTCATTTTTCTTTCAAATTCAGATAGAACCTAGACACTTGCCTTAGAAATTACAATGGGAAATTTGGCTGTCTGTGGAACACAGGGATATGTTTATGTATATATCCCCCAAACTATGCAGCATTTATTGCTATAATTATTACTTGCAGACAACATGGGGGAACACTCATTTCAGTAAGATAAAAGTGTTTCAATTGTTTTTTTTTTCAAGGGATATCCTACTGAGTTCTAAAGTTAAAATTTATTACTGAGAAAAGCCTTTGGTTTTAAATAAAGGAAAGCTATTTCTTTTTCTTTCAGAGCATTAGAAAATATTTCAAAACCTACAAAGATCAATTAGGGATTTGTGGAAGATATGTCTGTCCCTTATTGCAAATCTCATTTGTGTACATGCTCTGTAGAAACATTAAAATAAATTGCAAGCATGTTCTTCTTTCACTAGTCATTTGCTACATTCACAGCTCCACATGAAATTGTGGAATTATTATTTTTCCTTTAAGATTGCCAAAATAATGGTGCATTCAGGGAGAGTATGAAGTGTTCTGGGATTTACATGATATTGCTGTCTTTGAGTTCTGAATAAAATATAAATTTAGATTAAAAACAGTCCTGGAACATCTTTCAACTGAACTAGCCAGTAGTGCACCAGCCTACCATTAACACACTTTGAAAACCTTCGACATGCATTTTTTTTTGCCACCTAATGTTTTACTAATATGTAGAAATACTCTCACAGTGGGAATTTGCAAATGTTCTCCACAGAACGTGGGTAAACGGTATTAGCATAATTCCCAATCTGATTGTTTTTATGTGGCAAAGGATAGAAAGCCATTTTGCTTTTGCAGTCGTGAATTTGAAAAGGCAAAAAGAGCATTGAGGGAATCCATGAAGGTATTTAAAAAATAATGACAGTTTAGCAGGTGCAGTTGTTCTCAGCATGGAATCCTCTGGCTGCAGTTTACAGAGTGTGCACAATGTCTAAATGATACCTTTCACAAATTACCCCAGACAGACAAGAGTATAGCACACCCTTGCATATCCATCATCGGATTTCAACAAATACCATGTTTTTTGCTATCTATGCTTCATTTTCTTATGGAATTAGTCGAATGCAAATTTCACGAAAGATCATTTTACCCTATGCACTTATCTATGCATCTTTAAACAATATGGATAGTTTTCAACATCATCATCATACCTAACATAATTAAGGCTGCTTTTTGGTATTACTAAAATCTGATTCATAGTCAAATTTCTCCAGCTCTCTCAATGATATCATTTCTTTGAGTCAAGAGGTAAATAAGGAGATTGGGAAGATGGCGGCGAATGGAGTGCATCACCCCTGTGTACTGCGTCACTGCGAGGGTGAATGACGAGTTAGAACGGCCAAAGCTATCTTGTTAGGAATTTCCAGCAAAATTGGAGTGCACCAAAACCTAGAGGAAGGATTTCCATCGCCCAAGGATCGGTTACTGGGGCTCAGCCGCCAGTGATTTGTCCGCACTGAGATTCAAGCTGCTTATTCAGCAACTCGCCTCGCTGCTAGAGACTACCTCGTGCGCGCAGGGAAACGGCGATCTAGCAACGCAGAGATATGGTGCTGCTGATTCTGCAGGCGCCTGCCGGCTGTGCCCTCACTGTGCTCAGTGCTGAATTCTGGGTTTGAGACAGGGGAAGGATGCAGTCCAGTTCTATCCTTCACACCGGTCAGACCACTGAGGAAGCCAGCGGCCACCATCTTGGAGAGCTGATGTCACCATTGCCAGTTTTCGACTGATCGCAGCTCATTCAGCCATAGAACAGGTCTGTGACATTAAAACCATCTTCCATACAGTGGGAAAATCACATAAAATTGCTCCCCGGCTTTCCGGGGGCGTGATTAACAGAGTGAACATGAGTAGAGGCGTGGGGGAAAGGCAAAGGCACCTGACCCCCAACTCTTCCCTCCCGAGATGAAAACAAAACCTGTTTCACCAGCTCTAGGAGGAGGGGCTAGTGGAGGAAATCAAAACAATAAGGTGCCGGTTCCCAAAAGCCGCACTCCACGTCCAGGAAACTGCAGGCACAAAGTACAGTTTGAACTGCCGAGAGGTATCACACGGGGATAGACCTGGCTCACAGGAGAAGCCAGGGGACTAGAAACCAGGAATTAACCTAAACTAACAGGTTTTGAGAGACACCAGAGAGAAGGAGGGAGCTGCCTCACACGGACTGTTTCCTATAGCTGGAGGGCAAAATCTTGGCCCGGAAGGCACAGCACCACCTACTGGAAGCGAAGAAAATAGAAGCCTAACAGTGTCCCTTTTTCTTTTAATTTTTAAAAAAATTTTAATTATTTTTTCTTTTCTACAATTATACTATTATTTTTAATTGTCATTTCTATTTTACTGCATTTTATTATAATTTTAAATTATCATTTCCTTTTCCTTTCTATTCTTTTCTCTTTCTTTCCTTTCTCCCTCTCTCTTTCTTGGTTTGCCTCCTTACCTTTTCCCCATCTTTCCTCTTAAGCATGACCACCCAGATTACGTACAACTTACTAAATGAAAATAGATGAATGCTACGAATCAGTCCCTAGTCCGCCTAAGCCCTTAACTACCCCCAAGTACTCCTGTCTATTCTCTTGTTAATATCCATCTGCATTTGAACAACCCCCCAAAGAAGCTAACATATACTAACCTCCATACCATCAAAGCACCCGACCTCATCATAAAATCCTAAGTTCAAACCTCAGTTCTATAAATGCCATCAAATTCTGTAGGTCTCTAATGAAACTAATGAATTTACCTTAAAGCACAATTAAACCCCACATCTCTAAACATTGTCTCCCAACACAAAGGAGAGATATTGGAACTATAAAAACCAAAACAAATTTAAAGAAGAAAACAGAAACACAGCAGTCAAACAGAGTTGTAAAGCAACTGAGCACCATGAAAAAACAAAGGAAAAAAGGATTACAAACAATGCAGGATAACTTAAATTCACAGGAGAACCTAGAGGCTTCAGAAAAATGGAGAGAGAAAGAACTCAAGGCATACCTAACTCAGATGGAACAGAATCTTAGAAGAGACTTTAGACAGCAAGTCCAAACAATGAAAGTATACTTTGAAAACGAATTAAATAGGCAAATTCAAATGGCAAAGAACGAGCTATACCAGGAGATAGAGATTTTAAAAAAAATCAAACAGTAATCCTAGAAATGCAGGAAACCATAAAACAAATTAAAAACTCAAATGAAAATATTACAAATAGACTAGATCAAATAGAAGTCAGAACATCAGATAATGAAGACAAAGTGTATCAACTTGAAAAGAATATAGTCAACACAGAGGGGAAGCTAAAAAATCACCAACAATCTATCCAAGAGATATGGGATGTTATAAAAAAACAAACTTGAGAGTCATTGGGATAGAAGAAGGTATAGAGATTCAAACCAAAGGAATGAACAACCTGTTGGATGAAATAATCCTAGAAAACTTCCCAGATATGAAAGATGGAATGGATTGCCAAATCCTGGAAGCCTACAGGACCCCAAACATACAAAATCCTAATAGACCAACTCCAAGACACATAATTATGAAGGTATCCAACATACAGAACAAGGAGAGAATATTAAAAGCTACGAGAGAAAGAAGGCAGATTACATTCAGGGGTAAACTAATTAGGTTAACGGCTGATTTTTCATCACAGACGTTGAAAGCAAGAAGATCCTGGAACAACGTATTTCAAACGCTGAAAAATAATGGATTCCAACCAAGAATCCTGTATCCAGAAAAATTAAGCTTCAGATTTGACAATGAAATTAAAATATTTCATGATAAACAAAAGTTAAAAGAATTCGCAGCCAGAAAACCAGCACTGCAAGGTATTCTGAGCAAAACACTACAAGAAGAGGAATTGAAAAACAGCACCCAAAACTAACATTGGGAGGTAACCCAGTAAAGGGAAGAACAAAAAATATAACCAAAAAGGAAAAACGAGCCATATTAAAATAAATAAATAAATAAGCATGTCTGGAAGTACAAACAATATATCAATAGTAACCTTAAAAGTTAATGGCTTAAATTCAACAATCAAGAGACAAAGGCTAGTAACCTGGATTAAAAAAACAAATCCAACAATATGCTGCCTTCAGGAGACTCATATGATAGGAAAAGACATACACAGGTTGAAAGTGAAAGACTGGGAAAAATCATACCACTCACATGGTCCTCGGAAGCAAGCAGGAGTGGACATAATCATATCAAATAAAATCAACTTCAAACCTAAGTTAATCAAAAGGGATAAAGAAGGCCACTATATACTGTTAAAAAGAATCATCCACCAACAAGACATAACAATTATCAATATGTATGCATCAAACGATGGTGCTGCAATGTTTATAAAACAAACTCTCCTCAAGTTCAAGAGTCAAATAGACCACAACACAATAATTATGGGTGACTTCAACACACCGCTCTCTCCAATGGACAGATCCTCCAGACAAAAGCTGAATAAAGAAACTATAGAACCAATAACACAATCAATAACCTAGACTTAACTGACATATATAAAATATATCAACCATCATCAAGTGGATACATGTTCTTCTCAGCAGCACATGGATCCTTCTCAAAGATAGACCATATATTATGCCATAGGGCAACTCTTAGTAAATATAAAGGTGTGGAGATAATACCATGCATCTTATCTGATCATAATGGAATTAAACTGGAAAGCAATGATAAAAGAAGGAAGGAAAAATCCTGCATCACCTGGAAAATAAACAATATGTTACTGAATGATCAATGGGTTACAAAGGACATAAAGGAGGAAATAAAAAAATTCTTAGAGATAAATGAAAATACAGACACAACATATCGGAATCTATGGGACACAATGAAAGCAGTTTTAAGAGGGAAATTCATTGCCTGGAGGTCACTCCTAAATAAAAGAAAAAACCAAGAAATAAATGAACTCACACTTCATCTCAAAACCCTAGAAAAGGAAGAGCAAAACAACAGCAAATGTAGTAGAAAGCAAGAAATATTTAAAATCAGAGTGGAAATCAACGAAATTGAAACAACAACAACAACAACAACAAAACATTTAAAAAGCTGATAAAACTAAAAGTTGGTTCTTCGAAAAAATAAATAAGATCAACAGACCCTTAGCCATGCTAACGAAGAGAAGAAGAGAGAGAACTCAAATTACGAACATACAGGATGAAAAAAGCAATATCACAACGGACACTACAGAAATACAGAAGATAATTAGAAATTATTTTGAAACCCTATATTCCAATAAAATAGAAGATAGTGAAGATATCAATAAATTTCTTAAGTCATATGATTTGTCCAGATCGAGTCAGGAAGATACACACAATTTAAACAGACCAATAACAAAGGAGGAAATAGAAGAAGCCATCAAAAGACTACCAACCAAGAAAAGCCCTGGACCGAATGGATATACAGTGGAGTTTTAAAAAACCTTCAAAGAAGAATTAATATCAATACTTTTCAAGTTATTTCAAGAAATAGAAAAAGAAGGAGATCTTCCGAATTCATTCTACGAGGCCAACGTCACCCTGATACTGAAACCAGACAAAGATACTTCCAAGAAAGAAAACTACAGACCAATATCTCTAATGAATTTAGGTGCAAAAATCCTCAATAAAATCCTGGCAAATCGAATACACAAGCATATCAAAAAAATAGTGCACCATGATCAAGTAGGATTCATCCCTGGGATGCAAGGTTGGTTCAATATACGGAAATCAATAAATGTTATTCACCACATCAATAGACTTAAAGATAAGAGCCACATGATCATCTTGATAGATGCAGAAAAAGCATTCGACAAAGTACAACATTCCTAGTATTTTGAACATACTAGAAAAACTAGGGATAACAGGATCTCACCTCAACATCGTAAAAGCTATATATGCTAAACCTCAGGTTAGCATTATTCTGAATGGAGAAAAACTGAAGGCATTCCCTCTAAAATCTGGAACAAGGCAGGGATGTCCTCTATCACCACTTCTGTTCAATATAGTTCTCAAAACACTGGCCAGAGCAATTAGACAGACGAAAGAAATTAAAGGCATAAAAATAGGAAAAGAAGAACTTAAATTATCACTATTTGTGGATGACATGATTCTATACCTAGAAGACCCAAAAGCGTCTACAAAGAAACTACTAGAGTTAATAAATGAATTCAGCAAAGTGGCAGGATATAAAATCAACACACATAAATCAAAGGCATTCCTGTATATCAGTGACAAATCTTCTGAAATGGAAATGAGGACAATCACCCCATTCACAATATCCTAAAAAAAATAAAATACTTGGGAATCAACCTAACAAAAGAGGTGAAAGATTTATACAATGAAAACTATAGAACCCTAAAGAGAGAAATAGAAGAAGACCTTAGAAGATGGGAAAATATACCCTGTTCATGGATAGGAAGAACTAACATCAAATAAAATGGCAATATTACCCAAAATTCTCTATAGGTTCAATACAATGCCAATCAAAATCCCAATGGCATTTCCTGTAGAAATAGAGAAAACAATTACGAAATTCATATGGAAAAACAAAAGACCCAGAATAGCAAAAGCAATTCTAAGCAGGAAGTGTGAGTCAGGCAGTATAGGGATACCAGATTTCAAACTATACTATAGAGCAATAGTAACAAAAACAGCACAGTACTGGTACCAAAACAGGCGGGTGGACCAATGGTACAGAATAGAGGACACAGAGACCAATCCACAAAACTACAACTTTCTTATATTTGATAAAGGGGCTAAAAGCATGCAATGGAGAAAGGATAGCATCTTCAACAAAAGGTGCTGGGAAAAGTGGAAATTCATATGCAACAAAATGAAACTGAATCCCTTTCTCTTGCCATGCACAAAAGTTAACTCAAAATAAATCAAAGAGCTTGATATCAAATCAGAGACTCTGCGCCTGATAGAAGAAAAAGTTGGCTCTGATCTACATATTGTGGGGTTGGGCTCCAAATTCCTTAATAGGATGCCCATAGCACAAAAGTTAATTTTAATCAACAAATGGGACTTACTCAAACTAAAAAGTTTTTTTCTCAGGAAGAGAAACAATAAGAGAGGTAAATAGGGAGCCTACATCCTGGGAACAAATTTTTACTCCTCACACTTCAGATAGAGCCCTAATATCCAGAGTATACAAAGAACTCAAAAAATTAAACAATAAGAAAACAAATAACCCTATCAACAAATGGGCCAAAGACCTGAACAGACCCTTCTCAGAGGAGGACATACAATCAATCAACAAGTACATGAAAAAACGCTCACCATCTCTAGCAGTCAGAGAAATGCAAATCAAAACCACCCTAAGATACCATCTCACTCCAGTAAGATTGGCAGCCATTATGAAGTCAAACAACAACGAGTGCTGGCGAGGATGTGGGGAAAAGGGTACTCTTATACATTGCTGTTGGGACTGCAAATTGGTGCGGCCAATTTGGAAAGCTGGGAATGGAACCACCATTTGACCCAGCTATTGCCCTTCTCGGACTATTCCCTGAAGACCTTAAAAGAGCGTACCACAGAGATACTGCTACATCGATGTTCATAGCAGCACAATTCACAATAGCTAGACTGTGGAACCAACCCAGATGCCCTTCAATAGATGAATGGATAAAAAATGTGACATTTATACACAATGGAGTATTACTCTGCACTAAAAAATGACAAAATCATGGAATTTGCAGGGGAATGGATGGCATTAGAGCAGATTATGCTAAGTGAAGCTAGCCAATCCCTAAAGAACAAATGCCAAATGTCTTTGATATAAAGAGATCAACTACGAACAGAGCAGGGAGGAAGAGCAGGAGGAAAAGATTAACATTAAACAGAGACATGAGGTGGGATGGAAAGGGAGAGAAAAGGGAAATTGCATGGAAATGGAAGGAGACCCTCATTGTTATTCAAAATTACATATAAGAGGTTGTGAGGGGAAAGGGGAAAAAAAAACAAGGAGAGAAATGAATTGTAGTAGATGGGGTAGAGAGAGAAGATGGGAGGGGAGGGGAGGGGGGATAGTAGAGGATAGGAAAGGTAGCAGAATACAGCAGTCACTAATATGGCATCATGTAAAAATGTGGATGTGTAACTGATGTGATTCTGCAATCTGTAATTGGGGTAAAAATGGGAGTTCATAACCCACTTGAATCTAATGTATGAAATATGATATGTCAAGAGCTTTGTAATGTTTTGAACAACCAATAAAAAAATAATAAAAAAGAGGTAAATAAGACTCACCTGTTGGAAGTTGTTCTGTATGTCTCTCATGTCCCTTCCCTCTCCTCAAACCTGTATTTTTTTTTCTTGGCCACTCTCTCAAAGAACCGCTCTTATGGCTGTCAATCTTATGTGTCGACTTGGCTTGACCATAGTGAATGGATATTTGTTCAACCGTCGATCTAGATGTTTCTAAGAGGTGGTTTTGGATAAGACTAACATTTAATTTGTACACTTTGAGTAAGCAGTTTGTCCTCCCTCATAAAGATTGACTATCAGTTGAAGTCCCGAGTAGAACAAACACTGGCTCCTCTGAGCAAGAAGAAATTCAGCAGCACATGCCTCTGGACTCTGAAGCATCAGTTTTTCTCTGGGTCCCCAATCTGTTGGCCCACAATGAAGAGTTTACACTTGCCAGCTTCTATCAATGTGGGAGCTAATTTGTTATGTTAGAATAAATCTCTTCCTCTGTTCATATACATGTCCTTGGTTTTGTTTCTATAGAGAGTCCTACTGCACCCTGAATCTGGATATTCCTTTTGCTTGTTTGTGGTGTCTTTTTGTGAGTTCTCTGCCACCTGATATTCAGCACTGTGCTGTCTGACCCGTTGGGCACCTTCCAACTGCACCTCAAATGCTCAATAGCTTCACCTGCCTGGGGGCTGCTCTGTTGAAGCCATGGGTGTGGGAGGTTTGCATGGCCAGAGAGTTCTGTTGGATGGAGGTTTCTTGGGACCATGGTGTAGTCAGGCCTGATGTTTTCATAAGGAGCTCTTGTAGGTGGTGCATGAACCGGCCTTTAATGTTTTTCTGTGTCTCCTTGTCCTTCTTTCTCTCATAAACCTTGCTTGAGCTCCAGCCTCTGCCAAGAAGCTCCCTCTAAATCCAGGTAGGGTGCAGCCTCACATGGTATGTTTGTCTTTACACATCACCTATGACCCACATCTCTTCCAGGTTGGCCCTGGCATTTCTTGGAGTAGTACCATTACACTTTCAGTCTTCCATCCTTCAAACCCAGACTCATTCTGCAGACTCTTTTTCTCCATCACTATGTGTATATTTGGTCTCTTTGTCTGCTTTGAATATTCTTTCCTGCCTACATGTTGACATCCAGAGGGAAGAGTTCACAAAGAGGGAACGTGTTGCCCTTTGGCTCCAAGCTGAGCATCCAGTGCTGCTGCTGGGTTTTCCCACTCCCAGACCATCCGACCCATCTTTCTTTAGCCAACTTGGTGGACAGTGCTGTGCTTAGCTGCTAAAGTCGCAAGAAATTGCACAATATGGTCCTACCTTCAGGAAATTATAACCTAGTGAGAAAAATATCTCTGATGGCCTCCTAAGTGTTGCACACACGTCTCCATCTCCTTTGATCTAGTTGATCCTTGTCCCCCAATGACATAAGTAGAAACAGAGTTAACCTTCAACTAAACCCATCTAGTTTACACTCTGTACTTCTGAAATTCCTAAATTCCATTTTCTGGTCTGTGATTGTTTTCCCACTTTCAAAAATTTAATTCAGATACTATTTTCTGCAGAAAGCTTTGCCCAGCAGGTTTGCTTCCCTTCGTTTCTGTTTTCCGGGATCTACTGTAACAAATTAATAAAAACTGGGGGCTGAAGACATTAGAAATTTATTCTCTTACAATTCTGGAGACCCCAACTTCAAAAGCAGGGTGTGGGCAAGGTTGGCCCCTTCTGTAGGCTGTGAGGGAGGGTGTTTCCATGCCTCTCTTCCAGTTCTTGGATGCCTTGTGGACACTCTCACCACTGCCATCTCTGTCCTTCTTGCCACCTGGCCTTCTCTCTCTGTGCATGTCTGTCTTTGTCCCCATTTTATCTTGTAAAGGCTGCAGTCATATTAGAAGTCCTGGTTATTTTTGTTTCACTCTGACTACAGATAGCTGCCGAGACTTTATTTCTAAGTGTTTCTAGAAAAGATTAGCAGGGTAAATGCCATCTTTCTGGTTGAGCTGGGACATCATCTCCCCCATCTTCAGACCTTTGCGCAGACCTATAAGGCTGTTAATTCAGAAACCAGTGAGGGACAATGGGGGATGGAGAAAAGACAAACAGACACACAAAGAAAGAGAAAGCTGGGGCCCAGCTGATGAGAGATGAATGACCCAGAACCAGTTCAGCAGTTTTATTATGGAGGGATTTCTCAACCTCCAAGATCACATGAGTTAATTCTCTCTCTCTCTCCCTGCTCCCTATGTATTTTGTGTCTCTCTGAAGAACCCTAATTAATGCTTGGATTAGGGGCTCACCTTACCCTAGTAGATTCTCTCTTCACTGGCTGCATGTGCAAAGACCATAATTCCAAATAAGGTTCTGAGGACTTGAACGTATATTTTGGGGAGATATAATAAGCCTACAAAGCCCTTGGCGAATATTACTCAGAACTTTTGTAAGAAAATGGAAAACACAGCACGTCCTGCTCACCAGCAGTACTGCCAGGGTTTGGGTGTGCTTGACTATACCCCGAGGCTTTGGGGTATTGAACTTGGAGGATACTATATAAAGCCTGATTAAAGTGTCACTTTTAATCCCCATTGTGAGGCTTTTCCATGAGAAAAACTTATGAACCATGGTGTTTAGAGGTGGAGCCTTGGGAAGGTGATTAGGGTTAGACAAGGTCTTTGGGTAGAGCCCCCATAACTGAATTCTGTGGCTTTATAAGAGGAGGGGAGTGACCAGAAGGGATACACATAGACACACAGACACACTTGCTCTCTGCCCTTGCCACGTCATGCCTGCACCATCTCGGAGCTCTGCCAGCAAGATGTCACCAATAGATGCAACCCTTTGACCTTGAAACTTCAAAACCATGAGCCCCAAATTACTTTCCTTTAAAACCCATTCAGTGTGTGGTATTGTTACTCGCAAGAGAAAATGGGCTAATCCAAGTGCTCTAAGCTCTCTTGTATATTAACAGATTTGGTCCTCATAATAAATTTATTAATAGGTACTATCATTAGCATCCCTGTTTTATAGATGAGGAAATTGAGTCCCCATGAGGTTATGCCAGTGGCCTAGGGTTTCACAGCTCTGAGACAAGCTGACTGTGCAGTTGGTGGTCTGAACCTCTACACTGTTGAATGTCTATTAGCTTTGCCAATTATTTAGGTCCTACCTGTGCTGATTTGCAACGTCACTTGGATCCTTTTGTCTGTGACCGACTGCCCAATTGAAATGTCCAGTGGCAGGGTCACAGACAAGATGCCCCTTGCACCCAGAATGGCGCCCTATACATCTGATCTGGAGGAGCAAGCTGGGCAATGCTCACGTGACCCCTCCTACCTCTGTGACTCAGAGGTGAAAGCACGAGGGTGGACATAAGGGTCGCAAAATCTTTCTATTTATCACCACAGGCACCAAACCAAGGGAGGACTCCATTTTGACTCAGTGATATTGTCACATCTCCATTAGTTTTTAGGCAATTTGACCTTTGGAATTGGTGTCAGTGTCGTAGGAATTGGTAGTGGTGTCATAGAAGTTGGTGGCACTGTCCGTCACTTAGAGGATAATTTCCTATTGCACGCATATGGCCCTCAGTTCACTCAGGGGAAGCAGCACACTGTCTAAGGTGGCTTGCAAATTGCCCAGTGTAGTCATTTCTATTTATGTCCCAAATGGGACAGGAGGTCCTTCATGCTGAAAGTACACATTTGGGCTTAGAAACCATCGTGGCTGTGTACTGACTTGGCCTTAATCCTTTGTGCCATAATTATCAGTGCTTGTGGCTCACAGCTTAGTTACTCTTTTACCTGAAGGCATCTTCTACCAACTACAGGCCTTGTTGCTCTCTAAGTGGCATAAGTGCCTCCTTGGTGCAGACCTGAGGGCTAGAACTGGACCATTATTTCTTAGATAGAAAGCATTAGAGTTGACAATGACCTACTGCAGCAAGGGAGCGGAGGAGGGGATCAGCTTGGTGGGTGGAGACACAGGCGAGACACTTGCTCTCTGCCTTTGCCCCCTTAGCAGGGGCATCATTGCTGTTTAACTTGGGATGAGGAAGACACAGACTTGTATGATCTGTGTGAACATCTGACTTCTGACAGCTGGTAGTCAAGAATCTGCTCAGGAGAAGACAGCTTGTCACTTGCAAAGCTGTGACTGTGGTCTTGCCTCTGGTCTCCAAGATGTGTCCCCTGGGGTGCAGGGAGTGTGGGGATAGAGCAAGGTGTCTTGTGACCATTTTTAAAGAATTACCAATGGGAGTTTGTCAGTCACGAATATTTGTCAGCAAATATATAATCTTATGTGCTAAAATGAGCTGGGTCTTCATTCTGGGTAATCACCTTGCAAAACCTTCATATGTTGCCCTATAATCATGACTGAAATTGGGTTCTTACTAATTCCATTTGTTTTTTTTTTTTCTTACTGATGCCATCTGGGGGGCAATACCAGGGAAGTAATGAAGCCCTAGAAGAATGTATTAGAAGAAGTGAGGGCTAACTGGGCCCTTGTCAAGAAAGCTGAGGGAGAAGCTGAGATGGTGGTGGATTGGCAGTTTCCTGTCAAAGGGTATTCCCCATGGTGATCATTCCTCCTTTGTGTCCTAACCAGCCTCCAGCAGGGTCCCTGTCCATGGCTGGACCTTCTGCCTCCACCTTGTAACGTCTCTTCAGGGCTTGATGATGGGGATGGAAGAGGAAGCCTGCTTCAGTCAGGTCCCTTCAAGGTTTGGTATGTATCATTCCGGCTTCCAGACTCGGTTGTCAAACACAGTGGGATGGCCGATGGATCCCAGAGGATATGTCCATCAGAACCTCAGAATTCAACTTTATGGGAATAAATGTCTTTGCAGATATAACTGAGGTAAGGATGTTAAAAATGAGCTCATGCCAGATTAGGGTGGATGCTAAATCTAATGACCAATGTTCTTAAAACAGGTACAAAAGTTAAAAAGACAGAAAAATGTAGGGCAGAATGCCCCAGGAAGGATGGATGGACAGATTGGAATGATGCATCTGAAAGTCAAGGAACAGAGTCTTTCTGGAGGCTTCCAGAAGGAAGCCTTGATTCTGGACTTCCAGACTCCAGAACTGTGTGAGGCTAAAGGCCTGTGGTTTTGAGACTCCAGCATATGGCAATTTGTTGCAGCATCTCTAGGGAAACTAGTCCAGCAACTTGAGCTGGTTTTTTTTTTTTTTTTTTTTGGCTCTCACCATAGCCAGCCCTTCCCCCACTCAGATCATTCAATATCTTTTTCCTTCATTAATTCATTCAGGATTAGACTCAAGAAATGGTCCAGTAAGCTTCTTTTTCCCTCACGGGTCATGAGGCATGAAACTACACCATTAGAGATTCATTCTGTGGTTATTATTCATTCCTTCAGATTTGAAAAAACCATTACTTCTATCCAGGAGGGACAATATATCAATTCTCTACACTGTAGGGAGAATTAGATCCAATGAAAGTATTTTACATTACAAAAGCCCTGGGTGTCCAGGGACGGTAGAGACTGTTGATCTTTGGTGTGACTGTGCAGTAAGGGCAGCCTTCTGTGGGTCTCCTCTGCTCACACATGTCCTTCTGGACACTTCTAAGCTCTGGCCACACTGTTCTCAAGGCTATGTTTCTGCAGCTACTCACTCTGAGAGATGCAGTAATGTCTCCCCCTTGTGCCTAGAAAATGACGGACTTGCTTACTACCTGCTATAAAAACAGTGGATTCCCAATCTCAGGATCCCAGCTGTGATTCAGCGTCTGCTCCACCTGGGTCATCCTTGGGACTTGGCAAGGGGCCTCCATAGATATGCCCACACATGGTCCTACTTGCACCATGATCAATGATGTCTCTTGTCCCTGGTAGAGGCGTCTCTGCCTTCTGGCAGCATCTATGAAGCAGTAAGTGGCCTTTCACCAGCCAGTGAGAAGGCTGAGAGGGCCCCAACCTAATAGGTGGGTGCAGCTGAGGCTGACAGGTGTGTGAAGCTACAGGAGTACTTCCTGCCTGCAGGTGTATCCATAATGGCAAGAATGGGTCAAGTTGCACAGGGCTTATATGAACTAGGAACTTGTTTAAATTGTGTTCCTTTAATCCTCAGAGCAACCCTACGAGGCAGGGGTTTTATTTGTATATTTTTTTTAATGATGTGAAAACTAGGGCACCAAAGATCAGAGGGAAATAAAATGGTAGAACTGGGCCAGGAGGCCAGGAGGCTGACTCTGAAGTCCAGGACCAGCATCTCGTAAGACAGGATGACTTCCTTTTAAAGGAAAGGCAGGAGTTTAGAACCCCTCTTTCCTCTCATGACTCTCTCCTCACTGCTTTGCAATTTGAAGGCTGGAGAGTGGTGAAGGAGAGAAGAAGAGAAAAGCAGAGAAGAGAAAGTCCAGATTTGAGCATATGGGGCACTCTATAATGGCTGCAGAGAAAAGGGGCATTTGGTTTATGTAGCACAAGCTCAGCCTTCACCCAGGACACAGAAGCTTCAAGCCTCAGAGCCAAGGCCTGTGTATGTCACTAATGATGGCTGGGGAACCTTAAAGAACCATACTATAGCCTGAGTGGGTAGGAAAGGTGGGTTCTTCCATATAGGTCGACTCCACATCTGTCCTTTTAGCCAATCACAGATCAAAATTATTTACTCCTCACCAAAATATATCTGTCCTGAAAGGCATGAACTTTTTTTCTTGCAATTATTTCCTAAATAGTACAGCTTAAATTAAACATTAAGCATATTATTTACACCGTATCAGATATTTTAAGTAATCTTGATATGATTTAATGCATATGGGAGGATGTGCATAGGTCTTATACAAATACTGAGGTACTGCAGCATTTCATGTAAATGACATGAGCATCTGTGGAATTTGGGGGACAGGGCAGGTACTGGAACCAATCCCTGAGATACACATGGGCAATTGTACCCCATCAATGTAGTTTTCAATAGTTAGTTCTTTTTCCATAACATTAAAGTAGGGGAACAAGAATTGAAAATTAAAAAGCTTACAACATTCCTTTGGAAAAAAATCTTATACCTACATCAAAATTTATTATAACTCTTCCTTCTTGACTTTAAAGGAAGCAAAGTTATCAATAATATTTCCAAAATTAGCTTCTTTCCATCTTTACCTTGCTTTTAACTGAGCCTATGCATTAAAGCAAATGGGAGAAAGTACCTTTGAAATTATGTTGGATGGATTCAAAGCATTAGCAAAAAACATGAATATTCCTCATGAATTTGAAAAATGAATGAAAAGGAAGGGTAAAGAAAATGGAAATGTTTGAATCACTGGATGAGATATTAATTACTATGGGAAAAGTGGATATAGAAGTGAAATTCAGGAGATTATAAATGTTCTAATTTAATACTTGAAATGGAGAAATGTAAAATCAAACTGTCTTAAAATTTTGAATTTTTAACCAAAAAACATTATTCTAAATGAATACACCTGATTTTCAAAAAGCAGCCACTGACTAAGCTCTGAAATGTTCTGATGATTTACATTCTGGACAGATTTCATTTAAAACAGTTGGTCTTAAGCAGCCTACAATGTCATAATTGGTTAGATACAATCCACATCTTTCTTGCTTTCCATAGTGATTTTTGAGCTTTTCTTAGTGACATTTCATCCCAATCTAGAAGTGGCCTTGAGGATGCTTTTTATCAATCTGAGTCACAGTAGTATCCTTAGAAGATATTCATTAAGTTAATGTTAATTAAACATTTTATGATTGCTTCCAGATCCAGAGAAATTGTGGGACATGGCAATGATGTAAAAAAATAAGTAGATTTAAAAAAATATTATTGATGAGTTTGTTTTCATCAAGATCAGAAAATATCACAATAAGCTTTGGTTTGATGTAAATGAACATTTGAACTGGAAAAAACACTGAGTTCCACATACCTATTTTTAAATTTTTCAGTATTGTTCAATGAGCTTAAATACTAGAGCTAATAAATGAATTCAGCAAAAGTGGCAGGATATAAAATCAACATGCATAAATCAAAGGCTTCCTGTATATCAGTGACAAATCTTCTGAAATGGAAATGAGGAAAACCACCCCATTCACAATATCCTTAAAAAAAATACTTGGGAATTAATCTAACAAAAGAGGTGAAAGATTTATACAATGAAAACTACAGAACCCTAAAGAGAGAAATTGAAGAAGATCTTAGAAGATGGAAAAATATACCCTGTTCATGGATAGGCAAAACTAACATCATAAAAATGGTGACATTACCAAAAGTTCTCTATAAGTTTAATGCAATGCCAATAAAAAATCCCAATGGCATTTCTTGTAGAAATAGATAAAGCAATCATGAAATTCATAGGGAAAAATAAAAGACTGAGAATAGCAAAAGAAATTCTAAGCAGAAAGAGTGATTCAGGAAGTATAGCGATACCAGACTTCAAACTATACTACAGAGCAATAGTAACAAAAACAGCATGGTACTGGTACCAAAACAGGCAGGTGGACCAATGGTACAGAATAGAGGACACAGAGACCAATATACAAAATTACAATTATCTTATATTTGACAAAGGGGATAAAAGCATGCAATGGAGGAAGGATAGCATCTTCAACAAATGGTGCTGGGAAAACTGGAAATCCGTATGCAACAAAATGAAACTGAATCCCTTTCTCTTGCCATGCACAAAAGTTAACTCAAATGGATCAAGGAGCTTGATATCAAATCAGAGACTCTGTGCCTGATAGAAGAAAAAGTTGGCTCTGATCTACATATTGTGGGGTTGGGCTCCAAATTCCTTAATAGGACGCCCATAACACAAGAGTTAACTAGAATCAACAAATGGGACTTTCTTAAACTGAAAAGGTTTTTCTCAGCAAGAGAAACAATAAGAGAGGTAAATAGGGAGCCTACATTATGGGAACAAATTTTTACTCCTCACACTTCAGATAGAGCCCTAATATCCAGAGTATACAAAGAACTCAAAAAATTAGACAATAAGATAACAAATAACCCAATCAACAAATGGGCCAAGGACCTGAACAGACACTTCTCAGAGGAGGACATACAATCAATCAACATGTACATGAAAAAATGCTCACCATGTCTAGCAGTCAGAGAAATGCAAATGAAAATCACCCTAAGATACCATCTCACTCCAGTAAGATTGGCAGCCATTATGAAGTCAAACAATAACAAGTGCTGGCGAGGATGTAGGGTACCCTTGTACATTGCTGGTGGGACTGCCAATTGGTGCGGCCAATTTGGAAAGCAGTATGGAGATTCCTGGGAAAGCTGGGAATGGAACCACCATTTGACCCAGCTATTGCCCTTCTTGGACTATTTCCTGAAGACCTTAAAAGAGCATACTACAGGGATACTGCAAACATCGATGTTCATAGCAGCACAATTCACAATAGCTAGACTGTGGAACCCAACCTAGATGCCCTTCAATAGATGAATGGATAAAAAAAAAAAATATGGCATTTATACACAATGGAGTATTACTCTGCACTAAAAAATGACAAAATCATGGAATTTGTAGGGAAATGGATGGCATTAAAGCAGATTATGCTAAGTGAAGCTAGCCAATCCCTAAAAACAAATGCCAAATGTCTTCTTTGATATAAGGAGAGCAACTAAGAACAGAGTAGGGAGGAAGAGCATGAGAAGAAGATTAACATTAAACAGGGACGAGAGGTGGGAGGGAAAGGGAGAGAGAAGGGAAATTGCGTGGAAATGGAAGGAGACCCCCTGGGTTATACAAAATTACATACAAGAGGAAGTGAGGGAAAAGGGAAAAAAACAAGAGGGAGAAATGAATTACAGTAGAGGGGGTAGAGAGAGAAGAGGGGAGGGGAGGGGAGGGGAGGGGGGGTAGTAGGGGATAGGAAAGGCAGCAGAATGCAACAGACACTAGAATGGCACTATGTAAAAACGTGGATGTGTAACCGATGTGATTCTGCAATCTGTATTTGGGGTAAAAATGGGAGTTCATAACCCACTTGAATCAAATCTATGAAATATGATATGTCAAGAGCTTTGTAATGTTTTGAAAAACCAATAATTAAAAAATTAAAAAAAAGAAAAAAATTAACTATTAAACAATTCATAAAATTATGTGTTTAGGGAGCACATTACTTTTGTCATAGCCCCCAATTTGGCTCAACACAGAACCATTGGATCCTTTTTTGAAAATTTGGACTTGTTAAATCATATTATTTTTGCATTAGCTTTGATTTTAAATAATAATGCATGAAAATATAATTCATCATGATGACAGTGCTCTTCTGGAGCCACCAGGCTAGGCCTCACTTGCCTTACCCTGAATCCAGCAGTCAGTTGTCCATGTGGGTGGACTCTGACATTCCCCTAACTCTCTTATCAGCCTCCCTCTTGTAGAGCCTGCCCTTCAGTTCAGCGTGTCTCCAGGGTGTTCTAGGAAGCCAAGGCCACATTTGGGAAGCTTGAAGTGATTGAGGAGTTGGAAAATTGGGTTTCAACGTGGCTTGGAGCCCTCTCTGCTTCCTTTTCTTCAGACACAGGTTACGTAAAATCTTATGATGTCTGTCCACAAATCCTTCCCTCTTTCAAAACTTTCTCAGGGAGCATGTTAAGCCTTTGGGCTCCAGAAAGCAAATCACAAACAATACTCCTGAGCTGCTGGAAGGGGGGGAGGTGGGGCTTGTGTAGATGGATTTTTCCTTTCAAGGACGTGTGAGACCCTTGTGAGGGATGAGAGCAGCAGAGGCCACATCAATATGAACACTTCTCCCCAGGCTGGCCTGCCAACCTGCCCTCCCTCCTCCTCCTCCCCTCCCCCAATTCTTCTTTCCTTGCTTCCTCCTTTTTATAATATACTCTTGTGAGGCGCGGTGATGGGGGGGCAGGGGTGGGGGTGGGGAGGTGAATGGGGGGGTGAGGGGGTGGGGGGAGTTTGCATGGCTGCTGAGGGGTAGAAATCATTAAATTATCTGTAGGATTGATGCATTTCACAGTTTCTCCACTTTCTTCTTCACCCTCTACATCTGCTCAAGGGACGATCCAGAGGGAGGGTTTACTATCAGATGATTGGATCTTTGTTCCATCCAGGAGGCACGTGCTTCTGTAGGGTTCTCTTTCCTCTTTCCCCGTGCTCACCCCAAGCTGAGAACCTCTGATCAATTTGGCTTTCTAGTGAATAATATGAAATTTGAAAAAAAATAAGAAGAGATGTGCAAAACAGGACTTTTTTCAGGTTCTTATTTCAATCACATTCTCTTAAAGAAAAACACTGTTCTATGTTAGTGAAAGTGACAATCCCAACAAGGACACAATTTCTCTAAGTTGGACTAGGAGAGAACAAGGACCATGTAGGCAATTTGCCTGAATTTGAGGAAGCTCACAGTACACATACTTCATATTCACACCTAACATTTGTTCTGCTTTATTGGTCTTACGAAAAAATAATCTTACCCCATGTTCTTAGTCTAAAATCTAGGGTTGAACAATCATTTCCTTTCTCACCTCTGATCTACCAGGGCTTGTCTCTAGAGGGAAAGATGGAAGACTCCCAGGAATAAGAACGTTTCTGATATATTCTTGCTGGATAAGTAAAGTTGATAATGGAAGGGGTCCTTAGACCAGTAGGGGATTATCTAAGAAGCAGCCTCAATTGAAAACAGAAAGTATGTTTGTTAACATAGACAGATGGTTTCTTTTTTCTTTCATATGACACATAGTAACATAATTAAGCTAGGTTTAACTGAATCTCATGAGAACTTTGAAGGTGTGAAATGTCGGGGTGAGCTGTATTTCCTCATTAGACAGAAGCAGCCTCTGAACTCAATCTAGGTTGCAAAACTAAAAGGATTCGGTCCACTGTCAACCTCATGAAACTTGTTGTTATTGTTACAATTTCAATGAGAGTCTGACCTCATTTTTCATTGTCTGGTAGGAAATGTGGGAAATTGACCAAGGAGAATTCATGCTGTTACCCTAGATTCTTTAAAAAAATGTGATTTCTCTTTTATAGTCACTTGCTATTTTATGTTTTTTTTCTCTTCTAAAAGAGAAGTGCAGAAAAATTATAGCTAATAAATGATTCTAGTCCAGGGTGTTTTACACTCCTTACATTGAATTTCCATCTCACATTCTTCTTTTTTTCTTCTTTAGCTAATGTTTGAACAGGTACAAATAGTTTGCAAAGCATCTTCATTTATATTTAATTTGATCCTCATAGAAAGCCTTGAGGGAAAGAACAGAGTGGCATTATTGACAGATTCAGAGGTATTAGCTGACGTATCCAAGATGACACAGCTGATGGGCTATAATGGTGAAACACATGTGCACCCCCCCTTCATTTACTGCAGTTCTGTCCCCTCCCAATGTGGCTATATTTATAGTAAGAAAGTAATTAGGGCTAAATCAAGACATAGAAAGGGGCTCTAATCTGACTGCACTAGTGCTCTTATAAGAAGAGAGATCTGAGAGCTGTCGTCCTTTCTATACCATGTGAGGATACAGCAAGAAGATGATCATCTGTAAACCCGAAACTGACCATGCCAGTACACTGACCTTGGCCTTTTAAATCTACTTCCATAGGTTTAAAACATAAATGTTTGTTTATTTAGCAACCCAATGGTAGACTGAGCAGACTAATACAAATTTTGGTCCTGGGATATTGGGCTCTGCTGTAAAAAAATACCTTAAAATGTGGAAGCAGCTTTGAAGTTGGGTAATGGGTAGAAGTTGGAAATGTTTTGAGATACTGCTGCAAAAGGTCTAAACAGCTGTGAAGGGATTCCTTGTAGAAATACAGATGTTAAAAGCAATTTGGGTGAAGGCTCAGAAAGAAAAAAAACTTCCATCATGTTAATGAATGCATATATTTCTATGAACATTATGTTGGCAGAAATGGGGTCTCAGAAGAAATGTGGTTATTGGAAACTGGAGGAATGGCTATCTAGTGACAAAGAAGTTGTTTCAAACACGTTCTTGTGTCTGTGAAAGGTAGAACTTTTGAAGGATGAACTTGGAGATTTAGCTGAAGAGACCTCTAAGTTAAGTGTTGAAGGAATGGCTGGGTTTCTTCTTACCACTCCATATGAAGGGAGAGAGAACTTGAAGGGATTGGTGAGCAGAAAGAAAAAAGAACTTGAAGATTTGAAAAGTTCTCAGCATATTGATATAGAAAAAAGTGAAAAAATTTGTTCTTCAGAGAACATGAAGGATATGGCTGTGCCTTTATTTTGCTCAGTCACGGGGGAAATTAAGCTAAAACATGAGTTAGCCACATTTGTCCTGAGTAAAACTAGCCAAATTCCTCTCTTTGTTATCTGTAGTTAAGACACATTTAAGCACTCTGTTAAACTCTAATTCCTTAATACCAATAGGATCAATAGAAGATGTACTGAATTTAAAAGCCTGTTAACATGCAGAGATTTTTTGAAATCTAAAAACAACCCAGATTTTTTCTCAATTTTAACGAGATACAGAATAATTTCTGTTTTTTTGCGGGGGGGGGGAGTGTTTTCTTTTTAGGTCCACATGAACACATGCCTTAGATTTTTCACAGGAAGAAAGAGAATCAGGGAAGGATGAGGGAGGGCTTAAATATGTAGACAATGGCTCCCTTCAAGGAAAACCAGGCAATGGTCACTGTATTCATCAACTTTTGTCGCTGTGACCAAAATACCCGACAAGAACAACTTAGAGGAGGAAAAGCATTTTGAGCTCAGGATTTCAGAGATACAGTTCATGGTCAGCTGGCTCCATTGCTCTGGGCCTGAGATGAAGAAGAACATCATGGCAGAAGAAAGCAGAGAGGAACAGGGACAAGATGTAATCCCCAGGGCACCTCCCAGTGAATCACTTTCTCCAGCCATGCCCACCTGCCGGCAATTACTACCCAGAAATCCACTGAAATGCCTAATCTTCCAGCTTTTATAATTTGATCATCTCACCTCTGTACATTTTTGCATCACTTAACATGATCTTTTTTTTAACTTTCTTCAAAATACATAAAATATATGAAAATATGCATAACTCAGCAAAGATGAAAATACAAATGGTGCAATATTTTTATTTTAAAAGTTCAAATAGAAAAAAAATTAAATATCATTTAAATATCTATTTCATGCCATCCTGGTGATAGGAGTAAGAAAATCTGCTCACATATATGGTGGACATTGGGCCTTGGCATGGGCGTCCTGCATGTGTTCCTGGTAGGGATTCATGCCTGTGCACATAGCTAGTCCATAAATGGATGTGGAATCTTACTCCTTTGTAATAAAATTACTGCTATCATGTTCTAGCTTATATATTTTTTTTTCAGACAGATTACTAGATTCTCTGCCATGATGAGAAGATGGTTCTGAATGCTTCCTTTAAATCCAGTGGCCACCCAGATTTATAATGAAAGCTATTCTATTTTCCAGCCTTTGTTGCTTGTCCTGACAGATGTTGACCATGAGTAGTGCAGAGTGCAAAGCCAGCTATAAAATGCTGGGCCGTATTCTGCTATGAGATAGAAACATAGATTCACATTTTCATTAGCCTCTTTCAGGCTTGTTATTATCATAGAGACAGGGTCTGGCTGATTTTAGTATTTCCCATTCAGCCTTCTGTAGAGAAACAGTCTAAACTGCAAAGTAACACTGATCATTGACTGTTGCAGCTAGATGCTGAGTTTGGGATTAATATCATAAAAGGATAGTGGAGGGAGGAGAGCAGGGAGACATGGCTATGAGAACTGAACAAACCTCAGCTCACTCATGGGGAATCATGGGTGATGCCGCCAGGCAGTGTTCCCAGTGTGTGGACAGGATGCTGGTCTCTGTTGTGGCTTCCTCAGATATTCCAATGGAGCTCATCACTAAAGGATTGCCCAGCACCCCTCTCCCCCTTTGCGGCTAGACAGGAGTCCTTCCTTTAAGGGACTTAAGTCACCAAACATGACACCTCTCCATGGCAGCCAGTGGCCTCAAATAATTTATTATAGTACCCTACCTGTGCATATGGTCCTTAGCAACAGGACACCATCTGAATCGCTAGGGATATCTTGGTACCAGCCAGGACCTCCCATCAGAAGGAATTTCTATGGCAAGATGTTCTGCCAGATTCTTCTGTGAAGTTGTTTTCCTTCCAGGTAACTGCTTTTGGTTTTGGAGGCCTTACTGTTACTCAAACTGATCATGATGAGTCTAGGTTTTGTTGTAGGCAAGCCTTTCCTATCCCACATTAGAGCTCAGGGGTACTCAACACCTGTGGTCCTGATGAGGCTGATCTCAGGGGAAGTACCAGGTGTACTAAAGAGCATAGGAGGTGGGAGGGATAAAGTCAGGGAGTTGGAGTTTGCATGATTAGGAGATGCATTGTGAATTTGTGTTTGATCCTCTGACTCCTTGGTTCATAAGCAGAATTACTTTGCAAAGAAGGAAAGTATTATAATTAACATTTGTTTAGTGTAGATCATTCTTGTAGGGAAACAGTCAAAACTGTTGTTTTGTGCCTTATAAAACATTCTTGTTTGTGCCTTATAAAATCCCATTTAATCTAGACAAAAAGGCGAGATAAGGGAAACTTTCTGAGAATCAGTGGTTTAAATCCAGGTTTGCTGGACACTTACATCTGTGTTGTTTCCTTTATTCTGTGTCACGTAGCAGGCATGGCCTCTAGGAAGGTTGTATATGAGTGGATGGTTAAGATGCTTTGCTTCTCTGTCATGTCATGCCTTACACCTACCTTCAGCCCCAGGGGCTTTCTCTTCCTTTATCCATCAGATTTATCCACTTTGATTTCATGAGTGGTAGTTTCCTTTTCCTTTCATAGCATATAAAAGCTCAATTCTTTGTAATTTTCTTCTCATTCCCTTACTTCTCCAATGACTGGGGGGAGCTATGAGCACACTGAAGATGGTAGGTGCAATCAGCGTCACAATTAGACAGCGATTCACATTATGTAAAAGATTCATCATGCCGATTGATGCAAAGTGACATGCATTCCGCTCAGCAGTGATTGCCGGATCCTTCAGGCTCCTTGGTTTGGTTGTAATCACTTTTAGGCAAATGCCCTTCCAAGGTATCATTATGGGCAATCTGACAAGGGGTGCATGTGTGTTGTTGTGACAGAATTTAAACCCCTCTATGCCCTGATGTTAGTGTAGAATCACACATCCGCCTGCTTGATTTGATTTGAGAGTCCTAGCCAATTTTAATCCAGTTCTGAGGGACATTTTTACATGGGTACCTGGTCCTGGTGGCCAGCTCATTCCCACAGGCACAGTGAACAGCGGCTCCTAGGCTTGTTGAGCTCGTCCGTCTTCCTTCCCCATCAGAATGCACTGCCCTGACCTCCCTCCCTCTGTGCTGAGTTGGGAGGCTCATGAGGCATGACTTGTCTCACAGGCAGAAAGTTCTGGCCTTGAAACTGGCTTTGTATCTTGCTGATGAAATATACAGGACCATCATTTACAGATTCAAACTGTAAAGCCAACTTCTCATCTCAGACATTGAACATGCCCATAACTGCGTTTTCAGTAGATTTGGCAATTATCCTGCAGGACTTCTGGGAAACTTCCGAGACCATCCATTCCTTCTTTCCTAGGTTCCTCATTTTTTCCTTCCTTCTTTTTTCTTTTTAAATTGAATTACAGCCAAATACACTTAATTTCAGAGATTAGCGTTCAGTTTTTGCAACTTAGATATAGCAAAAAACTCAATTGCTTAAGAGTATGGAAAACTATTTTCATCAGAGAAAAACATCCCCACTTATTATATAAACAGAATAGTAATCCTAGCATGGGTTGTGTTGAGCTGTATAGATTGAAAGGAGTGTTAAAGGTGGAAAATGAAGTAAGAGAAAGCAATGTAAGTGAGGAACAAATGATTTTAGTTATGTTTTCTTTGAAATCATACATTTTGGATAAAGAAGACAATGTTGTGAACTTTTACATCCTTAAGCCTTGCTATATACAGCCCTTCTAAGTCGTCAAAATGAGCTAATACTCATTCCATAGCATGAAGGTTTATGCATATGCATATCCAAATTATTGCATAAGTGGAACTAATGGGGTGAAAACAGAAAGTCCCTGTCTGTTATGCTTTTAATCTTGATTTAGTGAGCAAAAGTTCTTAAAATAAATTTTAGTCTTGGAATCAAGTGAAAACTGAGATCAGTTGATGGATCAACTTATCATCCATCTATTTTTTTCTCTATTTCTCCCCCACAAGATTTAAGAGTTAAAATGGTATCATATTTTCATATGTTTAGATGGGAAGAGTGATTTTTCTGAAATTTCTGTGTGTTTAAATAAGAGGCTTGGATCCCTAAGGTGTAGGCTTATTCTGTAGGCATCAGCTGAGGGCTCATTCGGAAAAGACTAAAATGTAGCTTTTCTTTCTCTCCGTGAGGTTATGGGTCCCTAGAGCTGAGTTAACACAAATGAACACTTTAGCTTTCTTCTAGAATGTGAATCTTACTAATTGCGGGTATGAAAATGAAATCTGAGCTCTGAACCACTGCACAGAGGAAGGAGAAGGTGGACATTTTCATGCACTGAGATAGAAGCCCAAACTAGAGATACACCTGTGGAAATTTGGAGAGTGCTTGCTAATGCTCATATACTCAGTGACATCCAATGAAATCTTAGGAAATCTATGACCCATCAAGTGCTTTCTTTACTTATGTAGATGAAGTATGAACAAGTATTAGCAAGTTGATAGGCTGTATATTGGAATGTCAAACCACTCACTTTTTAAAAGATAGCTTCCATTTACCTGTTTAACAAACATGACAAATTATTATTAACCCCTGTGTGGTAGGTGTTGAGTTAGGGACCTGGGCTTTCTGGTGAAAAATCACACATGGTCCCTGCTTCTTAGGTTATAGTAGGGAAGAATTTGTATTGACCAAATTAACTAAGAAACAAATAAGCAGAAATATGAAGGTAGCATAAAGGATTCACCCAGAGACTCTCAGTGGTTGAAATAGAGGGAATGTAAGCACCTCTATTGGAAAGCCAGGGGAGTTTGCTCTTTGGATGAAACTATAAGAGGGAGTTGGGCTAAGAGTCAGAATAGACACTATGGCTGGAAAAAGAACTTTAGTCTAGATTTGTAACAACTCCAGTCCAAAACATGTCATGCAACAGAAGGGACAAGCTCAAAGTGAATTATTGTTCAAGAGGTAAGTATGTAGCTGTCTATGCTACAGGGTTTCCGGACTCTTCCTCTGCTTCCTCATGTCCTCCAAGTGTCTGCTCATGTCTGTATGGGTCTTTACTAGACCACCAGCACCCTCTCTAACAAGCAGCCACATTCCAGTCTTCCAGGGGTCACCCAAAGCACTACCAGGAAGACGAAAATCAGCAAATGGAATTTCTGAGCACCTAAGATGGTGAGTTACCCTTGCTGGGATGTCATACAAGGTACCATAGTTTGGGGCTCAAAGAACAGAGACTCATTGTCTCACAGTTCTGGAGGCTGAGGTACAGGTGTGAGCAGGGTTGTTCTTTTCCTGAGGCCTCTGTCCTAGACTTGGAGATGGCTGTCTTCTCCCTGTGTCTTTACATGGTCTTCTTTTGTGTGTTCTGTGTCCTAATCATCTCTTCTCAAAAAGATACTGTCATGTTGGGTTGGACCCAATGCAGTCACATTCTGAGTTTCTGGGTGTTAGAACTTCGACATTAGGGATTTGGGAGATACAAATCAGCTCACAGAAGACAGGGTCTCAAAATCCACATCATCAAGGCTCATGCCAGTTCCTTAGGAGAGAGTTCTTAGCTCTTTCTTGAAGCTGCTTGCCCTTTTCCAATGGGTACAGAGTTCTAATTGGCATGCACTTTCCTGCTTGTAATAGTCTTTGGAAAAAGGAGTGGAGTGATGAAAATAAGAAAATGGTCATGATGATTTGACAGCAGAGAAAGCAACAGAAATCCGGGAGGAGACATCAGGCCCTGCAGGCTGGAGGGCTGAGGGACCTTGCAGACCAGGTCCACTCTACCTCACCATAATCCCTGACCTCAGTCCTGAGTGCTGCAAAGGATGAAATCACATGCAAGATCTGGTGGAGGAGATGCGGGTTCCCTGATTTGTGTTTTCTGATATTCCCATCAAAATTCTTCCAGTGAACTGTGTTTTGAAGCTGGAAGGGGGACAAGCCACTTCTTGGAGTATAATGTGTTTTCCTGGTCCCTGGACCTGGGAGGCTATCTGGCTGCCTTGCCTAGGTCTGTGGTTGGGGTCCCTCACAGGTGGGTGGTGCCTCCTCTTCCTCCCACTCACACCAACTTCTACTGGTGCTCCCTCCCTCCCTGGATCACTGAGGCCTTCCCTTGCTAAAGACAGTGGTGTGTGTGTGTGGGGGTGATTCTTGCTTCCCTTCAGCCCTCCCTATCTATCACTAAAGAATGCTGCCAGTGACTCTTTTTAATGGCCCCTATGTGGGGCACCGTAAGTGGCTCTGGCATAAGCCTAATTATCTCTATAACTTGTTAAAATGCCATGGTTAATTTACACTGATGTTGAACACATGAGTTATACAGCAACTTTAAAACTCATCTGATAAACATTCCACTTACAGATGAGGAAACTGAGATTCATAGAAGGGCTTGCTCCAAATAAGCAGGAAACTAAGTGAAGATTTAACCCGGGTGCTTACAGGAACTCCCTTAATCCTTCCATAAAAGGAAGGCCCACTCCTCATGACTCACCTGCTCCCACTCCTCTTCATCCTCCAAAACAACTGTCAGGAATGAGCCTTTGTGTAATCACAAGACTACTCCAGGCATCTGGAAGAACAAGTCATTTCTAGCCCAGTCTTTTTATGTTGCCCACATTTTCCCTGCTATGATGACTTGGAAGTTGAATGGGTAATGTAGTTGAAGTTCTTCCCCAGAATCCCAGGGGCCATTTACACACAAAAATACATTCTGCTCAGTCGACTTTGATGGATGCAAATTTATTCTAAATGAGCCTGACATTCATTAGCATGTAAACATATGTTGCTGGTGGCTGCTTGCACAGTACGTGCCAGATCTCATGGGTTGATCCCCACCGGACAGCCCCAGACTGCCTAGGCCTATGTTGCCTCTGGCGATGGCTCCAGATGTTGTTTTTCTTGCACCATGAAGTCTATATTTTAGCTAAGGGTCATTTTCTTTCACAAAGGAAGCAAAGGCAAATCTGTGGAAAGAACTTGGGTTTCTGTGTTGGTCTTCCAAAGGGAGCCTCTGAGAACACTGAGTGCTCAGTCCACTGCTCTGGCTCACAGACAGCTCTTTCCTGGGCTCAGAGACTCCATGGGCTGAATCACAGTTCAGATCAATGTTTTCCTGCAAGCTGCACTGTTGATCTCTCTGCTGCCTTTAGAGATAATCTACTGTAAGAAAAGCCCAGAAAACAGAATAAGCTGCCCCCAAACATTGCATGCTAAAGGCAATCAAGAAGAAGCAGATTCAAGAAGATCTTTCTGCCCTCTTTTTATTTGCCAAGAATCAGGCATAGACTCTTGAAGGTAAAGGTGCCCTTCCTTCACTCTTCACCATGCAGGACACAGGGGTTGATCCCTGACCACAGCTTTCAACTTTCACCATCTCAGGTTGATCCCTGACCACAGCTTTCAACTTTCAACTTTCACCATCTCAGAGGAAAATGTGGGCAACATGAAAAGACTGAGCTAGAAATGACTTGTTCTTCCAGAGATAGCACCTGGGGAGTTGACATAAGGAACACCCATTTACTAGCCTTTCCTCAATTTGCTGGCCCACAGTCCTTCTGTGCCAATGCTGAGCCTTCAGCTCTCCCGCTTTCTTTTCTTTTCTTTTTTTTCTCTTTTCTTACTCTATGTGGTCTACTTTGCAGAGGTTGTCTACTTTCATTCTTCAAATTTCAGTTTTCTGCTTTGGATTGCTAACTGCAGAACCATTCGTTCACTCATTCATTCATTCAGAAAATATTTTCTAAGTACATTTGTAGGCACCGAGAATATCACGGTCAGCCAAAGTGAACTTGGGAGTGGGATTCTCATGAGTTGGTAGTCTGATGGGGACAATGGATACTAATCCAATAATCACCCTACTGAGTTTCTATCTATGAACTGAAGAAAGTACACCAAAGAGAGGAAAGATCGCTTCTAGAGTGTTATGCTGTAAAGTAATCCATTAGACTTTGGGAAGAAGTGTTAAAAAAAAAAATGCACCATGGTAGGAATAATCCAAGTGAAGTCTGAATGAAAAGTGGAGGCTAATTTTGGAAGGGAGCAGAGCTTGAGTGTCCAATGAACTAAATAGAGGAGAGTGTGTGCAAAATACCTCCATCAGGAAGAAGCACCACACTTAAGGGTATGAGCATAGAGACAGAGGTGCAAGGTGAAGAAGCAGGAAGCCAGGCCTGAAGGGTATATTAGATACTTTATTGTTTACCCTAATAGCAATGAGGATGCTACTGAAAGCTCATAAGGGGGTTGGGATGTGTACAAGATATAATATTTATTTGAAAATAAAAATGTTGTCTTATAAAACTGGTTACATGCTTAACATACGTTGCAGAAATTTTACTGTTATTTGCCCAAAGGAATTGAAAGATCAGGTCCACACTAAAACTTGCACACAAATGTTTATAGCAGCCACTTTCATAATTGTTAAAGTTTGAAAGCAACCAAGGTACCTTCAGTAGTTGAATGGATAACGTGTGATACATCCTAACAGTGAAATGTTATTCAGTATTCAAAACAGTGAGTTATCAGGTCATGAAAAGATATGGAGAAATCCTAAACACATACTACTATTTGCAAGAAGGCAATCTAAAAAATGCATGCTATAGGATTTCAGCTGCATGACATACTGGAGATGGCGAAAAGATGAGTGGGACGGTGAACAGGAGGAGCACAGAGGTTGTTTAGGGCCGTGAAACTGCTCTGTATGGAACTATAGTAGCGGGCACATGGCATTATATTTTCCCACACCATAGAATGCACAACACCAACGGAGAACTCTAATGTAAACTGTGGACTCTAGGTAATGATGTATTGATGGAGCTTCATAAATGGTCTCATCTCCACCTTCAATGGCATGTGGCATATGAAAAATCTTTGTACCTTCTACTCAGTTTTTTTTGGGTGTGTGTGAATCTAAAAATGCTCTAAACTAATATCTTTTTAAAAAATTTAAAGGAGGAGAAATAAAACAAAGCTCCCACAAACGAAAGGATCACATTGGGTGCTTTAGGCTAAGATGGAGGAACAAGGACGGATTTACTGTCCCACCAGAAACAACTAAATAAACGACAAAATAAAGGAGTCAATGACATTCACTTCTCTGCACATGAGGCAGGACACTGATTTCTAAAAGAAAGCACACTGTGTCGAATCCCACAGTTGCACACCTTTACTGGCATCAGTGGGCTTCCTGATGGTGGTGCAGGGAGAGAGGAGCTGGGGGGGGAGTCAGAAAGTCCCTTGGATGAGGAGGCAAAGCTTAGAGCACAGAGAGGCTGAGACAGTGAATCAACAACAGGCAGAGCCCTAGAGAGTGGAGCCACACCATCGGTGAACTCGGGCCCCCTCCAGAGGTCCCTTTGAGTATTCAGTTTCATACTGATAGGACACTGTGAGGACGCTGCCTGAGCCAGGAGAAGCCCTGCCTGAGGGGCTAGCAGTCTCATAGGTCTCTAGAGATAGTGCTCGCCCCTACTAACTAGTAGAAAGACTCGATTTTCCCTTCAGTGGGAGAAAAAAATCAACCCTACAATTAATACTGCCTGGCTTCTCCCTAGCATATTTCAAAAGTAAGACATGAAAAGATTAAGCGTTTCTAAGCAACGCAATTAAGAATATTCATCAAATATAAAAGTATCCAGCATCCAACAAAACGAAAAATCACCTGTGGGACACCTTTAAGAAAATTGCCAGGAGATAGAGAAATAGGAAAATCAAACTATAACCACAAGAAGAGGCCACCAATCAAGACTGTCCCGGAATGGACGGCCCAATCAGCAGACAAAGATATGACAACAGCTGCTGCAGTTGGGTTCCATGCATTCAGAAAGCTAGAAGAAGGATTGAACGGGTTTTGCAAAATTTTGCAAGATGTAAAAAAAAAAGACCCAAATTTACCCAAATTATCCCCAAAGAAAAGCAAAACAAATGTTATGGTTTAGATGTGGTGTCCCCCAAAACTGAAGTGTGAGACAATGCAAGAAGATTTAGAGGAGAAATGATTGGGTTATAGCCTTAACCTAATCAGTGAATTAACCCCACCCCCCATAGGGATTAACTGAGTGGTAACTGAAGTGATAGAGTGTGGCTGTAGGAGGTGGGGGTCAGGGTGTGGCTTTGGAGTGTAGATTGTATCTGGTAAGTGGAGACCTCTGTCTTCACTTCTTGATCATCATGTGAGCTGCTTCCCTCTGCCACAGTCTTCCACCATGATGCTCTGCCTCACCCTGAGGAATGGAGCTGGCTGTCTATGGACTGAGACCTCTGAACCTTGAGCCTCCAAATAAACTTTTCCTCCTCTGCAGTTGTTCTGGTCAGATCCTTTAGTCACAGTAGCAAAAAAAAAAAAAAAAAAAAAAAAATCTGACTAAAACAACAAACGAAGAAACATTCCTAGATTTCTTCCCATTATTGGTGTCATTCATGTAAGTTACAGTTTGCACATCTATAAACTGAACCAGTTTTTCCCTTTCTCCAGATTCACGACATGGAATCCCCTGGGGGATTGTTTTTGAATGACTCTTAGATACTATTGGTGTAGGAAGTTAAACCTTGGTTCCACATTTTTACCACTTACCACTTCTTTTCATTATTATTATTATTATTTTACTTTCATATACAAAAAGATAAAACTTGAAATAGTTCTAGATTTTTCCTCCTAATCAGTATCTTATTTCTATGAATCCTAATTTCAAAATACTCAAAGATCTCATTCCCTTTTATGTTCACACTAAATTGGTTTTATTCAGGGTTTTATATCATTTTTGTGTTCCTGGAGATGGAACTCAGGGTCGTGTATGTGCTAGGGAAGCACTCTACTACCAAGCTACAGCCCCAGCCCTAGGCCCAGGTTCTTATGACCCCATTTTGTCTAGCTTCAGCTACCCACAATCCTTCTTTATGATGCTACAGAGCTGCCCTCTCAACTGACTCCTATAGAGTCAGCTTAAAATCAAGGATCTCAACAGCAGATGAAACCTTAGAGGTTACCTAGACCAATCCTTTACAGCACAAAGGAACCTCTTTAGAAAACTTTATTTTAGAACTCAAAAGATTTGTATGTCTACAGAATAACAAGCATTGCTTGTTAGGATATTTGAGTCCCTCCCCTACAGGAACCCGGTTGCACTTTTCTATCCATCTTTCTCATTACCAGCACGACCATTTCTCACTCACTTGGCCAGATACTTTATTCACATCAAATTGTTCTCTCCTCACACATGCTCAAGTTTTGCTGACACTGTCTTATGTGACATTGCTCCCTCTGCTGGAGCATTTCCCAAGATCCACCTATAGAATTTGCATATATTCTTCAAAGAACAACTCAAATATCTATTCTGCCAAATGTGTCCCAAAGTCATTCACCTTATCTTCCCCCCGTGACCACCTGGAGATGGTCTGCTCTCAGCCAACAGCATTTATCAAGTCTTCACTTATGTTAGTTTTAGTTTAGCAGGAGATGAGCTCACTAGAGTAATAAAGTAGTCCTAGAAGGGTGATCTCTGGTGATCTCCAGGAAGGGATAAGCTGAGGCCTCGTGAAGTACAGAGCAATTGCCTCTCCCACCGTGTGCTCTACTCTGACTTGATCATATCTTTTCTACTCCATATTTGTTGTAAGTTTATTGGAATTCTGAAAAACGAGGTTGGATTCCGCACTCAAGATAATGTAAGCAGCAAAGGTCCCCAAGGAATAAGTAGAAAGAGAGCTATGTGAAAGCAGAAACTTGGCTGAAGTCCACCTCCCCAAACAAAATCCAGTTTCCAAAAGACACTGTGAGGAAAGCGGAGTCTTCCTCACAGGGGATGGGAGATTTCAGCTCATCTTGTTCAAATCTCAAAGGACAAGGGCATGCTTAGCCCTTGAATGGGATCAGTTATAACATCTTCCACTGACAGGGGTTATAAGGTACACTACTGTCTCGAATCATCAAAATTTAGTCACAATTAGTATATTTACTTCTACTTCCTTGGTGGAGAATCTGATGCTTATGGAGATGATTTGGTCAAGGTCTCATGGATGCCAAACTGGTGTAAAAGCTGTATTCTTAGCTGACTTCCTTTCTGTAGGACCACATCACCTTCTGAACTGTAATCTGTCTGAAGGAAGGAATGATATGATCATAACACCAGTGAGCAGGCTTTTCTATGAGTAACATTGAATATGTTGTTGAATTATGATGAGAAAGAAGTCAAAGACATAAACCCCACTGTCACAGTAAATATTCAAGCGGCAGAGACAGACATGGTGTCAGCTACATAATCAAATCCTAGCTAATATGCACTTTTACTCTTCGCATGGGGAGCAAGACACCAAATGTGGTTTGAAAAAATGAACCAAGTGTAAAGCATTTGTCACAAAGGGATGGATTTAGACAGGACAGCTGCAAAATACGTTCTGAAAAATGCCCAACATAATTCATCTTAATGAATTATTAGCTGAAACATTCAATGCATTTAGGATTTCTAGGAGAAGTGTACACATATTTGATGTTTTCTTCACCTATTCTTTCTGCAGGGATGCATTCATTGTTGGCCAATGGCCTTTAGGGGAAGTCCACATCTTCCCCAAATTCTTCAGACTGTTTCTATTTTTGTAATTTTCCATTAACAACAAATCCCTCAGATTCGCTTGACCAATATGACAGTCATTGTACAGAGTTAAAATTTCTGATTCTAAGCATTCTGATATTTGCCTGCCACTATTGAGTATTGATCAACCTGGCTTTTTAGTGGATACATCTTTGCTTAACTAGAGAATGGAGTATTAAGGCTTTTGAATGGGGCACTTTCTTGGTCATCTCTTTGCTGCTTCTGTTTATCACAAGCAGACACTTCTCAGCTCCTCACATTTGTAAACTCAATTAATTTTTATATAGCCTTTTCAGTTAGATACTTGCTATTGTTCCCATTTTACAGATGAGGAAACCAAGGGCAGAGAGGTTGAGTCACTTTTGAAAATTACAGAGCTAATGGTGGAGTTGGAATTTGAAACCAGCCAGTTTGGCTCCAGAGTTCAGAGTCCTTTGGTTTTTTTTTTTTTTTTTTTTTTACTGTAAAGCAAGCATTACATAGAGTCACAGCGCAAACATGTACACATAGCTAGTACTTGAACTCAAATGTACACAACTTAAGCATAGAGGCTGATTTGTTTTAATTCTGGTTTTACTCCATAAGACCCTATAGTCATGGTCACAGGCTGGATGACCTACAAGTCATAGTCAAGAGGCATTGGTTCCATGTCTGTGATTTTCCATGGGCCTCATTTTTTTTTCCCACTCAGAAAATACAGAATACTGTTGAGCAGCTGGTCACAGTCAAAAGTGGGTGAGTGGTGAGGTTTCCCAGCAGCCGGACTCAAGAACAGACACTCAGTGAGTGGCTCCTGGTTGCTTTTCCTTGACAAGACCTTGACTTCCTTTACTGTCCAGTGCAAGTCCTCAATCAGCTGGAGTAGGAGAGTGTCATGGTTGCTGAGCACCCAACTAGCTGCAGTCTGGGCAGCTCTGCCCCTGCGGGTCCCCACTGCTCCTTTTGTGATGGAGACTCCTGGGAGTTTGTAATCTGAAGACTGATCTTTGCAAGGCCAGCGGCTCTTTCTTGGGAGTCTGATGATGGGAGATTGGTAAAGATGCTGATAGTGAGGGGCATTAGGGACCAAAGAGGTGGCTGTGAAGTGGAGAGGAGCAGGCAGCTAAATCTCAGCAGGTGGGCTTGCGCCCCATCACAATGTGGATGGATGAGGAGGTCTATGCACATCTGTGTGATTGAAGACTGAGGCCTGTCATCAGTGGAATGTATTTAGGTAGGACTTGGGGCTGTCCCTTACCAGGATGTGGCTCATTCAGCTTCAGAACATCAGCCCTGGGTCATCTCTGCAGCTCCTGTCTCCTGCAGTGCCTGGAATGCAGTCTTGTTGCAGTTTCTACTGGGGAGCGAACCCACCAATCTTCCTCATTCTGCTGACTCTGGCAAAAGAAGCCAGAAAAGAACCTGTATTACTTCTTTAATCTTATTATTTATTACATCATGGTGTGAGTACGTCTCCTCCAAGTTTGAGTGCCCTTGCCCAAGGGCGTGCTGATATTTTATTGTCCTGTTAGATTCTTGCAGGAGGAGAGGCTGAAAACAAGCTCCACGACTCTGTCTCTCTCTGTCTCTGTTGTATGCTTCATATCTTTGTCTCTGTGTCTCTGTGTCTGTCTCTGCCACACTCCCTGTTCTTCTCTGTCTTTGCATCTGTCTTTCTGCCATTCTTTTCTTTCTCTTCTCTTCCTCTCTCATTTCCCCCCTTACTAATGCTACAAAGAACATCCTTGTTCAAAATATCTTCTTCTTGTTTATATCTTTCCCTTCTGTTAGGATACATTCATAAAAGTGGACTAATTGAGCTGAGCACAGTGGCGTAATCCTGTAATCCCAGCAATGTGGGAGGCTGAGGCAGAAGGATTATAAGTTTGAAGCCAGCCTCAGCAACTTAGCAAGACCCTGTCACAGAAAAAGTGAAAATAAAATTAATAAATAGGTTAATTGTGAAAATCAGTATGCCTTTAGATATTTGTCAAATCGACTTTCATAGAGTGTGTCTCATTTTATGCTTTTACCCAAAATGTGGCTTGATGGCTTCTCATACTTTTTAATTAATTCTACATAGTGTTATGGTTTGAATATAAATTATCACCCCCACAAAACTCATGTGTTAATCAATGTAGAAATAGTCAAAACTGAAATGATTAGATTATAATAGTTATAATCTCATCAATGGAATAATCCATTTGATGGATTAAAAATATGAATGGACTACAGGGTGGGAATTGCAGGTAGGTAGAGTGTGGCTGGAGGAAGAAGGTTATGGGGGGGCATACCCTTGCGAATTACATATTGCCTCTGGATCCTTCCATTCTCTCTGTGTGCCTCTTGAATGCCAGGAGTTCAGCAGCACTCCTTTGTCCTGCCTTTCCGCCATAATGTTCTGTGTCACTTCAGGTCCCGAGCAATGGAGTCTGCCAATCTGCCAACCATGACTGAGACTATGAAACCATGAGCGTAAACTACCTTTTTCTCCTTTAAGTTGTTTTCATCAGGTATTTTGATTACAAGCAATGAAAAGCTGACTTGCACACATAGTTTGACAAAGATGGAGCCAGCCCAGAGGTTCACAGCAGGTCTGAGAAGGCCAGATCAAAAGCTTCCTGGCAGCAGGAAGCAGAGTGGTGGCTGAAGATATGCAGAGAATGTGGGAGTCAGGCTCACGAGTGGGAAATGTGGAAGTCTTTTGTTGAAGACCTTTTTTGGAGGAGCAGTTCCAGTAAGAAAATGGATTATGGCTTAAAAAAACATTTTAAACTCAATTTATGGTGCAGGTTGGTAAAGTATACAAAGCTGTTCTTCAGACCTGGGGACTGCTGGCATCAGGGTGGGGCATAAATCCAACAATAGCCCTGTTAGCTGAGAAGAAGGGCAAGGGAGAGGGATCAAACATGAGGCAAAGCAGCTGTGCCAGGCCAATCTGCCAACCTCCAGTGGCCAATTAGACCAGATCCTGGTGACAGACCATGGGGTTGACAAGGCGGGGCAGAGAGGGGACTGCAGAGAAGGTGTGCTGGGGACATAGGTGCTATGGCCATCCTCCTTTTGAAGTCTAGGTCACATCTGCTGTTGGCTGCACAACTCTCCTAAGTCTTGGATTGTGAAGGTGTCAGGCCACAGGGAGACCTTGAAAGCAGACCTGCTCTATTTTAACCTAACGCCACCTGGACTTTAGTCCGTTGGCCTTGAAATCACCAGGGCTCTCTGGCCAGCCACTTACTTACACTTTGTGGACTATGATCTGTGTGTATAGGCTTAGGGCTCTAATTTAGTGCCTCTTCCAGGAACATGCACCCTTGAAATAGTCAAGGAAAAACAGCAGGTCCTAAAATGACATCTATACTGTCATTTATACTGTGTCATTTCAAATGGGTAGCACTTAAGTAGGGGATGGGTTTAGGGATGTGGGAATTGACTAGTGCATCGTGATTCTTTGCTTCTAGTCCTCCTTAAACAACTTTGGGAGAATTAATTGGGGTGAGTCTCATGGGTAGCATTTTATTCTAAGTGTGAAAATATATTCTTCTTTTTTTTTTTTTGGTAAACTTTTGTTAAAATTCCTGTCACAATGTTGGTTGTGGTTGTCTTTTACGATCCAGTAGGGGATGTGACTATTCTTTTGTGTCCCCTGCAGCACTGGGACCTGTTTCTCTCGAAGTGATTAAGTGCCCTGCCATCCTTTTCTGCTTTCACTGCAGTTTTTCAGAAAAGTATGTCATTTTCTCTGTTATCCCCATTAGTCTCTTCAATAAAACACCTTTAAGCATTCCATAAACTGTATTTAAGGGTGTCAGGGGGACTTTCTGATGTCCATCCATCTTTTCTCTTTTGCGAAATGAGTGGTGAGTGGCCATGGCTCTCTGATCACTTCTCTTTCATCTTTTCCCAAACTGAGAGGAAAACCTGCTTTCCCATCTCTGAGAGGCTGGAAGTTCTGCATGTATTCTGGGGGTCCCGCCTGTCTTGGGAATGCATCCCTTTTCATAAGCATTTAGCATATTTTCTGTCTTTCTAAAAGTTCCCTTTGCTTCCCAAACCTTCTTTCTTGGAAGTTATGCTTTGGGAAAGACCTGCAGGTTCCCATTCATTTCCTTTCTCAGAACCATTTGAGACCCATCCCTCCCCTTTTAATTTTTAATCGTTTGTTCAGTTTTGCATTTCAAAGTTCTCACAACATTGCCTCTCCTCTAGCTGCAGGTCAGATTTTATGTATTTTAAATCAGATAAGATTTTTTGCTAACTCTTTCCTTTCCTACCCTATTATATTTGTGTGCTCAATTAACGAATGTGATTCAGTATACGTTTTCCTTCTTCTTAGAGCTCTTCTGCAGAATTTTTCTGCTGCAAGTTTTTCATAGGCATCTCCATAGTTCAGATTGACACTGTTTTTTTTTTTTTTTAAATTTTCTTACTCCACTGTGTAACTTGGTGAGTTTTGTGAGTTTGTCCTTCTTACCACATGCTGAAGTTTTCCTGATGAACTGCAGGACTCCTGAGCATTTGGAAGGATTCCATTGAATTTCCATGAAAAATGCTGTCTCTGCTGATGGGCCAAGGTCTGGGAGGGGCTTACTGTGAGGGAGGAGGTGCCAGCACTCAGGAAGTCTGTGTGCCTGTGTTAACAGTCTGGCCTGCCAAATTGTATGGAGCACCAGCTAAAGCCTAACAAAGTAGGATGCTGGACCTCAAGGCCAGAGCTGATTAGGGTTAGAAATCACCCGGCAAGGTTGGTGTGGATTAAGGATACAAGATTCAAGAGAGGACCTAGGATTAAGTGAGTTTAGCTAAATCCCTTGCTTTGGTCTTCTTGCTGTGTCTGTCTTTTCCTGTTGAACATACATTGTGACATTGTTGGACACAAGTAATAAAATAAAAAAATAGGAGAAATTTTATCTAGAAAATGAGATACTATATGTACATTAATCTTCATGACTATAAAATATTATAACACAAAAGGAACAAAAATATAACATGCATTTTTTTAGGAAGGCAATTTGTATGTGTAATGTGTATGCTGTTAAGATATTTATAATTTATGATAAGTTTTAAGGGCATGAAGTTTGTAGTAATATTTTTGAGAATAATAGTTGAGGCTACTTTTGTTTTACTGATTTAGACATGGACGCTTGAGTTAATACTTCTGAGTTAAGGAGTTTTTTTTTTTTCAGTGAAGTTTTAGAACATACTTAACTATATTAATGACATAGTCTCAAGTATTCTATAGATCCAGCATCACTCCTGCAGTAATTTTTGGTATCAGACTGAGAAAATAAACCCCCCATGATAGATTCTGCACTGTTTTCAACTATTTGGTGTCCTTCCCTATGGCAACCATGTGTCCTGGGCTCCCAATGACTTCTTATGAGGAGAGACATATTCCCGTCTCTTGGATGAAGGTTTGTATGTTCATCTCTTGATTCCTAAACCACTGGCCATGTGACTTCTTTGACTAATGGAACCTGGTGGATTATGCGTTTTCTAGTGGAATTTTTAAAGCCCTATTATTTCAATCTTCTCCTGAGTCAATGCAGGAGAAAATTCTTCAGTTAGGTCTTTTAACAGAGAATTCAAAGACCAGAGATGAAACCAATGCAAAAATCCAATGAACAAAACAAAGGAATGAGTGTTTATCATAAGCCACTTCGGTTTTGAATTTGTTTGCTTAAGCCAATAATTCTAGATAGTAGCAATAACAAGAACCACCCAAATTAGTGATTTTCGGGAGGAGGAGGTACTAGGGATTGAACAGAGAGAGGGTCTTGTGCACGCCAGAAAAGTTCTGTACCACTGAGCTACATCTGAGCCCCAAGTTAATAACTTAAAGGTTTAAAGATTTCTCTCATTAATCACGGATTTAATAAGCAAACTAGAACTGACACTTCATATGCCATGTTAGCTGGCATATCGGCCAACTCACAGGCCATGTTTTCCTGGGTCCTATGGGATACACCTCACTAGCATGGCCCCTGCCCCCAAGCAGCTGAAGACAGAGCTGGGACATGGCAATTTGTTCCAATAACTTAATTGCAACTGATTTAAGAAGCAACATAATTAAATAGTAAAATGTTTGGGATAAATTATAAATGCCGACTCTTGAGTTTATTCCCTTTTGGCATCTCCAGTTATCTTAGTGGCTTACACTTGTACTTATGGTGTGGCCCACAGTGCTCCAGTGAAGCCATGAAGCCTTGCCTGCCTTCCAGGGAAGGGGCTCTGTCCTCCCCATTCTTCCTCCAGTGTTATATACCAGAGCCTGGCACCTGGTAGATGGTCTTTCGGTTTCTGTTGTCTCATTGACTTTGTGGTCCTAGAGAAGCTGTGGAAATGCTGGTTAACAGGAAGTATTGGACAATCTGTATTGTGTTTCTGTGCTCTGAATAGCTGAGCGGTAAAATCCATAGGCACTAAAAGCATTTTTGATACTTTCTTTAGTAAACATGGATGCATAGTCTTCATTCTCCCCATGAAAGTACCTTTGACCTGGTTCTGCCAAATGTCTCTTCCCAAATCTCCTATCTCAGCTTCTTTCTCATCTGATATGGAGTAATTCTAATGCCAAGGTATAGATTGGTTTAGGTTCTTTATCCTGCCCAAAAACTACATTAAAAAAACATAAGACACTTGATATAGCTCTGCTTTACACCTTTGCTCCATTTTCTATTTCCTGTGTCTAATTATGTCTGAATAAAACCCTTACTAACGCTGTAACATAAGAGGAAAGCAAGATCAACGAGCACTTATCTGGTAAGAGAATTAATGACAAAGGGATCAAACCTGAATGACCAGTGGAATCTGAAAACTTTGAGATGACAAGAAGGAATTCCATGCATGTGGAGAAAAGCAAATGAGGGTCCTTAACTGTCAATAGGCGAAAGTGGATTTGATCCTATGTGTGGTAACATATGCCAGATAAATGAGTCTCACGTTTGGAGTTGTAGGTCTTGCCCTCTGGACTGATGACTTCTTCAGCCACTGGCCTTGCTTCCCAGATGCTAGTTTCGAGACAGCAGGATGTGGAGGGTGGGGGTGGGTCAGGGACAAAAATATATAATACCCAAAACATATCCCTGGTGATCCCCATTCTCCAGCCATGCCCTACCTGCCTATAGTTACCACCCAGTAATCCATTCAAACAATCAACCCAACGAATGGATTCATCCACGAATTAGATTACAGCTCATGTGATCTAATCATTCTACTTTTTGTATTAATCCAGGAAATTTTGGAGGACACCTTGTAACTAAACCATAATACTTCCTTTGGTCTTTCTCCTTTGTTCTTCCTCTTAGTCACCTGTCATCCCTTAGTGCAGAGATGAGCTAGAAGCCCTAGAGAGACAATCTGAACTCCCCGTGACTTTAGGCATAGTGATTCTCCTTTAACAACTAGAATTCTCCTGGACATTTGCTATATGATGTCAGGAAAAAACAGTGCTCACTTCTGTTCAACCAGAGCCTAGAAATGTCAACTTGAGGCAGCCTCATTTTTCCTACCTTTGGAGCATATTGATTTGGCAGTTAGACCAGCCTATACACTGGGGAAGGGGCAAAGAGATCAAGGAAAGTGACATAAGTACAGATGCATGGATGTACACTTGCCCTCTCTTTTCAGGATACTTATGTTGTACTTGTGTCATTAACACAATATTCTAATATACCAGGCTTCACCTGATGAGCTGTGACCTTTTAAATGACATCTTTGATCCTGGGTTGTATTAAAGAGCAAGTAGAATTAACCTATATGAAATCGGTTTTGTAAATGACAAATGCTAATGGCTGCTATTACTTAAAAAGTCATTATTATTGGTAATTATTATTAATTGAAAACCACACTTTTGTTTTATAAGGAGAGTAGTAAAGTCATTGATTACAGAAAATCAAGGATGATGAATTTACATTTAATGTAGTGAAGAACATGTAAGGTTTTCAGAGAAAAAGTACAAACAATGTAAAGGTTATTAATCTGGCCTAAATATACAGAACTGAATATAAGGGGGAAGGGAGGGGGGGATGGGAAAGATAGTAGAATAAATGAGACATAACTTTCCCATGTTCATATATGAATATACCATCAGTGACACTCCACATCATGTACAGCTACAAGAATGGGATCCTTATTAGAAGTTATACTTCACCTATGTATCATAGGTCAAAATACACTCTACTGTCACATATGTCTAAAAATAACAAAAACAAAAAAGATTGAGTGGATACTGATGGGAAGGTTGGGGCAACCAGAAGGGCCTTCTTCTGCTAGAACTTCTAGGGAAAACTGGAGAATCCTGAGGACAATATAATACCAGGTTCAGAGCTAATAGCATCAAAAATGTATGTTATAGTAGGATAAGGCCATTTCTAGGAATTTCTAGGAGAAAGAAAACAATATGAATAAGGAGAACTGCTTTTTTGGAGTAGGAGAGCATGGTCTTGCCTCAGGGAAGAGAACTAAAATGTGCATGTCCAAATCCTTTTCTCCACACTGGGGACACATACAAGACAATTCATGCTACCTGGGAACTAGGCCATGGGGTAATACCTGGGGTATCTTAATTATCCAAATTTTGTACTTGACCTTACGTCAAAATGGGCAAACTCTTATAGATATGTCTATTCACGTATATTTTTTCAGCTTTTATATGGCAACCAGAATATACTCTTCTGATAATTTTCCAATCATCAATATTAAAGAAGTTCCCTATTTGCCTGTTTGTCAGACTAAATTTCCTGAATGTATTAAAATAAAGAAAAAGTAAGAAAGAAAGCTATCTGATGAAAACCTGGTACTATGATGCACTGAGGCCCAGGGGTGAGCTGGTTGGCAATGGTGAGGAGAATGAGAACATGTGACATATTCAAGGAGAACTACTGAGAGCTGAACCAGAGGAACAGCTTATTCTGTTAGCTATCTGTTGCTACCTAACGAATGACCCTCCATAATGGTATACCATAGAAAGTATATATTATCTCACCCAGCTTCTAGGGTCAGGGAGATCCTTTGAGTAAGTCAGGGAGTGGTTCTGGCTCAGGATCATTCAGGATATTGCAGGTAAACTGCTGGCTACAGCCGGGTCATCTGAAGGCTCAAAAGGGGCTTAATGATCCACCTCCAACTCCTGTGGGCTGTGGGCAGACCTGAGTTCCTCAGCCTGTGGGCCTCCTCACAGGGCTCCCCCAACCTGACTTCCTCCACAGTGAGGGATGAGAGAGAGAGGATGCATGTGAATAAGAATGTCCCCTTTCCAAGCTAGCATTGGAAATTTTGTACTAATCTTGTGCTGCATTGTCTTGGAAAATGGGAAGCTACACAGGGTATGAGTTCCAGGAGGCAGGGAGGACCAATGGGGCCCTTTTGGAAGCTCCCACCTCACTCATGAAGTTTTCAAGTAGATAGGATTGAGAAAGAGTCTGTTGTTGAAACAAAGCCTGGGGTGGGGTGGGTTTATAGGAAGATGGTGATTTGGGCTTCTCTAGTTGAGGGGCTCAGGAGAATAGCCTGCCAGAGGCTGGAAAGGTGGAAGTATGCTTTCAGGGCGGAGCTGATTAAACATCCACTGTAGAAAGTGCCCATGCTCTGAACTAGAACTAGGTTTCAGTATCATCCTACAAATCCAGGAGCACAAACTGGGATATGCACTATCATAAATAGGGTGAGAGCTTACAACTTATCTGGAAAGGATGCCATTCATTGAAATGTGGAATGAACTTCAGAGAGAAGAAATAAGGTTGGGGTATGGGTTACTTGCTCTTTCTGAGTAGATATTTTGAGGAGTTGGTTTGGGGATCCCTATGAACACAATCAGTAACAATAGCCAAAATAGTAGCTTTATTTTACATACACATATAATATTAGCATTATTCTTCTGTAGTTAGAAGCTACCTTTGTGTTCTCTCTGTGTCCTTTTGTATCTTGTTTTCCTTTAAAAATATTTTTTTTGAAAAGAAAGGTGTTCTGTATATTCATTCAAAAACACACATTCATATATGTACCTGCAATACAGTGTTTTGGAAACAATGAACCAACATATTAATTCTAGAGGTTTCTTCTTTATATTTCAATTAATGTCGGCACTAATTTATTTCAAATTAGTGAATTCAGTGGAAAACATGACTGAAAAGAGGAAATGTGTTGTGAATGTCAGAGGCAAATAAGATTCCCCAAATGGATCATTCAATATTCTTATTTACAGTATTTCAGATGGTTACTACTTTTTATGTACGGTGCACACTAGCATTTTCAAGATATTATTCATTTTGAGAAGCTGAACTTTTTCTTTCTAGATTATTTTTTTGGGAAAGACAATATAATGTTCTCATATATTTTTTTTTTTTGCTGGTACGTTACAACTATATGTAATAGTGGCATTCATCATACCCTCTTTGTCCATGCAGATGACATAATCTGATCAATCTCATTCCCAAGTACTTCCCATTTCTCTCACATCCTCCCTCCCCTGACCCTCTTGCTCTACTCACTCTACAGATATCTCTTGTATTATTGTTATTTTAATTTGCACATTATAATCATATATAAGGGAGTAATCCATTGTGGTACGTTTGTACATGGACATAGCATAATTCGGCAGATTTTATTCCCTTGTACTTCTCCATGCCTGTCCCTCCTCCTTTCTTGGGATCCTCCTCCTCCAGACTATGGGTCTCCCTTCCATTGTTTTAACTAAGGAGTTTGTTTCATCCTCCTGGACTGTAAGTCCCTGCTCCCTCCCTTCTGTAGCCTCCACATAATCAGGCAGCCTGGGATAAATGGAGCCAGAGCTGTAAATGAGGTCTCACACTGAGAGGGAATGATTTTCATGGGCTAATTTGAGATACCTCCATTTATGCTTGACAAGACGGCATTTTATCCTGTCTATTCAAGATTCTTTTTAACAGTATACCAACTTCGAGATATTTTTACTTTATCCAGCATCTCTTCACCAATTTTTTAAAAAAGTATATTTTTACTAAGTGAGTTTGAATTTGTGATAGATATGCACCTATTTGTGTATACATATATAGTTATATGGACAGATAAATGATTTACTTGTATATAAAATATATGCAAAATTCACTGAAATTCTCACCTGTGTTCCATGGAATTTGATTCCCTTCAAATTGGATGTTGTATAGAAGAGTTGGCCTTTGGGCTGGGGATGTGGCTCAAGCGGTAGCGCGCTCGCCTGGCATGCATGCGGCCCGTGTTCGATCCTCAGCAACACATACAAACAAAGATGTGTTCGCCGCAAAACTAAAAACTAAATATTAAAAAACCTCTCTCTCTCTCTCTCTCTCTCTCTCTCTCTCTCTCTTAAAAAAAAAAAAAAAGAGTTGGCCTTTCAGGGATGTGAATGTGTTCCTAGTCCCTTCATGGTCGATGGTCACTCAGCTACCTTGTCGTGGGGAGGGGGGGTAGAGACGTGCATTCAACACACAGACTTCGGGAGCTGGTGAGAGAACTGGCTGGAGACCCACCTCAGGTCGTCATCCAGTAGCTCAGTTTATTTTTGGAATGCATACAGTTGTTATAGGGTTCAAGTGGGGCATGCCCATCAATCATACATAAGCAAGACAATATCCATAAGCCAATCATCTTCTGCCTATCGTAACCCCACTGTGAGGAAACTCTAAATATTGCTGTTGTGGCGGAAAGCAATCTGGAAGGGTCTTTGGCCCTTACTAAGTCAGGGGTTTCATGCCCTGAAACCCCTGAATCTCAGTTTCCTGGCCGGGCAGTTTGGCAATGCTAACCACAAGTGCTGAGGATGTGGTTTCACCCCATCCTGCAGGCGCTCCTGTCAGGCCTGAAGGAAGGTGGATATCTCAGGCACTTCCGAGCTGCTAGTAGCTGCTAGCTGACACTGAAAGTTATTCCAACAGGGATGTAAAATGCATGAGGATACTTTTCCATCAGCTTTCAGGACTGAAAAAGAAGGCAGTGTCCAGGAAAGCTGGGCCCAGCTGGAGATTTATGCTGGTAAATACCAATTCAGACCTCTAAACTGCTGTCAATTGCCTCAGCAGGTCGTCCAAATGGACTTTGCACATCTACATATGTAATTAATCCATTGTTCAATGCCATGCTAATGCATCCGGATGATTTTTTTTTTTATTCCAGTAAACAGTCACATTAAGTGGTCAGGTGGGAGTACCTTAAAAATTGTCTGGTTAGTTTTTGCAACATAATTGCTTTAGCTAATCCCATTTTAAAGATACTTGGAAAGCTTGTCAGGCTTGAGAATTCAATCCAATTCTGTGCTTCCACCAGGAGGACCACTTTGGCCTGCTGTATGCTTGGGGCTGGTCTGGGAGCCCCCTCCCCTTCCTGTCCTCTTGTCTGCTCTTAAGCCACAAGATATACCTTGCCCTGCCCCGTCCAAATCAAACCCTTCTCAGAATAGCAGTCTGGAAGGTCTCTGATCTTAAATTTGCATCTGATTGTTTAATCTCCAGCCTAGAGTTAAGAGGTCTGAGTGATGTGCCTGCCAGTCATTTTATGATTTGATTTTTATTCACTATCACGTTTCTCCACTTTTAGGCTTCGGACACCACAGAAACAATCGCAATTTTGCAAATGATTTACATTTGACGGACATGTTAGTGTTAATTCAAGTGTGATGAACATTACTAATTTGCAACATCATTTCTTTCAGCAAAACCAAATTAAAGATATGCCCAGAATTAACTATTAATGGTTTCTCTAGCAAGACTTGTGGAATCGTGGAAGGCAGAAGACATTTAAAATCCCTCCCATATATCCCTCCCTTCCTTCCTCCCTCCTTCTCTCTTTCCATTACTCTTTCTAAAGTGAACATGTTTTATATTTCTTATTAGAACAAAAGGAGGTACCCAGGTAGTGGCTGAAAAAGTGTCTTTCACAAAGCTAGGTGCTAGGTGGTTTCTTGGAACATCTTTCTCGTCATTTGGATGTTTGAAAGTGTCTAAAGAATACCTCTTTCTTTTAGCAGCAGAATTTCCATGGAGGAACTGGATGGGCCATATGCATTTCAGTCCAGGGAAGAAGAGTTTTAATTGATTAATGTTTCTTGATGTGAATTCTAGGATGGCTGATCCAAATCAGAGATAAATGCCAAGCCACTGATTGGTCGAAATCTCTGTTCACCCTCTTCAGAGAACTTCACAAGTCCAAGGGCTTTTCTGTGTGCAGAGTCCTTGCAGCTCAGATCAGATGTGAATTCCAAGTCATGGCTGTTTCTGCTTTTCTTTGCTCCTTGAAATTTAGGTAGCCAAAATGCCACCTGGCCACGCTCTTCTTTATTGCCCACAAGATATTAGTGTACTTTTTTTTTTTTTTGCTTTCTACTAAACAAATCCTGTGTTTTATAATTTACCCCCAAGCTACTACATAATTCTCTTTTATTTTCATAGGCTGGGAAAAATTTTATCTAAGGATAATTTTGCAAGAATGTATTAATCATTTCAACTGGCAAGTTCAGCGTTGGGATGGCTGGTCCAGTCATGAATTTTAGGAGATCACGCTTCCGCTGGATAAGGTGGGCTCTAGAATTCCATTGCTTAGATTCCTTTTCAAGAATACTGTGTGAACTGCTCCAGTCAGGAATTGTCATTCTCCAATGGGTTTACGGCTAAGAGGGTTGGCTGAGGGTCCTTTCAGTGGTGTGCTGAGGAGAGGGATCTTCTAGGGACATTCATTCTATGGGTGCTGTTTTCACTGACTTCCTGGTGACCAGCCTTTTTTTACAGATGCACAAGCATAGGAGTTAATGGACAGAAAACTGATAGCAATGCAAATGGGTTTTGTCTGTAGCAATACAAATGAATTTTGTCTGGTAGAGATAGAATTGATTTTCTTTCTATAGAATGTATAACCATGACCATTATTTTTTTTATTGGTCAATAGGACTTTTTGCAGTTTTCTACCTATTAGCAAATTCATTCAGCATTCTATGTGTATTTCAGTTGTTAGCATTTTTTCCTTGTTGAATAAGTCAATATTTTATTCTTTCCCTCATTTATTAAGGAGTTAAATACATTCTTTGACATGTAATTTTATTTTTACATAACCATGATATTCCTAGCCTTAGAAAATGGTACTTTATCACAAACTTAAGGCACACATAAGGTCATATATTCTTTGTTTTTTTCAATTAATCTCTTGTGCTCCCATGTGCATCAACAGCAAGAAGAGAATTATTTTCTTTCAGAGACTCCCATTCTGTATTCATTAGGGTTTCCCAAACTGAGCTAAGAGGAAGACAGATAAGTTTAGGTAGAGGAGAAATTTATTAAGAGGAATCAGCTTGCAGGATGACAGAAGGTGAAAAGTCCTAGAAAGTGACATTTGCATAATGGAGAACTGGAGAAGCTGATGGTATAAGTCCCAAACTGAATATGAAGCACAATCAGGAGCACTATTCTCTAAGGGCAGGAGAAGATGGGTGTCCCAGCTCAGGCAGAGAGGAAATTGACCCTTCTTCCAAGTTTTGTTCTATTCAGATTCTCTGCACACTGGATGATGGCCGTGTCCATGGGTGAAGGTAGATCATCTTTACAAAGACTACTGATTTGAATTACACCTCTTCCAGGAGCACCTACATAGACCCACTCACACATTATGTTTTGCCCGATTTCTAGGCATTCCTTAGCCTGGTCATCTTGACATAAAACATTAACCATCACACCTCCCCTTACGATGACTGCCCCGAGACACCATGGGTTTATGCACAAGCCAAGGGAGTATTAGTGCCCTTTGATCAATGCATGATGGTCAGCTAAGGCTGGCCCACACAGCCCTTGGGTCATTGTCCACTGGCAGCTCCAGTGAGTTTCTCGGATTCTGGATGCACATCCCCAGGAGGTTTGATTTAACTCCACCAGGTTTTCAAGTTTGGGGGCCAGCAAGGCTGTTGCTCCTGGCCCCTGTTCTGAAGAACTGGCTTGTTGAGTCTCAATGGGTCACATCCACTTAGAATTGTGTTTTCTTTTCCATTCTGGTAACCATCAAGGAACATGGTAGGTTTTCTTTTACTTTTCCAAAGGCAATTTTATCCCCCTTTTCTAGATAATTTGGGCTATTGTCGAATAGTTGTATTTTTTTTTTTATCTAAGGAGTGACAACAACCATGCTGTTTCCAAGGTGATTTTTCCTTTGAAGATAAAAGTGAAATGGTTGCCATTTTGGTCACTAAAAAAAAAAAAAAGGCCACAAATTTAAACTTTATTGGTCACTCTTAATCTTAAGGGTGCCCTGATAAATGAGTTTATGTAATTGTAAGTCTTAGGCTCTACTTTACTGTAGACTATCAAATAAGCAGGTCAATTCCAATGTCTCAGATGGATTCCAAAGTGAGAGGCCAGGAAACAGCTCAGGCCATGAATTTGTGACTTCAGTAATGCGTGATGCAAATACGGATGGGTACATCCTGGGGTTCTGCTTCTGAACAAATAGCACATGCCTCTGTAGACTGGGATGAACTCCTCAGTGCACAGCAAGGAAACTGAGGCTCAGGAAATCCATGACTCACTTTACCGAGAGCATCAGGCACACAGCCAGGGCAAAATGCTCATTTCTTTGAGTCCTTTTATCACTGTTCACGGCTAATCTTCCCTTTGAAAATTTCAACATCTGCCAACTGTGGGACTTTCCTATAAATAGGAGTGTGAGCTCAGGATGAGCCTTTTTCCCATGAGAACGTCAAGCTGGATTTGCTTCCGAGTCTTGCTGGGAGTTCAGGTACCATGGTGGCTAGAGCTGAAGAGCTCTTCTAATGATCTTACTTGGGAAGGAGTGAACTCCTGTATTTCGATGTCACAGTATTCTCTTCCGTTGTGAGCCATCCATGAGCTTTGTGTGTGAACTATGCACATTGGCGAGAATGGGAGGACTGGCCTATCATTGCGTGCTATTTGGGCTGTGCAACGAACATATGCCCTTTCCTCTCACTCGCCCTGTGTTCCCACATGGCACCTGAGATGGGTGTGACTTGCCAAGATGTCAGTCAATCTACTGATCACAAGACATCACGAAGCTGGACTCAACCCCCTGAAACCTGACCCTTGCCTTATTTGGAAAGAACATTCCATCAAACCTCCTTTTGTGTGTTCTCCCTATAAAAATAAAGAGAATCCAGGTGCATGCTTTCTTTCCAGAGAGCCCCAGAGGTCTCAGAGCCATCCCTAATTCCCGCAAAAGGTATTTCTGTGTATTGCATGCTTTCTTCACAGTTTTCTTAGTTATTGATGTAGCCAGCTCTTGTGAACCGAGCATAGGTCGCCAGCCCGGTTAGTTGGTGATATTGTTCCATACTTTGTCAAGTTATCTACATGTAAAGAAACTCAACTTTGGAATCAGAAACCCAAAGTCTACCATAGAATAAGGGGTCCAGATGAGCATTGCACACAATGTGTGTCACATCATCGTGGAAGGATGCTGAGTTCACGAACTTTTAATATTTTTAAAGTTCTTAATACATGGAGGTTTGGAGTGTAATCTACTTTATACTCAGTGTTTACGGCTTCCAAGGACTCATCTTTAACAAGATCTCTCTTTTCCCACAAGCCAGGAGTGAACAATTCGTGTGAATAAGCAGTATATTATATCTGATTCCTATGGGAATCCTTAAAACTAATGCTTCTGTGCTAATACAGCTGAAGAAACAACACTGACTTGGGATTTGGGGTATTTGACTCTTATTTTAGGTATTATGAGAACTCTTTGAATGAACCGTGATCAGTTGGTCAGCTTCTTGAGATGGTGGCATCCTTGTGTATAAAATATGCTATTGAGCCTAAGACTTCTTCCAGCCCAGAGCCCAGAGCCCTCCTCTGATTCTTCCACAAGATAAGCCTGCTTTGAAAGTGTCCTTCAGGGATTCCTGCTGCTTCCAGAACTAGGATTATGAGTTGGGAAGCCTAACTTCTGGCCCTGATTTTGCTTCTATATGGTCTTGTTGCTGAGTTTCAAAAGTTTCATAAAATAAGGATCATTTTTGAGCCTCTATAAGATTTAAAAATGTAAAATCCAAAAGAATGCACTATTCAAAGAGATGTCAACACATAGTCCTTAGGTACTTTTGGGATCCTCAAGTACATGCCTCTGATGGTCTCAGGTGACACTTTCAACACAGCTGTAGTTTATGAAGTCCATGCATTGGGTTTTCTCTGATTTGCAGTTTTATCGGAAGCCATCATCTTAGAAAGGACAAATGTTATCAATTAATTGCTGATGGGAAACCTCAAGATTATCCAGAAAGGGGTCTTCAGTTTTCCAGAAGTATGAATAGCAGCTGTGTCTCCATCTTAAATTTGAGAATTAAGCACAAGAATGACTTCAATCAGAGAACAACTGTCAGAAAGAAGTGGAGCCCAGCACAACCAGCTGCCTGGCTGGACACACAAGCACTGTGATGTGGGAATGATCCTCACATGTCTAATCATGCACACACAGCACAGTCTTAGGTGGAATAAACACAACTCAGCAACTGTGTGTAACTGATGGCTGCACGGTGAGTTAGTACAAATATAGCTACTGACTACTTCTGTTTCTTGCACCTGTTCAATTAGAAAACCCTTTAAACAAAGACAGTGCAAATTACTGCAGGAACAGAATAACACAAGGGGAAATTGAAGACTCCTTGGAAAACCCTACTTTTAATCAAGGCTGTAAGTCAGGATGCCATGTAATACAATCGTTTAAAGAGGTAAAACCATCTATGCTGAAAGGTTCAGAGTATCAATTTCACTCCCTAGCAAAAGACATGATTGCAAGCTGCCCGTATATGAAACCTATAAAGCAGTCTCACAAGCAATTTGGTTGTGCCTTTTCAATTAAAAAAAATCAGCTGTACTGACTTTCTCCATTGAATGAATTATCTGGTTTAACAAATTTTGAAGCTGCATAGATACTTTCTCATGCTCGTTTTACTAGTGAAGTCAATGGCTTTTCACAGCTTGCTCTTTTCCATTTTATTTTTACAGAAACTTGGGGTCAACTGCAGTATAAGTAGGTAGGGAAGATGCGTAGCAAAGTCATAGGGTTGGCCAGAGCAGTGTACTGGCTTAAAACATAGACTTCTGGGTCTCTCAAATCTAGGTTCAAAATATGACTTTTCAGTTTGCTAGTGCTATGACTTTGAAGATGCTTGGAATAGGCAGATTTATGGATGCAGACAACCTCTGGGTGGAGTTAGGCAGGCCTGCTATCTTTAGCTTTGGGAAAGATGCTCCAACTTTTAATCATCATGGGTACTCGGGAAGCAGAGATGATGGTGGAAATCATAACGTTGCAGAGGAGATGATATGTGATAATGCTTGCCTACGGAGAGCTTCACAATTAAGCCTAAAATAATTGTTTTAAGTGACACTGTCCACCGAGGCACTGGTCTGGCTTCTTCCACAAATACATCAAAATGCAGAGGAATTCTTTGCACCAGGTAGTGGGAGCCATGGTAATGCATCAGGCATTTTGGGTTTTAAATGCTTCTGATTCCATTCTTCAAAATGTCTGAGGACTAGGCAGCTAAAAAGAACAAGTGAGATTTTGTGGCCAAAGTTTCTTACTTCCTATGGTAGAATTTCTAAAATGTGCAAGGGGAACAGTAGTTGTAAAGCTTTATTTTCACCTCTGATGCCTGGATCTAAATTCTTGAGGGTCACCTGGGTAAAGTAGGAAAATCAGAGCTGCTGTTCATGCCTGTCCTTCCGAGAGCCAGGGATTAAAGTGAATCTGAGAAACTTCCAAGTCTGGGAGTCACTTGAGATGCTGTGATTTTGACCTGCACTGCATCTTGACTTGGAATGCCTCAAAGCTTCTTAGTGAACAAACAAATCAGCAGAGCCCTGGTAATTAAAAGTTGCTAATGTCTCCTTTCCTTTTTCTCATAAATTAAATTGATTTGACGTAGGAAGAAGAGAAGACAGAATTTAGTTATTTTTGGTAATTGCAGTGTCAAATTGATAATTTGCTCAATTTTCTTGCAAAATTGCCTAATTGAGAACAACTAAGCAGATGGTTCTTTGTTTTTGCCGGGCTCCCTCGCTAACCCCATAGCCAGCCCTACGTTCACTTCCATTCCCAAACAGCACTGGCGTCAGGACTAGACTGATTCAGACAAGGGGAGCCTTCCCCGCAAAACAAGCCTGCTCCGAGAAAGTCCTTGGGCGATGCCGGCTACTTCCAGAAGAGGGTGCTCAGAACATGTTCAAGAAACAAAGGCTCATTTTTATAAAGCTGGAGATCATAAAGCGTTGGCAGAAACCAGTTTAGCTTCAGGCTTCTAAACTATTTTTCTTTCATAATTGCCAGGTAAAACTCCTTGTTATTTAAAATTTGTCCTTTAATTTTTTTCCTCTTTAAAAAATAATTCCCTTATATGTTGAGACAAAAGAAAGCTGATGAACAGCGCTTAGGAGGTTGTTGCTTTAGGGTTGTTCATGCAGTGCAGGGCTCAGCAGTCACCAGGAAGCCCAAGGTGCTTATGCTTATAGGGTCTCTGGTTCACGTGGCAATTCCTGGCCGAGTCACCTATGTGTGATCACTGAGGGACACACCACAAGCATATGGTCCCCACAGGGTACAGTGGGGTTGACCCATCAGGAGCAGAGTGGGCTGTGCGGGCATGCTAGTGCTTGCCACGCCCCTTTGCTTCTGCCAGTTTACATCAGGTGCTCCTTATTGTCTCTACAACACCCATGAACTTCGAATTCCTCAGATAATGGACCTCCTGACAATTTTTAAGGCTGAGCATCTTTAAACTCTGCCAGGTATGTGCCTGGAAAGCCAAGGCGGCAGGTATCATTGTTCTTTGATCCTACCCACACACCACAATTGTCTGTGCATGTTAAAAATACAGATGGCACGGTCCCCCATGGAGTTCTATTTTAATAGGCAGGCTATAGGGTTTGGGCACACATGCACACACACTCAAGCTTTAGAGGTGATACTGACATGGATATTTGAGAATCATTATTCTACTTTGCTCTTGTAAAAATCAAGATAGCTTTGATCCTGACCATCATCTTCATTATCCAGTTATTTATTCCATGAACATCCCAGGGCAGAGGGTATTGGGGGTGTGCAGAAACTGCGAGGAAGCTGGAATAAATGAGGATCCAGTCCAAATGTCCATAAAATGGTAAGGGACATCCCAGTATCTTTTCCTGTCTTTGGAGTGAGATTCTCTGCCCTGGGCTCCTGGATGCAATTTCTGTTTTTTGCTCTACTGGCTTCGTCTATTCCATACTTCCTTAAGCTTTCAGCTGTTCTCATTCTCCTATTCCCCTGGGAAGCTTATCTGCACACCATTTATCTTTGGAAGACATTCACCTTGATGAAAATAAAGCTCTTATTCCGGAGTGGGGTCCCATTCCTCTCCTGGATGATTTTGTTGTCAAGAAAAATAAAATTTCCCCTCAAAACATGCTCTTTCCCCCTTCTTCAGCTCTACCGGGGCCCTTGTTAGAGGGGTTATTTTTCTCCATCGCACACAGTCATGTTGTGGATACTGACAGCTTAGGTGAAGCTAGTAAAAATGTCCTGAGAAGTTGTCAAAGAATGCCTCACTGACTTCCTTTTGGGAAATATGGTTTCTACTCAGAATAGAATGAGAGTTAAAAATGTAACGGAAAAAAACAAGTTGTTGAAATACTTATTATGTGTTTATAATGGTGTCTGGGAATGTGTGGTCATCACGCGCCAGGGCTCCTGGTGGCTTCTGATCCAGTGCTGTCTCTACAGTGGCCTGTCTTACTTTCACGTTCCCATGTCCAGATGGAGTATTAATATGCGTGTTTCTAGCTGGACAGGTGTGCTCACAAGTGTATATGTCAGACAAGTGGACTTAATTGGGGGGGCATGGTGGGATATGGATAGGTACTTTTCAGCAAAAGTAGAAAAGACTAAGGCAGATTAGGACAGTTAGGGGTCAGTCACCATGCTCCTTAAATGCTTTCCAGGGCCCCTGGATAGCATGATATGGTTATGTGAGTTTTGAGGGCCCCGATTTGCAGAATGGAGGCCATTTGCAGTATGAAAGTTTCTTGTCATCTTAAGAAATGAATGATTCCTTTCTTGAAAGAGCAAACATTTTCCGGATAAAAAGTGTTGTGGATCTTCACTCACTTTACCTTAGAGTTGTTTTGTATTTTAAGGCTGTTTCACTCTTATACTTTTTAAAATAACATGAGGTCAGAGTCTTGTATTATAAATCAAAATAGAAGCAGCTTAATTCAGTGACAGCTGCGAGACATTTCGCTCTTTACTGAGCTCCCGAATGCCGACCTGGAGGCTGTGTGTCCGCCCACCACACGCCAACTTGCTTCTGAAAAGCGACCTCAGAGGGGTGACCCGTGGGTGTGTGGGTGGGATGTCATATAGGTGTCCTTTTCTCTCTTGCTGTATATGTGAACACAACTGTTTCTTTCTCAAAATGAAGTCTCCCCTTTCTCAACACTCAAGGGAGAGATAGTATATTTGACCCACTCCCAAATCTTGAAAAATGTGGGTAAAATCTCCTTTTAAGTACATCAAAGAACTCTTCGCATTAATGATGTTTAAACTGTTAATTCTGATTATTTTTCTTCTCATGTGTTTTCTGCAAGATGGTATTCTCTATTTGTTCGTCCTTCCACATGACCCCTCTACTCTTTTGTCCTATATAGCTTGCCAAAGAATTCTAGTTTTTTTTTTTTTCTACGAAAAAGCCTGGAATGAAGACCTCTTTGGAGAATTGTTATAAAATTGTTCTCATGGTTTTTAATAGCCTTCAAGAAGTCACTTGCATTGTGTGAAAAGGAAGACAATCTGACTTAAAACAATCACTTTGGAGACGGATCCTGCAGAGGCACACAAATCCCCATAAGAGGCAGTGGGGTATGGAATTTTAGACATGTGCTTGGAAGTCAGACTGCTTTAAATTCAAATTCTAAACTCATCAATTACCAACTTGGTGTCTGGACAGGGACTTACCTATCTGGGCTCAGTTTCCTCATGTTCGATGTAGTAACAATGACATGGGAATTGTGATACAGTGTTTGTGACAGGCTTAGAAAAATACTTGAAGGCATAGTGACACTTGGAACTATGTGTTTTCAATTGTTATGACAAAACCCAGTTTCTTTTCTCTTCTGACTTCATAGAGAAAGAGATCTCTTTTGAATGTGCCTTGTGGCACCAGGTGACCATGGGGATTTACTTGTAAACCTCAGAGACCTCTGGTTGTATAAGTAAGTCTAGGGAATGTAGTAGTGCATCCTTTTAAAAACATCCTCATCTTTATACTATTGTCTGACCTTAAATGGTTTCCCGAGGATAAGGAGAATTTCACCAAGTTTCCATCTGGATAACAATCTCAGCATAATTTTCACAGCATATTTCTCTTGCAATATTCCATTTTGGTCACTGAAAGTTCACATTTTTTCTTATCTCAGGAAGTTCAGGTCAGTTTTATGAAAATATTGCTACAGCGAAGTAAATGATTTGGAAGGAAAAATTCTAACCTCTTTGGCTTTCCACTTAGAATGGTCACGATAAAAAATAATTGCTATTGGATTCTTTTGGCTCTTGATGTCCAGCCCATCAACTGGCGATCTTTCTGACGAAAGAAACCTTCAGGAACATTGAACTCAAATCCATCTTTCTGTTACAGATGAGGAAACTGAGGCTCATAGAGATTGACATTCGGTTTAAATTAAAAGTAGAATCAAATTTTTGACTTGGGACCTCTGACTCCTAAATACTTAGAACAAGTATTCCTTTCAGATTGAAGAAGGGAAAAGCTTTAAGGCACACAGCCATGTATGTTTTCAAGTTATCAATATGATGAATTTCAGAACGAAACATGAGCTTTTTGAGAAACAATCTTTTCTCTATCAAAATTTAAAATAAAGTTCCAATAGGAAACATTTGAAAGTCACTAAGTGCTCAGAGCCTCCATCTAGAGATTATTGAAGAGGTTACTTGGTGTTTGGCCACTGAGGATTTCTTTTGTAGATGTAGAAATGTTGTTTTCTTCTTCGAAATTAATTAACTCCAATGAAGCAATCACTTGAGAGTAGAGATAAGCTCACTTTTCTTTTTCTTTCTGCAAATTTCCTAGAAAGAGTCAGGTGAGGGTCAAATTGACTGCCCATCTCAAATTTTTATGCACTTATATTGTTCTAAACAAAAATATCTTAATCTAAATAAATATTATATTTTTGTCACTAAAAGACACTAAAAGGACGGGAAGATCTATTGCCAGATTCTTCAAAATTAGACTATAGCTGAGTGTAGTGCTTTGGTGATTCACCAGGGTTCAGACACCCAGAGAAGGGAATAATGTTGAAAGAGATTTCAGAAGAACTGGGTCAGAAGTAACTGAATCAAAAGGAGAAGGGCTGTCCAATCACCCCAGGTGAGGGAATGGTCTAAGAGTTTCTTTTGACATAGCAAGTATTTAAAGAAAAAAAAAAGGCTCATGGTGACAATCAGGGTTAGAATAAAAATCTCCAGGGATGTCAGCATTTCTGCACCAAACTGCTAGATGAAAAAAAAAAAAACTTGTGATATTTGGTGTAAGAAAAAAAAATACATTCATTTTTCATTTTGTTCCTGGAACTCTTGCATTTTCCTGAGAGATGGGGGGTAAGAGCAAGAGCTTATAAGATGCTTGGAATCTGGAGGGACACTTGCGCTCTGTGTGCCATGAGATGATTAGGGGCAGGGGCTTCTGATGGGAGTTGGTCACCAGAAAAGTCAGGAATGACTGCATGGTTGGAAATTTCAGCCCAAACCCTTGACCTCTGGGGAGGGTGGACAGGCTGGAGATGGAGTTAATCACCAATGGCCAATGATTTAATCAGCAGTGTCTACGTGATGAAGCCTCCATGTGGGCCTCTAAGCCACTGCGCTCAGCAAGCTTCTGGGTTGGTGAAGACACTGATGGTCCATGAGGGGGAGTGGAAGGCCCTGATTGCACAGAGACCAAGCGTCCTGCAATCTCCATCTGTGATGTCCATCCTCACTTCAGAACTGAATTGAACGTAGATACCCAGCTGGTCTCCAGAGGGGTGAAGGACTGGTCCACGGGAGAAAACCCCTATACATTTGGTGCTGAAAACAGATCATAGATATTTTGCTGCCTGATTGGAAAACTTGATTTGCATGGGATGGTACATTTTTTTTTAATTGTTAGGCCCATGTATAGCTTTGAGAAAGCTTAGAATTAGGAATAGAGGGCATAAAATAAATCAAACCCATAGTATGAATACTTTTTGGTTGTTAGAAACAATCTGTTTATATTTCATTTTTTAAAGTCATTGTAATATTCAAGAGAATCTGACACATAGAGTATCCAAGGGATTTGACTTATGGTTCCAAATTAAAATGTGTAACTGCATAGTTAAATTTAGATTTGTTATGATAAAGTGAAAGGTGTAAGATAATTTAGTAACACAGGACTGGAATGTTTAAGAGAACTTGAGAATCGCTATATTTACAAATCTAGTTTATTACATTTACTTGAGTTGTTAAATATGTGACAAGTTTTTGTTTATAAGTGAGACCATTGAAGTCAATATAAAGTAACCTTAATAAATTGAATTTATGAATACAGTTTGAAATATATATAAGTATTTAATTAATTGAGTTTTGAAAGTTCTCCTAACTACTAAAACTTCCCACTTATCTATAGAATGAAATATCATAAATCCCCAAAACTAAAGAACAATGTTTTTTTTTTTGGTATTTGATAATTTTAAATTGAATACTAATAAAATAATAAAATCAAGAAAGATCAAATAGTCTGGCTGTGTCCATATATTTTTCCCAAGATCACTGAGAAATTCTTGGTGACATTAACTAAGATTGCTTAAAATGCAAACCTGCACATACTTATTTTTGTTCAAAAAAGAGTACTTTTGTTTTTTAATAGTAAAAGAGTACCATAAGTTCTCATTTCAGAGACAGAACATATACATAGGGGAACAGAAGTACATATACATAGGGGAACATTCTAAGTTTCAGTAGGATTATGCATATTTATTGTGCCTCTATATGTCCACAAGTTATCTCAGATACTGACAGCTTCTGCCATTGTCCTGTTTTTCTGGTTCTTGCATCTAAGCTTAGAGTCTGGCTGGAGAGGTCAACGTGTGTCAATTCATCCCATGAATGAATAACCACAAGTGGAGATCAGAGATAGGTATCTCTCCTAGCAGGGCAACCATGGAAAGCTTCCCTGAGCAAATAATGATTACACTGAGCTGTGACAGAAGGGTGTTTGCCAAGCAAGTGGGGGACTAGCATAAGGGAAGTTCTCTGAGCCACATGAAGGGAGGAGATGTGTCTATTTTGCTCACTAGTTCCTCCTCAAGTAAAGCAATAGTTAAGTGCTTAATGCACACTTGCTCAAAGAAGGAATGGGGGACATGCAGAGAAAGCATGACATTGGGAAACTTACAGACTTCCAGTACAAGAAGGAGAAGGTGTGAGCAGAGATGGAGAGCCAGTGCTGGGAGATGACCAAAGTCACAAGGCTGCTAATTGCAAGACCCAAGTTATACTTAGGTCTCCATTATCTGTGGCCCTAACCAGTAGGTTGGCTTTTCTTATCAACCTTCCAAACACCCACGTTTACTAGTTAGCTTAGAATCCCAACACACAGACCTACAGGAGGGAGCATTTCTGCAGGCTGGGGATTTGGAACCCAGCACAGCATGTGTGAGTTTATGATTTTTTAGGAAACAGTGCTGTCAGCCCAGAATACCAGCAGTTACACTCCCCGCTTCTCCTCTGGAAGGAATTCCAACTTTGCTTTGTTGTTAAAAAATACGGGTGGATGACAGGTAAGAGAGCACACAAAAGTAGAGATGTCGAGATATCGGGAATTCTTTCTCATTTTCTGAAGAGCCACCCCTAGCCTGGAACACTGAGTTGATCCAAGGAGCTGCAGGCAGGAATGGATGGGTTTATAACACAGCACTCTCCACTAACAGCAGCTAGAGTTACAGTCACCTGTTGTCACATAATGTGTGCTCTCTCACTTATTTCCTTGCTCCTTACTAGGAATTGACGTGGATAGGTAGGCAGCTGTTTCCATTGTTAGTTTCACTTTGCTGATTGAGAAATAGTTGAGTGGTTTCCCCATGAGACGATATTTCATCTCCTTCTTGAGAGACACCAACTCCGTGGTTCTTCCCACAATGCTGGTACATGGTGCCCTATAAGTGCTTGTTCATGTGGAGTGAATACAGATGACCACCGCACAGCAGGGTTCGCTAATCTGAAATAATGTGAGGGAAGACTGGTTGAAGTTAACAAACCCTGCTTTGTTTAACTTTGAACTGGCTTATTATTTTTAGGTGCATGTCACTTCTGAGATTAGATTTACACAGTGAGGTCCAGTAAAGTAGGGATTCGAGGGTCTGCTCTGATAGGTTGATAAGACTAGTTTAATAAGGCTATCAAAGACACCTGTTTAATTAAAATCAATTCTTTCATGATACTTGCAAATCTTTTTCTCTTAAATTATTTAAACCGTTGATGAAACTTCATTGGTCATTTATTTAGGCTTACTGTGAAACAAAGTTAAGGCTAAGAAAGACAAAATTCAGCAGAGTTCTAAAATGAAACAAACTAATGACTTCCAGATAAATGAAGTATTATTGTGCTTCTACAATAAGGTGACCCTGTATAAAATGGGAATAGAAGAAAGAATACGTGATTTCTAGCCTGAATATTTTCCCTCTAGCCTGACTTTTAAATGACTTTCAAAACAAGAAAACTATCGCCCACTAGCCAATCCCTATTAGCAAGCCACAGTGATAGCAATAGCAATGGCATTACATAATGTTCACTTACTCTTTGGACTTTTGGTCACCCTTCACCTTCATGGCCTTCAGTCAAGAATGGCTAAAGACACCTATGACTAAAAAACACCTTTGCTTTCTGACCATTCATAATTTTATGTTCTGGTCAGGCATTAAGCGGCTAACTGGGAAGAACAAGGGTTGGTTTCAATTTTGTTTCTTTATTCAGAAAAAAACTCAAATTGGAAAATTTAAAATGTCTTTTGTTAAGGCTTAGATATGAGGTGTGCCCTCAAAAGTTGATTTGTTAGACAATCCAGAAATTATCAGAGGCGAAATGATTGATTTTGAGAGCATTTACCTAGTCAATGGATTAAGCCAATGATAGGGATTACCTGGGCAGGCACTGTAGGCAGGTAGGGTGTGGCTGGAGGAGATGAGTCATTGAGGCATGCCTGTGGGGTATACATTTTGTCCCAGGAGAGCAGAGCTCTCTCTGCCACCTTCTTGCCAAGTCCTGAGCTGTGTTCTTTCACCACACCCTTCCGCCATGATGTTCTGCCCTAGCTCAGTCTCAGAGCAATGGAATCTGTCACCCACGGACTGAGACCTCTGAAACCATGATTGCCAAGTAAACTTTCCCTCTGCTAATTATTCTTGTCAGGTCTTTTGATCACAGCAATGGAAAAATTGGACTAAAACCTCTTTTTAATTAAGAAACTATGATACTAGTGGACTTTTATTACTAACAGTTAACACTTGTTTCTTTCTACAGTTTTGAATTCTTTCTTTGTCACTGTCAGCCTCATGCATGGTGTGTCTCTATCAGTTCAAAATTGTAACAAAACATAACATATATCCTCCAACAGAACTATGCTTTTCCTGGCCAAGCATGGGGTCTGCAGAATCTGTCATGAAGACTGAACGGGTCAACTTGCATGTGACTGTCCCCTGCCCCGTGGCTCAGGTCATTGCTTGAAGAGCAGCGAGCCTCTGGGAATGCTATTACAACCCCAGAGGAAGAGGCACCTAATTGTAAAATATCACATGGCCAATTTCATATCACATGGGCTGTGGGGAGTTTCCTTCTACCCAGTCTTCAGTTTTCCTTCCTTTTCTATTCATCCCACCCTATCCCTTCTATGTGGTGTGGCTGCTGGGCTGATGTGAGTCTGCCGCACCTGCTGCTGTTGCTGGTCATGTTCAGGGCCATCCCCTACTCCTCCCCACCTATGGCAGGAAGCTATGCCACTGAACTTCTGTTGGACTTGGAAAGGGTGATTTTTTTCTGCCTTCTTCCTCTGCTTTGGGCAGTGTCTCCTTCTTGCCCAGGTTGTGAATCACGGTACCCTCTGTGACCCAGCCCCCTTTGGGAAGGTTGACTAAGGTAGAGAGGTTCCTGCTTCTTGTAATGCCTCTGTCTCCTTGGGTCCCTATCCATCTGTAGGGTGGTAAAGGCATAGTGATTGGAATGTCAGGATTATCTCACTGTCATTGGGTTTCTTAGCATCTTCACCAACTAGGCAGCCAATGCCTTGCATTAGATCCTCTCTGGAGATACCCTGAATGGATGGATTCTGTTTGCTGAATGGATTCTCACTGATGTGCCCTGCATTCTTTAGAAGGGACTCCCCAGTGCAAATCTCTCTCTGGCTGACCATCTTTTCTCACACCTGTGATATACCTGTGAGACTACTTGACCCTCTCTTTCTCAGGAGTGAGGATGAAATGGCATCTGGGGTCAGGCCACAATGAAATGGGCAAGACAAAGAGGAGGAAGGACAGTTATCGTGTCCTTTGATGTTTTAGGCAGAATAAATGAGGTTGAGGGGATGAAGAAATGTATAGGATAAATATTTTTCTGGACATTGGAGATGTAGCTATGAACAACACAAAGCCTGTGAACTTCAATTTTACAAAGCAAAAATTCACAAGAGAGCAAAAGCATGACATTACGAAGATGCACAGGGGTCGATTAATTTCAGATTGTCGCTGTGAGTCATTTTGGCCTAGAATCGTATCTCATAAATTTGCCACTTCCCAGAGAGTGTTGTTTTAGAATATGATTTGTGAATTGATATAAAAATGTATCAAAAGGCATTATAAATCAGAAAAAAAAAACAAGTGGCAAAGGAAGCTATTCAGATCATTGGAGCCAGTTTGTTTGGAAATCATTTCCGACACGTGTTAGAGAAATGGGAATCTTCTGGCCTATGGCAGGATGTTGCTTGAACATGTGTAGTTCATGCTCAGAATGAAATAATGTGAGAGTCAGGTCCTTTGCTACAGAGTTTATATCTGCTTTCCCACCAAAGTACTGGTTTTTTTTTTTTTCTTCACAGATTTGGTAGACTTGAGGCATGAGGAAGTTAAGTCAGTGGTCCAAGCTTCTTCCAAGTCAGCCTGTTAGCTAACTACCTGCTTGGCATATGGGCACTTGACTGTATGAGAAATAATCTGTGTCCTCCAGAGACACCATGATGGTGCCTGATGGCCATGTGAAAGTGACTCCCAGACTGATGGAGGCATCCATGGGTAAGAGTGAAGAACTAGATGACTACAAGTTTGCAAGAACTTGTGCCTTTTCAAGTGGGCGATGGTGGTATTCACAGTCCAGGACACAACATTCTAGAAGTTCACTTAAAACAACAACTTAAAGGACTCAGAATTAAAATCTTTCAAAAAAGATAGAAGCAAACCTTAGAAATTATTATTTTCTGGGTCTTGAAATGTCCACTGCCCAGAGAATTCCAATCCCCCAGAAAGTCCTCTTTGTCCTTTGCTTTGCTCTTTCAGGCTGTCCTGGGAGTTGAGTGTTGGTAGGGTCCGTGGGCCCCATTTCCTTCCACATAAGAAAGAGTCATTTTGTGTCTTCCTATAAATAATATAAGAGCGCTCACTCCTAAAAGCCTAGCGCCAGGCTCTTCTGGGTTGCATGTCTTCTTAAATTTCAGGACTGCACGGTAGCTTTCTGCAGAGCCTTATCTCCCTCGCCAAAGAGAGGCGCAGACTCTCAATAGCGGCTGCTCTTCTCATCCGCCCGCGCACGCTGAGCAGGGAAAGTTCAGCCATCACGCTTCAAATGGTGGCTTTCAAAGGCATTAAAAAAGTAAAGAGAAGAAAAGGAAACAAATATCAAGCTATTACAAAGAGTTTTTAAGCAAGACATGTTTATTAAGCGGACTTTATTCTCTCCCGCACGTTCAAAGACATCTGATTAAACCATGCCAGGAAAATTGACAAAGCTTTTTTCCATCTGTGCAGGACAGATAAACTGCTTCTTGGCAGATTTTATCATCTCTTAGGCTCTGTACCCAGGGAGAAACTCTGACAGTGTGTCACGAGAGGCAGGAGTGCCAAAGAGATCAGAATAGGCTCTGCTGGCACAAGGAAGTGCTTGGGACGATTTGGGCTGGTGCCAGGGACAAATCATAGGACAGTCAATGAAAAATTAGAGAAAGGGGCAGAACTTTCCAAGTAAGCATGGTCCTAGGGCTTTTCTAGAAATACAGTGTGGTGTGGAATGAGGCAGTGTCAGGTGTTCAGGCAAAGCAGTCTGGCAGGGTGTCACCCACCTCTGCCTATGTTGTTTTAGGGGCTATCAGGAGGATAAGGACCAATGCGGCTGGATTCTGATAAACACACTGTTTTCTGTCATTCAGCAGTCATGCTGTGGATGGGGCCACCTCTCCCTGACACTGTAATAATGCATAGGATTAAGACAGGGCTTCTTCTTCTGAAGGGTCAACTGACTTCCGCAGATATGATCTTTCAAGTTTTGACAGGTTTCTGATACTATTGATTAGATGGACCCTTTGGGGGAAAAAGCAAATAAAGAAAATCCCAGAATTAGAGTATATATTCACATTTCAGTATGACAATCCCAGCATTGTATTCTTCACACTTTATCCATTTTTTAAAAACTAAAAATAAATATTTTCATCAGATTCCCATTGTCTTTGCTTATTCTTTTCTTCCTGTTTTTTTTTTTTTTAAATCCTTTTTAGTTTGGTTTTACTGATTCTAAGAGTCACTTTTGTTACTCTCTCCAAATGACTACTCCCCTCCCCCCGGCCCCCCCGCCCCCCGCCCCCCCTCCCCCCCGCCCCCCCTCCCCCCGCAATCCAGGGTGATGGTCCTATCTCAAGGTCCTTGATTTCATCACATCTTCAGAGCCCCTTCTCCTCATGAGGAAACGCTCATTGGTTCCAAGGATTAGGATGGGGACGTCTCTGGAGGCCATTATTCTGCTTACTGTGAACCAAACATTACAAAAGACTTCAGAGTAGAAGCAAAGACCCCCTTATGTGGGTGCTGGGTAGATTTACAAAATGGGTTGAAGAAGTTCTGTTGAGAAACCAAGTGAGTGTCCTAAGGAGGTGAGGCACAATTGAGTTTCCTGAAACCAAAAGGGGAAGGAGAGACAGGCAGCTGAGCATTCTGTGGAGATGAGTGGGAACAGAGAGAGACCGTGGTGGGGAACTGGTGTGAGTCAGGGTGCTTGCAGATTCTGGGAGTCAACTGAAATATCCATGCCAAGGACAGACTGGTCACTCTGGAATCTCTCCAGGCCCAGGAGTTTTGACAAAGTACTGAAAGTTGTTTCAGTTTCAGTTCTTGGAACAGTTTTCGTACAGCAACTTTCCTCTGTCAGCAAAACTCTAAGGCTAACCAAGGGATTTTTTTTTTTTTGCTTGCTCTTGGATTATTCTGTAGCCATTTGGTCTTATATTTTAACAAACCCCAACGAACACGTCAATTACTACTATTTTGTGTATGAGGAACAGAGGCATAGAAATGCTGATTGTATTGCCCAAGTCTCTCCACAGCAAGATTTTCAAACCAAACAGTTGTCTTTCATCGTGGTGTAGACTGAAGCAGTGCGAGGTGTTCAGGCAGAGCAGTCGGGCAGGGCGTCACCCACCTCTGCCTCTGCTGTTTTAGGGGCTATCACTAGGACCAGGACCAGTGTGGACATAAACACATTTATGTTTAGAATCACTGCCCTATACTGTAATGATAAAATATATATCATACATATTTGAAAAGTTGGAATTGAGTTGTTGCACAATGGGTCTGCACAACACAGACTCTAGAGAGGAAATGTCATATTACAGTGTTTCCCCAATAACTGAAGCAAAATATCCTCTTATTTGATCCAGGCTTCTTACTTCTTGGCACATACCCAAAGGAATTGAAATTGGTATGTTGAAGAAATATTGACCACCCTATGTTCTTTGCAGCATTAATCACAAGAACCAAGAGATGGGAGTAAGCTAAAAGTCCGTGAGTGAATGAATGGACAAAGAAAGTGTGGTAGATATGTACAATGAAGTTGTATATAGCCTTCAAAAAAAGGAATTTCTGTCATCTGCCACACTGTGGATGTAGCTAGAAGATATTATATTAAATGAAATAAGCCAGATGCTGAAAGACAAACACCACATGATCTCACATGTGGAATCTAAAGCATCCAGTCTCATAGAAACAGGACAGAAATACAGTTTCCAGAGGCTGGGGGAGGAGGTGGAATGGGGAAAGGGAAGAGATTCACTGAAAGGTACAGAGGAGTAAAATTCAGAGATCTATTACACTGAATGGTAACCATATTTAATGTATTGCTATTTTCTGTTGCTCAGATAGATATTTAACATCCTCACCACAAAATAATAATAAATATGTGAGATGAGATGCATATTTATTGGTGTCATTTAATTTTTTACCAGGTATGTGTAATTCAGAACATCACACTATACACCATTGATAAATATTGCTTGTTAATTAAAAATAAAGCAAGTAAAACAATCCTCCTTTCAGAAAGCTCTCGCCAACAGATCTGACCATTTTGGTGATTTTTTCCCCCCTGTATTTTCCATCTATCAATTAATTTATTGGAGTCTTTTTTATTTCCTAGCTGTTGTTCAGCTAAAAGCCTTTTGTGGTGAGCTGGAGTTGCTGGTCTGGGTGCAGAAGGGTCTTGTATTCAGCTCAGTGATGTCCAGGGTGTGGATTAACATTTTTCACTCTAGGAGTAACCACACCATGGAAATTAGAGCTGTTTTTATTTTTTTAGTTTTTTTTTCTTGTGGAGAACTGATTGTTAAACATCCACCAACATATGAATCTTTATTTTCTTACTTCCTCCTACTCTATACACAAACAGCATAGTTTTCTTGAACTTGAACCTTGAGTGATCATGACACTCATCCTTCAAAACAGTTTAACATGTTTAAAAAATCCATGAAGAATTATCTTGAGCCTTACTCTGCGTAGTCAATTGTGAGAACTGAGCTCTGAGAGTTTCTGCAACAGTAGAATGCATGAGCGAGCTAATGAACACCAGAGTTGGAGCTGGGAATCTTGGTCCTAATTCTTAGACCACTGTGCACTCACTTGACTATTTCCTAGGAAAGAATCAGTTATTTTTTCTGTATTTCTTTTTTTTCCTCACTGGAATAAAGCCTTTTGCTTAATGGGGATAATATTAAAAAGCATCTATTTCTAATCCTGCAAGGCTTCCAGTCTTTAGCTTTTAGGTACATGAGCTGAGTGTTATATCATACATATCTTTGAACAAATACCACATCTTATGTTTAGGAAGCAAAAGAAAATTTTCACCATCTATGCATTCCATTGTGAAGAAACTGAATTCAGAAGACTGAGAACTCACTGTGATACTTCCCGCTAACCCACAAGTGAGGGTAAAGCTGTAGAAACAGTTACTTAAACAGACTCCAAGTGCTAGATGTTCAGATTGGTTGACAATTACATTTTACTAAGTCCCATGGGAAATATTACACAGATGGGCTAAAATAATTTAGGCTATTGATCCTTGACTTTTATCTACAGATTGGCCATTTGTGATGAAATTATTTCAAGAATGATTGTACTACCTTCTTTTGGAGCAAAACAACAAAAAGCTACCTTAGTTTTCAGAGCAGCGTTACTCAGTATAAGCTGCTATTTGAGAGGATAACGATGGTTCTTAGCTGGGCTACAGAGAGGGGATCCATCCACAAACCAGTAAATAAAATCCAAGTAATATTAATCAGGTCTCCAGGTTCCTTATGTATCAGAGACACATTTTATCATAATTTTTTTTAAAAGTGCTAGGTAGTAACTAAACATTCAAAAGTATTGTCATTATTTACCAATTATAGTATATCTTTGTTTCAGGAAAAAACATTTAAAAATAACTAAAAGTAGAATAAATAAAGTACTACTTGGATAAATAATCGTTCTTTGAATTTTTATAACATCACGAGGTGGTTTACATGGGTGCCATACACTGAATATTTGCACCCCCCACCCCAATTCATTTTGAGATTCTAACTCCAAGTGGGATATTTGGAGATAGGGACCTTGGAAAGTGGTTAGATTTTGTAGGTAGAGTGCTCATGAATGTCCTTATACAAGGGACTCCAGAGAGCTGCCTTGCCCCCTTCACATGTGATAACACAGGAGGAGATAGGAGGGTCTGTATCAATGGGAGGTGTGAAATAATGGGACTTTCTCTAGAGCATTTCATCTCTGATTCAGTATGTCTCACCTGAGAAGGAAATCCTCCAAGGTGAATACTCTCAGGGGTGGTGTTGAGTTTGAAATGGGTATGCACACAGCTATTGTTTCCATGATATAAAGTACATGAATTAAACTCAAAAGAGGTTTGCTGGAATGCCAGTGATTGGCAGAAGATGGAAAGTACAGTTGGGCATGAATAACAGAAACAAGAACATATTTTTAAAAATGATTTTCCTATTAAGAGTAGGTTTTATGGCATCCATAAGTAAGAAATCCTATTTTTAGAAGATTATCCAAATCTTCATCTCTCTGTCTTGATGATCCTTTAAATCTGTCCTACTGCTCAATTGGGGTCCCCACTGGGCCTTAGGAAAGCAGGTTCTGTAGGATCTATTTTCTTATTTGCCTGAGTTAAAGACAAGGAGCAGTGTCATTACAGAACACCTAACCAGGAAGATACCACCAAGATGATGTTATACTTAATAATTATCGTAAAGACACTTCTATCCCTATAAAGAACATGTGTGAGCTTTGTCTTGTAATGTTGAGTAGATTGAGGAAATGTGAGTAATATTTTCTTCTTATTTTTTTTCCTGCTTAACCTAAGTGTATTATAGAAATAGATGTAAAATTTAGTAAAACCAAGGGTCCTCTGGGAGCTCCTTTAATTCTAAAAAGTAGATTAAAACTAAGAATGGGAAATGGAAATTTAAAAAAAAAAGCAAAGATGGCGATTTATAACAATGTACAGAAGATATCAGGCCTCTGGTATCTTGCTACTTTGATGGTTGTTTATTCAATAAACAAGTCATTGGGAACTCAAAATCAGTGTAGCCTAGTTGTAAATAGGTAGCTGGGTGGCCAGCATCTAGATTATATGGAAGGATTCACTACAGCAGCAATGACACTAACTTGCTACTTTCTTTATCTTCAGTGCCCTGTGGTTGGCTACGTGGGGACAGAATAAATGAATCCATCATATTAGCCTGATCCTGATTCTGGTCCATGTAAACAAGCTTCAAAACAGGTCATTAAAACAGGGTCATCATAAACTATACTGAATCCCCAAAGAAAGGGGAAGGGGCTCTTGTCTTGACTTCCCACTTCTCTCCCTTGCCTGGCAGCTTCTCTGTCTTCCTTCAGTCCATTAACTAAGGTCAGTTGGGTAGGGACTCTTCATGGTGAATCGCATTCTTTTTCCAGCATTGGGGAAGATTCCCCGGTGGATTGAGCTTGTCATCTTAGAGGATACTTGACCAATGACCTTCACCATCATTTGCCAGAAGAGATTTACTTGTCTTAGAATCTTGCAATTGAGACGAATTGACTATAACTTGATATCTCCCAGGACAACCTGAGCCTTTTAGAGTCTAATTAGTAATGCACCCAACTTCCTTTTTACCTCTCTTGATAATTGCAGTGTTTATGATAAAATGGAATTTTAAATGATGATGCTGTATTAGAATGGGATTAAAGAAGAATATTCAATTAGTTCCTTAGCTATAGTATTTAATACCTTAAAAATCTAATTATTGTGCCCTGCACTGCCTGGAGGACTAGGGACTGAATGAATGGAATTAAACATGGTAGGAAAAATTGTATAGTCTATTAATGAGTAATAAATTCTTTATGGAGAAAACCAGAACTGGGCATTGGAGTGAAAGAGAAGGTTGCCTTGGTCTCAAAGTTTTATTTTTAAAACTCACGGTCAGGATGTGTATCACTGAGGTGGTTACAGACAGCAAAGACTTGAAGGCAATCAGTACTGGTCAAGATCTAAAGAGGAATGAGCAAGAGGGCAATTAGAGAAACCCAATGAAGACATGTGTTCTGAAATTTATTGTTAGGAAGGGGAGCAAAGGAATGGGTGTGAGGAAGGTGAAGAGAGATCATTTTTTTTAGAGCAGTAAGCCATTACATTTTTTTCTCAAATACCTTTATTTTGTTTATTTATTTTTATGTGGCGCTGAGGATCAAACCCAGTGCCTCAACGTGAGAGCCAAGTGCTCTATCACTGAACCACAACCCCAGCCCTGAAGGGAGATAACTTTTAAGATGGAAAAATAAACATCTTTATACTTAAGAAATGACCCAAGGCAGAAAAAATTTCTGAGAATGGGGAGAATTGCTAAGGGCTATTCTGGATGGTGAGTCAGATGGAACGCTAGTTCTTAGTTTGGAGAGGCACTATATTTCCAGGATTTGGGGCAAGACCAGTGAGTGGGACAGGCTGGGAAGCCATGAACAGGCTCCTGTGGGCTGGACAGGTCCTCTTCCAGTGCTTCTATTTCTCAGTGCAGTCGGAGACACAGTGGTTAGTTGAGAGTGAGAAAAAGAAGTTGTTGAAGGAAAAGTTTTTAGGACAGAAGTCAAAGCATGAATTGGTCCCAATGGGTGGAGGAGAGGTATTGCAAAATGGAAAGTGACATGAAGAATTTCTAGAGACAGTTCATGAAGGGGGTCTGGGACTAAAGACTCCCCCTTGTTGCTTAGGATCAGAATATTCTCTGCCTTTTCTTCTTGAGTCTGGAACAGTGAGAAGTCATGGAAATCAGGGTGAGATGGAAGAATAGACTCCAAAGTACAGATTTTTATTCCCTCTGTGTTGTTCCATTTCACTACCCTTGGTTTTTTAGTTGGTCCACATCAAACATGCAAAATAGAGGATTTTCCTGTGGCATATTTGTGCATACATGAAAACAGAATCTGGTTAAGGTCACTCCCGATACCTACTCTAATCTTCCCTTCTCCCTCTCCTACTGGGTTCCCTTCTAATTTCATGGAAAATTCTTTTTGTCTTGTTTGTTTTTTCCTTATATCTTTCACATATGAGAGAAAACATACGATAATTTTCTCTCTGAGCCTAACTTATTTTGTTCAAAATTATGGTCTCTAGTTCCATTCATTTTCTTGCAAACGACATAATTTTGTTCTTCTTTATGGCTGAATAAAACACACTTTCTGCATCCATTTATCTGTTGCTGGATACCTAGGTGCATTACATAACTTGGCCATTGTAAATTGTGCTGCTATAAACATGGATATGCATGTATCTCTGAAAGATGCTGATTTTAGTTCTTTTGGATAATATCAAGGAGAAGGGAGTGGTGTAGCTGATTTTCATAGTGGCTGTTCTAATTTATAGTCCCACCAATAGTGTAGAAAGGTCCCTTTCTCCCCACATCCTCACCAGTATTTAGTCCTATTTATATTTGTATTCTTTTCTTTTTTTTCTACTGGGGATTAAACCCTGAGGCACTTAACCCAGTCCTATTTATTTATTTATTTATTTATTTACTTTTGAGACAGGGTCTTGCTCAGTTGCTTAGGGCCTCACTAAGTTGCTGAGGCCAGCTTTGAACTTGTGATTCTCTGCCTCAGCCTCTCAAAGTGTTAGTCATCTTATTTGTATTCTTGACTGGTGCCATTCTAACTGGGGTGAGATGATGGAATCTCAGCATAGTTTATATTTGTCTTTCTCCCATGGCTAAAGATGTTAAATATCTCATCCATGTAATTGCTGGCCACTTGGACTTCTCTTTTTGACAAATGTCTGCTCAGTTCATTTGCCCATCGGTTGATTGCTTTTTTAATACTGAGTGTTTTGAGTTCTTTACTCTGGCTATCCGTCCTCTGTTGGAGGAGTCACTGGCAAAGATTTTTTTTCCCATGCTCTCTATTGTCTCTTCATTCAGAAAGTTGTTTCCTTTACTGTTAGGCTTGTTTGTGTGACCCACTTCAATGCTTACGGGATCAGTGCGGCAGTTTCAATGAAGGAAAGAACACAAGTGAGAGAGTCCTGATGTCTCAGTATCATAGATGACCGAGGAAAGAAAGCATTGCCCAGCTGAAGGACAGGCAGACAGGGCCAGAGTTCTCTTCTCTGGAAGTCTAGTTCTTTGCTCCTTCTCTACCAGCCCTGGGCTTCTGAGAGTTCAGAATGGAGACCTGTCCATTTATGTTTCCTCCTGGGCAATCAATCAGTGCAGAGGCAGGTTTTAAGGGACCTGTTCCAAATTTAAGGCCTACTGTACTTTGCAAGGCTGGCTGCATCTATGGGGTTTGTATAGGTTTGTATAGGTGTAGACATGTTGGTTAGTGCCTTGGGCGTGAAGACAGGGAACTGTACTTGTGCAACAGTACTGAACTGGCAGTAGCTGGTGATTAGATGGCAAGTGACTTGATCAGAGAAGTGCTCTAGAAAGTTCATCTTGCTGAGCTCTGCAGAATGAACTGGGACTGACGGTGGGTGCTCATGAGGGATAAAAGTTGAATGAGGCTCATGTAGTGCAACAGAGGGAAGTAGGGAATCAAAGGTGTATTGCTCATGGAAAAATCTTTTATAACAGATTTGATGGTGTGAGGGCAGAAAAGACATAACAGAGAAGTCAAAGTGAATGCCAGCCTCTTGCATCTCAATGTTTAGAAAGGCAATGATAACTTAAAAGAAATAGGGTGTATAAATAAAGGTTCTCGTTGCTTGAGGGCTGTAAATAATGAATAGAACACGAGAGATGTTGATGGACAACGGGGTACAAATAAAAAGTAAGAAAAATATGAAGTTCAACTTATTGCCCCTCCAGTTATCCACTACCTTTGACTTTGACCTTCTTTTATTTGTTTGATCATTTTCTTTTTATGTGTTCATCACTGCTGGTATAATGGTCTGTGCTATGGAGATTGCCCACAAACCAATTTTTTTTTTTTTGTACCTAAGTCTGATTCTTAACATATTAGAATTTATTTCCTGCCAGTGTGCTATCCCCTGATCCAGACACCTAGAGCATGGCCATGAACTCTCTGCTCTGCAGGAACCATGGTCTCCTGGGAGTGGCTGGAGTTCCTGAGCTCACCCCCCACCTCTTGAGTGCTTCTTTCTCTAGTCTGAACGAGACTCTGTTGACTGCAGAGTTCCTCAGGGTCAAGTCTGGATGCCCTTGCTTTTACACCCCATCCTCCTCCAGAGTCTCCACCCACACCCAGTGCTCCTGAAACCCATCCAGGTCTCTAAAGTAGACTTTCTTCACTAGACTCCCCTTGTCTCTGAAAACCCCCCTTATCTTTCTACCACCCCCATCATCCTTGCCACATTTAGCTACTTGTCAATCAACTCTCTTTAAATTTTTGCATCTTAAAAACAGACATTTACATATCCTCTCCACATGCTTTAGATGATGTTTTCATGGTAGCTAAAATGGGGTATAATTATGGCAAATACATCAGGCATTGCTGCCATGGAGTCTGTCTCCTGCTTGAGTCGAGCAGGAGTGAAGAGTTACCAGAAGAAGGCTCTTGGTGCTAATCACATTTTCCAGATGTTTTTTGTCCTTAATTTAGATTTGAGTCTTTATTGATGTGGCACTTTTGCCTTCATGTTGGGGATGCCGTGAAAGTGCTCAGCTGGACCAAGTTTCTCTCCAGTGCTGGGGGCTGACTCAGGGCTGGATTGGATTGGATGGAGAACCTGGACACTTGCAGGCTCTGATTCTACACCGGGGAATCTATTTTAAAGGTCAGGATGGGACTCAAGGGGGTCTGGAGGGGATACCCTCCATGGGCCATACCACAGGAAGCATTAGTTTAGATCTCAATCACTCTCTGGTCCCTGCTCATCTCCTTAAGCTAAACATGTGCCCAGTATTCTGGAAAAGTGGATTTACTTTTCAGATACACATATTAAATGTTCTAAATAACTAGTTTATTATTGAGGGGAAGAGACAGACTTTTAGAAAGAAAATATTTTTCATCGTGAAAATATTTTGGGAAAATATGAACTCTTTTTTTTATTCCTGAACACTAAGGTTAAGCAGAAAATTGAGACTAGGGATGCTGTATTATTTTCTATTCTTGCCAGCCCCCAACGTTCTAAATCCCCCAGTGCCTGAAAATGCAGTTTAAATGACTATTTTTTTGGAAAGTTCTTCTCAGCTTGTAGCTTGAGCTTTAGCTCACACTGATTTTTACAGCTAAATTATAAAGCTCCAACAAAGGGGCTTAATAAAAGAAATGCAGACAGCGCTAAGCGGAGGCAGTTCTGAATGGCCACGGCAGTGATAGGAGCTCTCGCTGAGAAGGCCCAATCAGTCAGAGCCGCCAGCCACCGAGGAGACATGATCAGGGAGATATTAGGCCAAACCTTATTGTAAGGACTCCTCAATTGATGCAGCTTTTTCAGAGGACAGAGTCCTGAAGCTTCCAAATATCAAAAGGGTTCAATGTCTTATGGAGGAGGTATTTAAGGAAAATTGGCCCCCAAATCACTGTGCTCTTGACATAGCTTCTTATTCTGTTCATAGGAAGGCCAAAGTAGAAGCTATTTTTAAGGAATGGTAGAAAAGAAATCCTCTTCAGTTTCTTCATCAGGAGGTGAACTTAGCTATTCATCTTAGCCATTCATGTATTTTTAGGGGTGCAATAATTTGAATTAAATGGGAGCTTTGCTCTTTTGGGAAGTGCAGGCAAATTCTCATCTTCTTGACTCGTTGGCTTAGGCTACTAAGGGCCAAGGTCTTGCATGTCCAAGTCTTGGAAAATCTTGAAAATGGTGAGTAAAAGGGGGAAAAGTGGGTACTAGGGGGAGCAACCAGAGCACCACAGGTCTTCCGGCTAATCAGAATTCTCTGTAAAGAGCAGGTGGCGATTTCCAAGCAGGGCCCCTCTGTGGGCTACCCTGAGGCCCATAGCTGTGGTCCCTGCTGCCCACTGTTAGGTTTGTCTCCTCCTTGTTCTTCTCTGGTGCCAACCCTGAGCTTCTGGAGAAAGCAGGGGCTTTGTGTTGCTGACTTGAGCCCTTCCTCAATGGCGAGCAGAGCCCAAGGGGTTTATTGTTAGTGGATAACAGGCAAATGCTAACCTCATCAGATAACAGTGATTCAGAGCCCTTTGATTCTATGAATTGAGAGCACTCAGTGGGTATCTTTGCTTCTAGAACTACCTGGAGATCCTCATGCGTGCCCCTGGACAGCTCCATATTTTAAATCCTCAACTCTACAGGTGATGGAGGCAGCAGGACTTGGGAGGGAGAACAGAGCAGACCAGCCTGTGTCCTCCAGTGACATCCTTCTGGAGAGAAACCCCTTGTTCTAAGGAACAAGTTCTTGAGGGAAGGCCTTGAGTCACCTCGGCATTTTCTTGATGCCTGGTTATTTTGTGGAGCCAGTATCTGCTCCTTAATTTTTTTTTCTTTTTGGGGCATAGGGATTGAACTCAGGGGCACTCTCCTACTGAGCCACACCCCCAGCCCTATTTTGTATTTCATTTAGAGACAGGGTCTCACTGACGACTTGCTTAGTATCTCACTTTTGCTGAAGCTGGCTTTAAACTCATGATCCTCCTGCCTCAGCCTCCCAAGTTGCTGGGATTCCAGGCATTCACCACCGCATCCAGTTATGCTTCTTATTGACGTGGAGTACAGGGTCATTGTTGAGAATGTGCATTAAGAAGTGGTAAGGAAGTAGAGGTTTTAACCACAAGAAGAATCTAGAATTTATTTTTTCCTTTCAGAAAAAAAAGAACACATCGAGGGCAAATTACACAGAGTTTGCACTCAGTGCTTTGAGATCCTCAGAAGGAGAGGAAGTATTTCGAGGGGGCTCTCCCTGTCCTGCTGCGTGTCTCCCTCTTTAAAAAATTGATTCCATTACTGAAGAAAAGAGCTGAGAGAAAGAAGTCTGGGACACGGGTTATATTTTCTGCAAAGGCTTTCAAAAGGCATTTGATAAAGTATCATATAGAAGCCTCACATGAAAGTGAGGATTTATGAATTACAGAAAAAAAGAAGTCACTTGAAAATGAGGTGGAGAAGAGAGCAGGGAGCTATGATTAGTCACTCTGACAGACAGTCGAAAAATAGGGCTTGGCGTGGCTGTTTTAGGGAGCTGTCCCTCATCAGCGGGCAGCAGACTCTGCTCTCGTCGTAAGTCACGGAGGGAGGAGGGAGCGACACTTCTCCCCAGGGAACACCTTGACTTCTCCAGACTCTGCAGGCCAGCTGGGGTCTGGGGGCGGGGTCACAAGGAGAAGAATGGTTCCAAAGGTCCCAGGTCTGGGAGAGGACGGAGAAACCTGTGCTGTCCCTACTGATGGATGTGGCAGCAGCTGGGGTCTGAATCTGGTGGCTTCTACAGTTTGGGGAGCTGCAGGCAGGAGGTCAACATCTGGTGCTGGTGCTCTGTTCATCTGGGTGTTTCTAACCTTTAGGGCTGGGCTCTGCTGAGGATGCTCACTGCAGAGGGGCCACGCTCACCACTTAAAGCTTGAGCTGTTTTCAGAGTGACCAGGTGAGTTTTGTTCCAGCTGGGTTCCACCAGCTCCAGGGCCTGGGTCTTGCTGAGGGCACGCCCTGCTACATTCTCAAAGGTTCAGTCAGATGGGAACCTCAGAGTGACCTCCTTATTCACATCCTCCACCTGCCCAGTGCCACAACGTTCCCAGCACCCGGTGTTCCTAATTTATGCCACATTGTGTCTTTCTCTGTGCCTCCTGTTTTTCTCTAGAGGCTGAAAGTTGGCCAAGGGCAGAAGTCAGGTAATAATGTTCGTAGCCACGGCCACGGCATGGCATGTGACTCTGTGACACTCACAGGTTGTGTGTGGACACTTTCGTTATTACCATTGGTTCACCTTTCACCTGTGAGTCTCCACGCTTTTTCTAAGCTAGATGCTCCTCCCTGGGCTGCAGATAGTCAGGTGTACAATGTGAAAAGGAGCTCTCCGTGGTCCTGAGTGGACAGTGGCTATGTGGACATTGGGAGAGGGGTCCTCAGAACAGTAGAGTTTTCTCAAATACATGGGCATGTTCACATTATAGCTACGGGATATTTTGAAATATATAAAACACCTATCAACTGTAAATGCTCCCCTATCTCATGACTATTTCTGAGTTTTTCTTCTGGTCTGTCCATTAGAAAGTATTTCCAATGAGCAAGTGTAACTCATGGGGATAAGAAAGACCAGTATGTAGAAAAATAATTATGTGTTACAATTGGCAACTGTAGCTAATAATGTTTTCAGGAAGATTCACTTAGCACTTGGGTTTGGCACCTTTCTCCCAAAGAGCTTTGCAGAAGAGAAAGGTAGATTCTCTCTTCTTAGTACTCTTGAGAGTTACCTGAGATTCTTGCAAAATCTAGTTCACGACTTCATTCAGTTAATAAAGACATAAAGCCTTGCCTTGCTTAAAGATTTGCAGGCCTGAACTTTGCTAGTTAGTGCTATTTCTTTACTATGCTTGAATCTGACTTTTCAGAAAGTTGTTTTCCCCCTAACTATGTTGAAGGTCACTGCATCGTTTTGACCTGTGCATGGAGCTTGCTCTCTTCAGAAGGAAGCAAACCTGAGAAAACTCAGAAAACTTGGTATCTACAAACCAAATTGAAGAGATGCTTTTGTAGACCAGCAGCAGTCAAGAAATTGAGGGGCAAAGGAGGACATTGGTTCAGCTGAGCCCAGCCCAACGAACATGATTTCTGCATGACACTCTTGCATCCTCTTCTGATTATAATACAGGAGTGATGCTGTGCTTCTAGTCCCAGAAGAGAAGATTTACCAACCAGAAAAACCACTAATGAAAGTCATTCAAGGAAAAAAAAATACTCTTACAAAGAATATATTAGGTCAGGTGCAGTGACACATGCTTGTGATCCCAGTGGCTCTGGAGGCTGATGTAGGAGGATAACAAGTTTGAGGCTAGCCTCAGCAACATAATGAGTCCATAAGCAACTTTTTGAAACCCTATCTCAAAGTAAAAAGTAAAAAGTAAAAAATAGGCTGGGGATGTGGCTCAGTGGTTAAGAGCCCCTGGGTTTAATCCTTTGTACAAAGTGGGAGAGGGGCAGGGAAAGGGAGAGGGAGAGGGAGAAAAAGTATTACGATGTTAAAAATTGAAATATTAGAAACAATTTTATTAGCATTAGTTGCTCCAACCTGTATCATTTGACAAATATTTTAATACTATAATATTGTTGGTAATCATTGAAAGGAATGAAATGCAAGTAACATATTTCGAAAGTAGACAAAAATCTTAAAAAGTTGAAAGTATTCAATAGTTTTATGGATGATAAGCATTCTGCTAAGGTTGACTTTTTCCCATGCCTAAATAATAATAATAATAATAATAATAATAATAATAATAATAATAATAACAATAATAATAATAATAATAAAATCTTTAAAATTGGCTCTGAAATTAATAATTCAGAAATGACTTAATTTCTTCTGTCAAATCCATATAGTTGAGGTCCCCACAGTATTTAAAGTTGTGAAACAGAACCAAAAGACATTTATGGAGTACTCTTGCCTCTTGTTCTCATGTCCATTGACTAGGGTATTGGGCTGTTAAACTTTTTAGAAGGGATGAAAGGTGGGTAATTGGAATGTCATTGCTTTGTTATTGGCACAGGCTGACTCTCAGTTCTGTGCCTCTGTCCTTCTTCTATGGCCTCAGCTGCCCTCCTTGTGTAATTGTACAGGGAAAGCCTGCAGCTGTTAGATGAGGTGCTACAGAGCTGTGATGGGGTACATACAAGCTTTCCCCATCATAGTCTGACCTACGAGAGTTTCTGACAGTATTCTGGTGCACAAGGAATATGCATTCTGTAGGAACCATACTTTGAATTTTGATCTTTTCGAACATGTGCGATATGCAGTGTGGTGCTCTCTCATGATGCTAGGCTTCATCCAAGATCAGTGGGTAGACAACTGGTACTCTACAGTATACTGTGTTGTAAAGCTGTGATGTTCTGGTGAGGTGTGTCAAATACATTTTCAATTTTTGATATTGTTAACTTATGTCAGACTTTTCAGGACATAGCCCCAGTGTAAGTCCAGGAGCACTGTACTCCAACTGCTGGCCCCTGTTGTCTCCACCATGCGAGGGAACCCATGGGCACCCAGGCATTGTTGAGCATATCCAGCCACTTCCTTTCCAGCCCTGGGGCTGCACCTTTGGTGTGCATCACAAACTCCTCCAGCCCTCTCCCCACATGTCTCTCAAGGGTGGAGCTATCGACTCCTTGGATCTGGTCTGTTGATCTCATTTGCAAGTGGCTTTTCCTAACCTAACATGAAGGAACTGCCTCATCATTTGCCAGTCTCACTGGGTACATATGTGGAGCTCAGCCCAGTGGCACCCTCTACTTCATTTTTCAAACTCTATTGTGCAACTTCCTACCTAGGAAGTTTGAAGAGGTGAAAACTTACTGTCATTCTGGCAGCTTCTGTCCTAGCTTTACCTGACTGTTCAAGAGGAACCATTAACTTATATGATTTTATTTCAAATAAAAACATATCCTTTCTCTTGTATAATAAATCCAAATATTCACTGATAACTGTAAAGTCACTGGTTGGGAGCATTATGGTTTTAAACTGGTATTGTTCATGGTTAACTCTTAATGAGGACTTCCTAGCTATTGATGGAGGTCCTGAGCATTCTCCATATTTTCTTCAGCCTAGGCCTCACAAGGCTTATTTATGATTGAAGAAGGAGTAAATTAAACAAAAAATTCTGCATTTATTTTATTTTCATAATTACACACACATATATGTGATAAAATAATGGAGTAGCGATGATGATCTATCTTAGGTAATTGATTGTTTATCTCAGGTAGTTAGTAGCTAAAGTAAAATGGATAGAATAAGGAAAACTCCAGAAGGGGGAGCACAAGCAAGAGTTAGGAAAACATAATTGAAGTCAGGAGCATGTTTCTCATGGAGACCTTGGATGTTAGGGTTCAGGCTCCCGCTACAGTGATGACTTTATTGATAACACATGTGCAGCGAGCAGGTGCCTGGTCCTTCCCTAAGAGCTTTTGACTTAACTCTTCCAAGCCTCCCAGTGGTCCTGTTGGTGGGGTTCCTTCATCTGAAGATGAGCTATCAGAGCACATCACAGATCGTGAGGGCTCCTTGTCTCTGCGCGATCCTAACTAACCCCCACACATGGGAAGCATGGCCCTTTCTTGACTTTTGTCTTGCACTTTTCTTGGCTCCGCTTCTGAACTTTAACCACCTTTGTCTCTGTCTCTCTTTGCTGATTTCTCTTACTTTTCTCAACCTACAACTGAGAACGTGTAATCTCCACCCATCTCAAAAATGTCTTCAGACTCTGAAAACTAACCTAAATGTAGAGAATCATCTACTACCTCCAGTGGTGAGGACTGAAAATTAGTATCCAGCTTGCTGAATGGGATTTCTGAAAACTTTCGCATCAGACTGAACGTTTCAGACATGACTTAGAGTTCATTTCATTTTCTCAGAGACTCATTGGGCTGTCCCCATTTCTGCCACTGGCATCAGATCTTCTCATTTTAAGACATTAAACTCATCTCAGATTTGTGCTTCTCTTTACTTCTCAATTCTAGAGAATCACCTCATTCTGTAATTCCTGAGATTTCACTTTGTATGTAATGCAGTACATTTTATAGTCTCTTCCCTGAATCTCAGGTTTGAAAATCTAGAGGATATTACTCTTTGGTTTCAGCTAGTTTTCTTTTTGGCAAATACGTTGAATTCAATGTAATATGGAAATCTTAATCACTCTTCATTGAATGTGCATATGAAGTGGTAAGAATCTGTATATTTATTGCTTTAAAAACTCAATGTGTTAACCAATAACCTTTCTTGAAAATCCTAAGCAAAATTTATTGAAAGAAATATGTCAGGAAGAATCAGTGTTTTAAAGAAAATAATTTGTTTTCTTCATGCTAACAGGAACTTTGTGTGAGGTATTAGCTATTGTGATTAATGACACATAGTGGGTCTTTTTCGCTGTCTCACCAATCTATAAGTATGCTCAACAGGAGGGCAGAGTAGAAATTATTTATAATCATTATTTTAAATTTTACATAACAGTTGGGTTCAAAAGTCCTTGCTCTCAGGTGTTATTCTGTGTGTCAGTGTAGGGTCCAAATCTGGATTTGGCATCTTGCTCCACAAAGATGGACCCCAAACAGATAGATCCAAACATCTTCCACCACACAACCAAGATCTTTTAATTCATGGTTTTCATTTCTACTTTCAGATAATAAGGTTTTAATATGCTTTCAAAGCATATTTGTGATGGGATTTCCCTGTTCTATAAAAAATCATGTTATTTTCCTCTGTAATAACCTATGTGATTCTGCAATCTGTATTTGGGGTAAAAATGGGAGTTCATAACTCACTTGAAACTATTGTTCGAAGTATGATATGTCAAGAGCTTTGTAATGTTGTGAACAACCAATAAAAAAAAGAATGATTTGTAGACATATCTGCACACACACTCAAGCACACATACAAACACACGTATTCCTACGTGCATGCGCTTGTGCATATGTATGCATGCTTGAAGTCTATCTGCTTTTCTCCTCCCTGGGGCTTTTCTGGGATTATGGTGAACACTGTGGGAAAGAGGAGATGAAATCTTGCCTCCCTGGGCTTTGCTCTATTGCAAAGGCTTATCTTATCCGACACAATCACGAAACCATAAAATTAAAAGTTAGCCCTCGAGCAGCGATCTGTTCTGTGTCCTGCCTTAGGCAGAGAGTGTCCACTGGGACGCTGGACCCAGCAGCACCGTGCATCTCATCTGGGTGGTCTTCACACAGCTCACTTCCAAAACAGAATTGCTTTACTTTAGTTAAAGCCACATTTTTTTTTTTAAAGCAAATCTAGTTTGCCTTATAAGCTGTAGTTTTAAATCCATTTCTCTGTCCATAGAATAGCTGCTTTTAGCCCTGGATTCCCATTCTCTCTATTGTTAGGAAGAGGGATTTCTTTAAGCCTCAGTGTCCTTATTCGTTATGAGAAGCAAATGAATGGAGTGTTTGCTTAAACCCAGAGTCTGAAAACCCCAGAGAGCTGGCTAAATGGAGCTGTTGCTGGGAGTATGAAAGAGAGGTACAGAGTTCCACTGACCTGATTCCTGCCACCTCTGCCTCCTTTCATTGTCCTGGTCCAGTGCTGGTCCTTGCTGCTTAGGATTTCAACCCCTCTCTGCAATCGGCCCTGTTGGAGAAGTCTTCATTTTACCTGAGGAATATGAAGCCATTTCTGCATTCTGTTGGAAGCTTCCAGATTTAATCACTGATTGGAAGAATGCTGGTTCTCACTGTGTGTGTTTCTAGACTTTCCAGAACACAGGGCCAGGCTCCTGGGTACAGAGTGAGCTCTGACCCTCGTGCTAGACGAGGCTGCAATCTCCTCACCTCTTCTGTGCTGTCATAGGAGATCTATGCCTTGTTTATTGTCACCTTGCTGAGATGCAAGCCTGAGACTATTCCCCTATCACGAAAAAGATGGTAGAATAACAGAAAAAGAATGGCCCCAATATTTGCAGCAGAGAGTCTGCCTGGTGGCACTGGAAAGGCTGCCTGCTACCAGTAACTCTTAGAACTCCCAAGTCCTGAACCTTCACTGAAAGTAACCATGCAGGTGAAGCCAAAGAAGCTCAGGTCCTCAGCTCCCTGAGGAAGTTTCCAGGAAGGAGCCCCTTCCTGCCAGGTTGGCTTATCTCTCCTGTTCTTCACCCTGAAATGCTGGGGTGGGCTGTGCAAACATCATTCCAATCATAGTCATTTAGATGAACTACTTAGGATTGATGCCTAATTAGCATGCAGCACAGTGACAATTATGTATATCATCAAACATGTGTCAGAGAATCTTTGTTGCTCATTTTATCTGATTAAGACGCTAAATGCTGTTCACATGCACTCAGTTTTTGTAGTTTGCCTCCCCCTGGAGGTTGATGCCCTTCACATTTGCATTCTGTGTGTCCCTGAATGACCACATGGGGTCTGCATTTAGATGGTGATTCTGACCTCTCTTTGTGGGCCCCTCTATGATGCTTTTGTTATCTTTTGCTTAGGTCTCCAAAAGTAATGGAAAGCTACTCTGATAGTCCTGGGGATGGAGGTAGGGAGCCCTTCTTTCCTCCCTCTTCCCATTTTATTTATAATCAATCTCTACATAGCATAACCAGGACATCAAATTGTCAGGAGAAGCAAGGTGCCAGGAAAAATGCTAGATACCTGGGGACCATGCAGAGTACAGGAATCTCAGGTGCAATCAGCAATCTGAGCTACCTGGTGTTCACAACACCTAGAAGGAATCTTTAAAATATCACTGTAAAAAGAGATAAGTTTAACAAATCAGGGGAGGGGATTGGAAGTGACTTATACCCTACGTGTCTGCTAGTCTGTGATAACCCTCAGCATGATCACAATGGCCAATCTCAAGTGATGAATAATAAGGAGTCTAGTATTTAATTCCAGTGCCTTTTTCATGGCCCCAGTGTGGTCTGGAAAACGACCTCTTTTCCCACCAAGTGGCTTGCTCCTGGTCATGGGACAGGCCACACAAGGTGCGTGTTTGTGTGTGAGCATAAGTAATTCAACTTGGAAAGCAGTCGGCTCTTTTCATGTTAATTGAAGCTCAGTTCTCAGTCATTGTTCAAAGGTCATGTGTGGAGCGCTTGGGCTCATCCATTCCGACTCTATGAAGGGTGAAATCTCCCACCCAGTCCAGTGCATATAGGACCCTGGTTTCTTACCCCTCAATGGCTTTCTGTTTGTACAGCTGGTGCTCTTCTGTGCCCGCTCAGTGCTCTTGGCCCCTCTGTGACTCAGGTTTTAAATTCAGCCTATTATGGTAGAAAGAGCCACTTGCAAATTGGTGCTGGAGACAAATGGTTTCCCCTTTTGCTCAGGAGCACGGGTTGCCTTCCTGTGTAATATGAACAATATTAGTAAGTCCCTCGGGCTGGCAGAGTCTGGGCTCCTATTTAACCAGTCACAGTCACAGCTGGGGACCGAAATGGGTTTAGCAGGTGACAACAGGACGGCTCCTTTCTTTGTTGCCCTAGCTTGAAAGGAAGCTCTTTGCAGCAGAGGGAGCTCCTTATTTAGCACAGAGAAGGCCATTGACTCATGTATTTTTAAAATATAAGTGAATGAATCAGTAAGTGAATAGTAAATATAGGAATGGATGGTCATTTTTTTTTTTGAAATTGTGTTATTAATAATATTATTGCATATTGGTATCATCCCCTATACTGGGATATCATGCACAGTGTTGTGTCCCTCCAAATCGTATGTTGAAGTGCTAAGCCCCAGTACCTCAGTTTGTGACTGCTTCTAGAGACGGGCCTTTAGGTGAATGAGTAAGTAGAAATGAGGTTGTTTTGGTAGGCTCTGATCCAACATGACTGAGGTCTTTATGGGGACAGAGAATAGGGACCCAGAGTCACCAGAGATGGGCTCACAGAGGCACTGAAGCTGAATGCAAGCTAAGAGAGAAATCTCAGGACAAACCAGCCCTATTGGCTCCTTGATCTTAGACTTCTGGCTTCCAGAATTATGAGAAAGTAAATGCCTGTTGTTCAAGTCATCCAGCCTGTGATATTTTGCTATGGCAGCCCAGGTGAACTAATACACACTGTAGGATAAGCAATTGAGCTGCATTGTTCCACTTAATTCTTATATACCTCTGTGCGGGATGCATTTGAGGAATATGAGATCAGAGGGGTTAATGATTTTGCTCCAAGTTGCACAGAATGTATTTGACAGCAAGGAATTAGAAGCCAGGTTATATTGATTCAGTGTATGTTCTTCTAATCACAAAGTCATTATGAGGGTCTGGTTATGTCTAGCAATAGTAGTATTGTGGATAGAGAAGTCATTGAATGTATGCAATTAAAATTAATTTCATTTCTTTCTCTTTACCTTTTTAAATACTAGAAAAATTTAAATGGAGTATGTTGCTCCTATTAGTTCTCTACTGGGCCAGGCTGGCAGAGGCAGATACACTTAAACTCAACACAATGTTGCAAGTTAATATGAAGAAAGATATGCAGCAGACTGCCCTGGGTCCCTGATCTGGTTTCTCAGCCCAAGCCACAGTGTGTCGGGTGATGTCCCATCCTCTGGCTTTTCTCATTTACCTGAAGTACCATTGCACACAACTGGAAACATAGATGTGGATCATGAAAGGGATAGCAGAGCCCCTAATATCCCAATGACCCAGGATGTTTCCTATTGATTCTTTGTGGTATTTAAAGTTAAACAGAAAAGTTTGAAGGTGTTCAGGAACTCACAGGCAGCCAAATGGAGAAATACTTTTCTATATCATATTTCAAGGAATTCTGGGTGGAATCCAAAGACTTTTCAGGCTCCACCACCTAGTTTAGATTAACTACCGAGGAGGACTAAGTACCCTCTCCTGAAAAGTGGGAACTATGGTTCTATTTCCTAGGGGAAGGGAGGAAAGTCAGAGTTTGAGAAGTTTTCCAGGCCACACCTGTGGCTAGTCAATGATTCAACCCAGATGTTCACCTAAGTCAGAAAAACAAATTATATATATTTAATGGCACTGGCAATTGTTTAGAAAGTATCTTTTTTAAAAAAACATTGTCATTTTCTATTATCATTTATTCAATCAGTAAATACAGTCTTTTTATAAAGTTACAATTTTACGAAATTTATATTTTCTCCATTATCTTTGCCTAAATTCTGCCCAGTTAAATAAATTAAAATAAAATTGCTTTCCTTTTTTTTTGTGTTCTCTGATTATTTTTTTATTATGATAATGACCTCAGTTAGCCTTGATGGCAATATCCCTCCTCTTTGGAAGTTCCTCCTATTCCTTTTGCTCAGGCTGTAACACACCCCACAGCAAAATCCTCCATCCCTGTGCCTGTAGGCAAGTTACAACAACCAAATGCACCTATCTCTGTATATAACATACACACAAGTGTACATATTTCTATGTTATGTATCCATACATGTACACTTCTTTCTGTTTACATATACACATGTGCACATGAATATACATATTTCAATGTGTGTGTACACACATGTGTACACCAATTGCACATATCTCTATGTAGTACATACACACATGTACATGTGTGTATATATCTCTATGTTACATATCTGATCATGTGTATACAAGTACATCTCTCTTTGCATATATATACATGGACACTAGTGTACACATCTTTGTGTGTTATATATGCACATGTGTGTAAATCATCATACATATCTAACTCTCTCTATATAATATATACTAAATTCCACTTTTGTTCCTGTGAGACTTATTCTTTCAAGTCTCTTCGTCTTTTCAAGTTCTCTGCAGAAACTTCTTGAGGGATAAATATCATGTATATTAGTATTGTAAGAAGGTGCTCATTTACACTTGAGTTAGAACTGTAACTAATTTGGGTGCGGCATCAATGGGTCTCTTTCCTTCATAGCTCATACTCTTTCTGCTGGTATGGCCTACTTTATGGAGAACAGTTGGCATTTTATATCTTTGGCAAATATTGTTGCTGTTCTTTCTGATGTATATAAAATTATTTCTTTAAATTCTTGAAATTTGGTGTTTAAGTAGGTTTGCATGTTGATAATCATCTTTTGAATTTTATTCAGGAAATAGAGTGAACACTTGACATTTATATTCTCAGTTTTCAAATTCTGGAATATTTTCTGTGCACAGAATTTCTTTTCTATTTGTGTTGTCTTTCTCCTTCAAGAACTGCCTCTGTCTCAGGTTTGGTTTTGCTGTCTTCTATTTTTAAATGTATCCCGAGTAGTTATATAATTTTCTCATAGTAGCTCATACCTATCTAATATATCTGAATAAATCTCCGAACTAAGTGTGCCTGCTGTTTTTCATAATGGTCGAGAAACTCATTTACCAATCCCCATACAATAATATAACCTTCAAATCATAGTACTGTTTTGGCATTCTATATGCTTAATTCAGTGATACTATCATTGGTTTTTTAAATCATGCTTTTCCTATGGATGAATTTTCAGTTTGTAGAATAGAGTTATTCAAAAATTTTGAAGTTGCTCTTGAGCGGTTTGCAGCTCTTTTCTCCCCGCTTACCTTGTAATCTCATGGACATGGGAACTGCCACACCTCCTCCTTTGCAGAGTCAATCTGGAGTGATTTTTGGGTTTGAGTTTTGCACTATTGCTTTATTATCCTCTGCCTGATATGGGGTAGGTTTCTATACCTCTCTCAGTCTCAGTTCCAACTGAAAATGGAGATAATAAACCCGAGGCACTGTTTCTTTTTGAGGGCAAAAGGAAGTAACTTAGCAAAGCATTTCAGCCAGGAGTTTGGATCACATTAATCCCCAGTGCATACGAAGCCATATTAAAAAAAAATCACTGCATTGGATTGGTTTAATGTTACTTCATATGGGAAAAGTGACTTTGTTTATTTGGACTGCTTTAGAAAAATTCAATAAACTCAATGGCTAATGACCAACAGACCTTTTTTTTCTTCTAATGGTTCTGGAATCTGGGAAGTCTGGATGGATACAAACATCTGCAGATGTGGTATTTCCTGAGGGCCTGCTTCCTGGACCCCAGAACACCAACCTCTGGCTGTATCTTCCATGTTGGAAAGAGTGAGGGAGTTCTCTATCTCTTTCATAAAGCCCACATCCCCATCCATGTGAGCTCCACTCTCATGACCTTGTCACTTCCCAAAGCCTGCTTCCTGATACTAACACCCTTGTCATTCAGATTTCAACATGTGCATTTTGAGGGGACATATTTAGTCTATAGCAGAAAGTGATGTGGTAAGTTGAGGAAATAAACATCTAACATTTCCCCCCCTGTAACCAAGTGTTATTGCGGTACTACATATATATCATATACTGTTGCTTTTGTACCATGAGGTTTCTGAAGGCTACTCTCGCTCCTGTGCCTAGCACCGTGGTCCCAGCTCTGTGAAGTCCATTGAAACCCACTGCAGAGGGGTGCCTTTCCTGCCTTCTGCAGGAGTGCACTCATGGATCTGAGCGATTGGATAGCTTAGAGGATGTTTTGGGTGGGAATGGTGAGCTAGGTGAACTGTGCCTCTGGAAACAGGAGTGATGCACTCTGGGGTGATTAGTTGGGTTCTCACCCCCTTCTTTTGAAGCCCCTTCTGGGCCAAGGATCAGCTCCCCAGGGAGTAGAGTCGTCTCTCGGGAACACTGTTGTTGGCACTGTGCAGCCCCCTCTAGGGAGCTACACGCTTGGATTCAAGCTGGAAAAGCATCCATGAATTCATGCTGACTCCAGCTTAACTCTCAAGAGACTTCCTAGAGTTTCTGGAAATCTGAGTGAAAACCATTCTCGTTTCAACTTTTCGGAGAATGAGACTCTTTACAACAGGAGAGTCCTGTCTAGGGACCACAATGGCATGTTTTCCTTGAACCTACATTGGCCACAGATAAGAGGGGAAGGACAGTCAAAGCAGGAGAAGCTTTGTGATAGGAGGGCAGTCGCTGCAAGCAGGATGTGGTGTCCTCTAGGAGGTCCCTGTGAGATTTGAGTTAAAGCTTTAATATACGTTCGAGAATGAAAAATGATCTTTTGTTCTTTTTGGTCTATGTGTGACATGTCAACTGACCCACCACCTCCCAATCTCTCCTCTCTCCGCTCCTCAGGCCCTTGTTAAGCTCAGGACATCTCAGAATTTTTTTTTTTTTTTTATTAAGTCAAAACCTTCAATTCTCTTCTTCATTTATTCTCGAAAATCCTTTCCCACTCTCTATTTTCTTCAAGGTTTCTGAGGAATCCTCCAAGATGCTAGAGTTTGAGGGCTAATAAATAAAATGACTTTCTCCTACTGGAGTTCTAAAAAAAATGTAGAAATCAGGTAGACACCTGACAGAGGGGAACAGCCAGGCGGGTTTATTGCTGTAAAAGGTGGATTGGGGAAGTTGGCTTAGATCTGTGTGTACGTCACCTCAGTTTTGACCTGCCCCTGCTCCTTCCCATATCCCTGTAGGAGCAGAGTTGACACCAAGACAGTAGTGACCCGGATGGACACAGATCCATAAACTTATTCTGCATGGCAGGCAGGTGAGAAACCCTGGGGCCTCATCCAGGAGCTTACTGTAGCTGAACAAGCTTCATCACCCAGCCCAGGACCCCATTAGATGAGTTCCTCTCCCAGCAGGAGAAGAGGTCTGGAATGTGCACAACCCCGAGGCTTCTTCTAAAGGGGAACATTGCTGGAAGCTAATGAGAAGGAGAACTTTCCATTGTCTACTTAGAAATCATTATGAATATATTACACATACACACATAAATAGAGGAGGAAGAAGATCTGTGATTTCTAAGTATATGTCTAAGGAAAAAAAATCTGAAGGCTCTAATGTAGGTTAAAGGATTTATTTATTTTTAAGATATGTTTTCAAATGATACTTAAATTTAATGTACTTAAAGGCTGGGGGTGAATTGCAATTTTTCTAAACTAGATGTTGGAAATGCTCAAGTGTTATAACTGAAAAAAATTCAGTTATAACATTGGTCAACAGATTTGGTCAAATTGTTGGAATAAACAGTGCAAAGTCTTAGATCACAACATGATAAACTCTGATGTGTAAATACAGCTTTTGATAATCAAGGTTAGTGTTTTTTATTCATCACTGTTTGTGTGCTTTCAAACAGCTGGGATGCAATTGAACTTTAGGACTAGACATTATATATGTTGTTAATCAAGTTAGGACACTTGCTTTTTTTTTTTTTTTTTTTTTTTTTTAATCTAATGGTGGGTTAAAAAGGCCTGTTTTAGCTTAGCTCTTATCCTCACAATTATGTGTTATTAAACTCTTCTTTAAATTAATGAAATTTGACCCTACTTTAGACCAAGGATTGTGCTTCCACATCAATCACCAACTTTACTCATTTTTAACTGAAAGCATGTGTTTGTGAAATATGTGTTAAATAATATATTCTAAGTGATGAATATTAGGTAAAATTAAATATATAAGGTAGTGCAGAATTAATAAAATAGAGACCATTTTGTTCTAAGGAATACCAATTATAGAGATTTTAGAGACCAAAGAAAATGAGAGTCAATCTGGATCATATTTTAACATTTGAAGAATTTGAATGGGGAGATGGGCTCCACAACAAGGAAGGTACCCTGGGGGTCGCATGTTGGCATATCTCTGAGGCAGGTCTTTGTGGAACAGCCAAGTTTTCAAGAGAATAACTATGGCAGCCCCATCATGAATACGCAAAAATCCCAGCACAGTGGCTCGTCTTTGACATGTCAGGGAAATGTTCTTATGCTGTGAATGAAATCTCCTGGGAGGGTCATAAATCCTGTGCAACAAATTATACACTAACAGGTTCTTAGGGGAATTCAAATAAATCCTCACAACCGCTTAGCAGGTAATCTCCAGATCAGATTCCCATTTTTCTTAAGAGCAAAATAATATATGGCTTCTTATACTCTCCTAGTGAAATGCTATATATCAAAGATATGAATTTAGTCGAAATATTGATCTTAAGCCAAAGTGAAACTAAGGGAAAGTTTAATGCGTTTCACCACAATAGAGAAGAGTGAGGGGTTTGTGCACGAAATGTGCTTTATAAAGTGAGCATCCTGGAAGAGAAGAGCATAGAAAAATCCAGAAGCCCGAGTCTTCCTGACATCATCAAGTGAAGGAGGACTGCAGAACTGGCTGTGCAGCCATGCTCCCTCCTGATGAGCAAGTTGTCATGGAGACTTGCCCTTGTAATTAAAGGACACAGATAGATTGCAAAGAAGGGGGATATCTTAATGTCATGTGAATCATTTTAAATGAGTTTTATTGCACTGCAGGTCACATAATGTCATAATATTGGAGCTGCATCCAGTGTCTTTCACGGGGAGATACTGCCTTGCAGGCAATGACTGAGAGGAACTTGTCAGGCAAGACTGTCTCAGGTGTGCCTCAGTCTGAGTTGAACAAGTTCCCAAACAATTAGATGAACACAGATTGCATTAATGGAAAATATGAGTTTCTCCTCTTTCCTTTCTCCTGTAACAAAAATCAGGACAAGTACAATCAGGAAAAGTATCTTCCTTTTTTTGCCTCCGTTTTCCAAAATGAATCAACCCTTGCCAAATATCCTTTTGATATCTATTAACCACAAGTATCAAGGGGAAAACATTTGTAAAAAAAAAAAAAAGTTTTTTTTTTTTTTTTTAAAACAACAACAAAAAAGGTCTTTAGTTTTTCTTAAAAAAGTTTTCTTAGGGTCATTTATCATTCAAGTATCTATGTGTTGTATTGATTTATGAGTGAACTGATTTCTCAGTGAAGACAAGAAGGCGACCTCAACAGAAATTCTGTTTGGTGATATTTGCATCAAACTTACACTCTGGTAGGGTGGCTATGAGTTTTATTTGTAACGTTTGAAGCACGACAGGAGACACTGCAAACGCTGTCCCTTGGCTTGAGTTGCTAGATGGGACTTATCAGTCACTAGCAGTCAAAGACGCAGGTAAACCAAAGTAGCTTTTCCAAATAGGCTATTACTTATTTATTTGGGGGGATTTATAAAAATGTGGCCTTCACACAGAGCCTCTGGGTACATGAATAATGCAAAAGTACAAAACATTAAGAAACAGAAACAAACAGAAGCCCGATGTGTAGTTCCATTTCTCTCAACAGACAGAAACCACTTTTTTGATCAATACATTGAATTACAAAGAGGAATTGCTAAAAAATGCAAACTGGAATTTAATAGGACATAAAAGATTTAGTCACCAAACAAATGCTTTGCTGCCGTTTTCTATGTAGGATGGGTGTCTGGGGAGTGTAGGCTACTGTTTGAACAAGTGACAAAGTAGTTGACTTACAGATTTTGTAATGAAGGGGCATGAGTGAGAGAGCAGTCAGCTCGTTAGCAGAGTGCAGAAAACGTCAGACATCATTGCGCATTGGCCTGGCCACCAGAGGTTGGAATGGACTTCAAAAAAGGGGCTAAGGCTCAGTGCCATCTTCTTCATGTTGTCTGAGGACCTTGAATCTTAAACCCTGGTCCCTTCTCTTGTGTGGCCTTTGTCAACTTCCTGTTCTCTGGTACAGCTTGGACTTTCCCATTCCCATCAACAATGTGGCTCTGCTAGGCTATTTCTGGCTATTTGGTTCTGAGGGACCTTCATTCTGGGAACTTTGCTGAATTTCTTTTTCTTTTTGGCCATTAACCTCTCGTCCTGCTGGCTCTGGAGGACATGTGACTCTGTTTTGCTCAATACTTCAGATGGCAGGTCTTTAGATTCTTTCCCACAACAGCCTTCCTACTGAGAAATTAGACTCCTCTGTTGCTTTGCAGGACAGTAGGAAGGTCAGATTCAAAGGTCCTATGGGGCTGGGGAAAGAGTGGAGAGATAAGGGGAAAATCAAATCACAGAGTATCTTTCTACCTATTTGAAGATTCTTGCAAATGTTGGGTAGGGACAGGGACCGAATGGCTAAGACGTAACTATAAAAGGGAAAGATTCAACTGAAGGGTATTTGTGTAGTAGCGTCTATATTTCACCAAACGCAGAAAGTAATACAATACTTTTAAGCTGCACTGTAAGGTGGTAAAACAGGATCCCTTGAGTTCTGGATTGGCATGGAACAGTGAACCCGCAGATCTGACATTTGCGCATCAGAAAGGAGACTGATGTTTATATATCCCAAACTCACTGGGACCCAGAGAAAGGAACACAGGCCAAGTCTCAGAAGAGGTCTGTGTTTTAAGATGATAATTTGAGTCCATTTTCTTCCTTTTCTTTGTTTCTCATAAAAATGACTGTGATTTAAAAATCAGAAAAAAAAATTTCTGAAATCCCTAGCAAATGGATAAAAGCGATCTCAAAGAGCCAGACCAGACGCTTTAAAAACATCTGGAGAATGTAGGACAAATGAGAACAGATCATTAAAAAAAAAAAAAAAATCAGTGACTATCTGCAAGGCAGAGAAAAGATTCACAGAGGCATTTAGTGATTTAGAGAATGGATTTTACTCAGGGCAACCTGCTACCTTCCAACCTCAAGACACACACATAAGAGCAAAGCCAAGGAAACTACAGAACTCTGGAAAATGAGGTGATTGCCTCTGGCTCCGGAGCTAGTCGTCATTAGCGGTTGATCACACCAAACACACCTATGCAAAGGTGCGATGAGGTGGGATCACAGTGTGGCATCTAGGCTGTGAGGTTCAGGGAAAGACAGGGAACTCCAATGGATTTTCGGTGTCAATCAATATGAAAGTAAAAAATTCTGTATGATCCTCATACAGGGGTTCCGTTCCCGCTTAGCCCTTCTGGTAAACTGGTTGGGTTTCCAAGTCAACTGGAGCTCCAACTTTCAGCACACACCTGTGAGTCCTCATTGCCGGAACTTTGAGAAGATTCAGGACCCCACATCAGGGAGCCAAGGTTACACTTAGAGGTTTCAGAAAATTCTACCAGGCCCTTGCACATAGTGCGATTCAGATTCACCTCTGGAGTTCATTTAGTATAGACAAGAAGTGAGGTCTTCATTACAAAGAGATCAAAGAAAACAAGACAGAAATTAAGGTAATAGGAAGCGTGAACTATTCACATGTGGGTAACATAATCCATGAACTAAGCATGTTGAAAATAGTAGTATCCAAGGCAAGAATATCTTCAATGGCAACTTGGCTCTGTGGTAGGATGCTTGTCTAGCACACATGAGGCTCCAGGGTTCAATTTCCAGCACCACACACACACACTCACACACACACACACACACACACACACATACACACACACACACAGAGAATATTTAATAACATTTATCACTAAATGGGATAACATCAACAAGAACTGTTAGAGGTAAAAAAAATTAAAATATATATATTTTTTATTTGTAGTTGGATACAATGCTTTTATTTTATTTATTTATTTTTATGTGGTGCTGAGGATCGAACCCAGTGCCTCACACATGCTAAGCAATCACTCTCCAGCTGAGTCACAACTCCATACCCAAATTCTTAAAAAGTTTCACATCAGAACCACAAAGTTTTTTTTTTTTTTGAGATATCTAATAGGAAGTTGCTCTCAAAAACAGGCCTAAAGAGACAGTTTTCTTTTTCTGACATGTCTAGAGGATAAATATATAAATAAAGAGTAAAGAATATCTGTTAAGAGAATGCACTTTCTTTCCAAGTAGTTTTGGAACATAAACAAATCTTAGACTTCAGAAAACAAGAATAAATACTCCAAAGTAGGAACTGTATGCAGAAAACATTCCTTAGCTATAATAAAACTAGCAATTATCAAAAAAAGGAACTGATTTGGAAAATTTTGGTAAAAACATACTAGTTCTGGTTTATTGAGAAAACAGCAATTGCAACTGTATATAGGTAGAAATAAACTATAATAATATATTTCAAACACTTTATTCAGCAGAAGTTGTATTTCAAATAAAGCTCACATTTAGAAATGTATTTATTAAACTAGAAACAACATGGGAATTATGCAAATTTAAAAGTATAAGTTGATTTTTTTTTCTATAAGAAGCAAAAAAAATAAGGCTAGGAGAAATAAATAGGCAACTATATCATCAGAAATTAAATGAATGACTAAAGGTGACATCAAAATTAATACAGAATTTTAATAGTTGATTTTTTACATAGACACAAAGTAAGATCTCTCAAGATCAATTAAGAATCGAGGAAAGAAAAAACAAACATTAGTATCAAGAAAAGGAGCATAAAATTGGTGTAACCACTCTGAAAATCAGTATGGAGATTCCTCAGAAACTTAAAATGGAACCACCATTTGACCCAGTTATCCCATCCCTCGGAATATACCCAAAGACATAAAATCAGCATACTACGGTGATGCAGCCACATAATCTTTATAGCAGCTTAATTCACAATAGTTAAGCTTTGACACCAACCTAGCTGACCTTCAACAGATAAATGGATAAAGAAAATGTGGTATATATACACAAATGGAATATTACTCAGCCATAAAGAAGAATGAAATTATGGCATTTGCTGGTATATCATGGTAAGTGAAATAAGCCAGTCCCCCAAAACCAAATGCCAAATGTTCTCTCTGATATGCAGATGCAAACACACAATAATGTGGGGTAGGAAGAATAGAAATTCACTGGATTAGACAAAGAGGATTGAAGGGAAGAGAGAGATGATTTAAATAGGAAAGATAGTAGAATGAATTGGACATAACTTTCCTATGTTTAGATATGAATACATCATATACAACCATAAAAATGGGAATTTATACTCCATGTATGTATGTCAAAATGTATTGTACTGTAATGTGTATCTAAAAAGAACAACAATAAAAATAAAAAATAAAAAAGAGAGGTACATAGCAAAGATGAAGCTAGATTGTACCATTACAAGGAAAATTAGTGCAAAATGCTAGATAACAATTTTTTTATTGTCAAAGAAGAATGCTCTAAAAGGTGATTCATCAGATTATTTCACGGGGTAATTCTTTTTGCTTCTTTTTTTAAAAAAATTGAAACAATCTTTTTCTCTTACCAAAGTTTCACATCAGAACCACAAAGTTTGGTTTTTTTTTTGAACTACCTAATAGGAAGTTGCTCTCAAAAACAGGCCTAAAATTTTATACATACAAAATTTCACAAAAATATATTATATGAATTGGGACCTTTCTCCTACATGCTACTATACAAAATCAGAGATTAACACGTATGTTCCTACATCTGAAGCCCAAGTCCCATTTGAGTTCTGCCCATTGTCCTAATGTCTTTTACAGCTAAAGGACCCGGTTTCGAATTTCTTATTGCATTGATTTGTCCATTCTCTTTGTTTTCTTCAAATGTGGAGAATTTCTTCATGTTTTCTTGACTTCCATGAATTTTCAGTTTTGAAGAACATAGGGCAGTTATCCTGTTGAACAGCCCTCAGATGTTGCTGAAGGTGTGTGTTGAGTCTCCTTGGTGGCACAATCCCAAAAGAGATGCCGTGTCATGCTCATTGCCACCTACCGGGTGGCGTGTGATTTCCATGTATCTTGTTACTGATGAGATTTACTTTGACTACCTGATTGGAGTGTTGTCTTTCAGCCTCCTCCCCTGCCCTCTTTCCCTATATTCCCACTTTGTGACATTCCATAGGTACCTACTTTGAGACTATGGTGGATACTTTTCAAGATGGTCCCCAGTGCTCTTTATCACTGAAAATGATGCTCTTTTGTGGTTCCTCTTTCAACAAGCAGGGCCTCCCAGTGTGAGCAATAGCATATTGCAAAAAGTTCAGTGTGTGTCTTCCTTGGTCACAAAAACATAACAGTTTCTGCCTTGTTCTCTATTGGATCTCTCATTTCAAGGAAGCCAGGTTCTACCTGGTGGGGTTTTCCAAGCAGCCTTTTGAAGACGTCCACATGGAGAGTTCTACGTGTTGCAGACTTTGCCAGTGGCCATGTGAGGGCACCAACTTGGACTTAGATCCTTCAGTCCCAGTTGAGTCTTTGTAGGACTGCACCCTTGGGCAACCCCAGGACTGCATGGGAGACTCATGAGACCCAGAACAATCCAGGTAAGTGACTGCTGAATTCTTGACCCACAGAAACAGTGCAATAAAAAAGTTTATTTCTGTATTAAGCTGCTAAGTTCTCAGGTAATTTTTTATGTAGCAATAGAGTGAAATTGTTTAAATACTATATTTCTCAAGCTTTTATTTATTAATTCATATTAGTGAAAACAAATTTTTGTTTAAATTTATCTTTAAATTGGTCCAAAAAAATAAAAAAATAAATTGGTCCATTTCATTTTCTATGTGATTCAATAAGTTGATACTGACTATTGTCATTGTTTATGTGGATGTGGAAATTTTTCTCACATGGTCAGTGACGTCCAGTCAAGCTCGCTTTTCAATGCTTTGGCAAGTCACTTCATTTTCCCAGGGCTTCTTACTTTCTGGCACACAAGATTTCCATTTCATCTTCTGCTTTACCTGTCCCTGCTCTGGAATTGGGCACTTCTCAAATAAGCCACAGTTTCTTTTAATGGAGAATTCTGTTTAGAAACTAAGATCAGGGCATTTGCTACTGAGATGGATAAGAATGTATGTCTATCTATCTATAGAATATTTGTTACATACAGATACATATGCGTCAATATTTCTATTTATGCATCATCTGTTATCTATCCTCCATTTATCATCTATTTATTGCCTGTCCTATCTAATCTATGCATCTATGTATCTGTGTACTTACATGTTTATGTTTGAATCTATCTATAGAAACTACCGTCTGCATAGGGCTGCATAGGATGCTGGTCCCTCCACCTCACCCCTTGTGAATGCTTAGACTTCAAAACCCTTGTAGGGATAGCCCTATGTCAGGACACTCTTTTCAATCTACTCAGGTTGATGCCCCAAACCTAGCACCCAGTTCTGAGATGCACCCTCCCACTGGGAGGATGCCCTGTTCACTCAGCTTGGAGTCTGATGCTCCACACTTGGCACTCATCTTTTACATAAATACCCTCTTCATCTGCTTGAGCACCTCTCACCAATTCTGCTTCTTTGCTCTCCCTACCCATCCCTAGTTCAGGCTCTGGCATCTCACTATGAGCACCTGGGATCTGCAGCCCCCTCCTTGCAAATTAGGTCCTCACCTAACAAATTTTGGATCTAATCATTCAAGAATCAAAATGCATTCTGCTATCCTATATACCTAAGTAGAACAAATAAATACATTTAAAAAAGAATGGAGTAAGAAGAAAATGGAGAAAGAAGTGAAAAAGTAATGGAAAGGGAAGGAAGAAGACAAATAAGAAGAAAGTTCAGTCTTAGAAGAAAATGGAAATTCTCTGGCTGTTTAAGTACTTGCACACCATGCAGAGAATGAAGAAAAGTTTTCTGATTCATGTTTAAAACAAAGGTAGCAAGAAAATCATTTAAACATGTTGTTTTATATCTTTCTAAAAATTTCTCCTTTAGGCAGAGGAGTAGGAATAATTTCTGAGCACTGGAGGAAGGTTGGTAAGTGCTTATACAGGGTTCAAATGAGCCACGTGTTCTTTTCCCTGTTTCCCTTGGTGCACAAAATCGTAGGATGGGGAGGAACACTGATTGTCAGGAAGCATGAATCATATATTGTCTGACTGCCCCATGTGTAATTGTTCTGGTAGCACTGCAAGTGACACTTTTCAGGTCTGCATAAAACTGACCCCATCCAAGGATCTATACAAAACCACCACTCCAGTGACTGTGTAAGAGTGCCATGTCACCAGCCAAGCCACCGTTGATTTCCTTCCCTGTAAGACTCAGGAGGTTTGCTACTTGAATTACTAAGTAGGACTGATCAGAAGGTAGTTTTCGGGAAGGGCTAAGTGTCTTGGGATTCTGCTACGGCTGATTCATATGGTGTTTGTATTGTCACAGGCGTGCTCCTGATTAAAACCAATAAATCACAACTTGTTTAAGTGACAGTGACTGTTGGATTGTAGATTTTGCTTCAGGAAAATCTATTATGGAGAAAATCAATTCACATTGTCTGGAAGAAGAGAAATAGTCAAACCCTGGGAGAGGGGTGGGATCTTTCAGCCTCCAGTCGATCATTAATGTCCTCGGGATGTGTCTTCATCTTGCTCTGGTGGACCCCAGCTCTTGGTTGCTGAGGACAGTCTTTATCTAGAGTCTTCCAGAGTGGAGGTCATTTTTCTCCCACGAGTAACAGGAAGAGTCATTGTCTTCTTGTTTCTCAGCTGAGGCTTGAGTATCGTTGTCCCTCTCTCCTCTTAAAGCATCCAGTGTGGACTCTCATATCTTCACACTAAATTGCCCCTTTGGAGTTTTGAAGTATTCTCAATTCTCAAAAACTTTGAAACCGGCTTAGGGTAGCACATTCCAAAACCATTCTAAATGCACTTGTGATTTAAATCTTTTAGTTTCAATATACACTCATGAGATCTTAAAACCATGTTGGTGCCTCATTCCTCAAGTTCTTCCCACTGGTCTCCTCTATTCTTCTGCCGCATAGGACCTCCCTCACTGCCACAAAGCCCTCCAATCTTGTCACAATCAGCTCCTGTCTCTGCAGCTCTTTGCACTGAGTGGCCAGCACCTCCAACCTCTCACCCAGAACCTTCAACCTCTCAAATCCATGGCATCTTGGTGCAGGGATGGGGGGTACCGGGGATTGAACACCGAGCCACATGCCCAGCCCTATTTTTTGTATTTTATTTAGAGTCAAGGTCTCACTGGGTTGTTTATCTCCTTGCTTTATGCTGCAGCTGGCTTTGAACTCGTGATCCTCCTGTCTCAGCCTCCCAAGCCACTGGGATTACAGGTGTGTGCCACCACGCCTGGCAAACCCATGGCATTTTTAATTTCTTTCCTTTCAATGTTCTTCCCTACTTCAGTGTTTCCTTTCCCTCCTCATCTTAAATTTCAAGGGCAGTTCGGATCATTATTCCCTTGCTCTCTTTGTCTCTTTACTTTCTCATTGTTCCTATGCTCAACCCTCCATAGGGAGAATAATACCCAATGCCCTGTCCCCACCTCTTCATCTGAACTATTAACAGAAAAAGAGGGATGACAAATTTTCAACTATCTCACACATGGTCAATAACTGGTACATTTCTGTTGTAAAAAGAAAAAAAAATTAGTTAGCTACAAGGATGCCTTAGAATACTAGGGCTTAGTTGTCTCTTGGAAGCTGGGCAGAGAGAGGCATATTTGGGGTGATCTGTAAAATCCTAAGATCATTGCTGTGCTGAAAACTCAACAAATGGCTTCCTGCTTCATTTATAATCATAATTCCCATCGTGATTTTGTCATAGTTTCTCCATCCCCCCTACAAGTACACACAAACAAAAGCATATTTGTGATGACTCTACTGTGTGGCCAGCGTCCTCTGTATATAATGGAAGGGACCCACAGCATCTCCTATCTCTTTTCTTAAAACCCCTTAGGAATTGATGGTGTATATAGATCACTTAGCCCTTAGAATATCGTAGCCTGTGTTCTCTTTTGTCATTTATGTCTGCATGGTTGGTCCTCAATATCTTATGTATGTTTATGTATATTTTTACTCCAAATATCTATCACCCAATAAACTTGTTACAATGACAAAATGTCAGAAAATATTAAGAAATATATTTTTTTTTAGTGATAACAGATCAAACACGACTTGGAAATAAAATACAATGCCACGCTCGACCTCAATTAACATAAGTCTGTGTTATTTTTTCCTTTTAAAGTCACTGAGGACTGGAATATGGAGTGGGGAGGCTGTCTGGACAGAAGGTGGGGTAGGGAGGGCTGAATTGGTGCAAAAGAAGGAGGAGGCAATCCCGAGGCTAATTCACGGGGAAGATTGAGAATGCTCAGTGCAGTGAGTCTTCAGAAATACAAATGGTAGTGAGATGAATAAGTATATATTTGAGACTGCAAAGAGGCAGCCGCCGAAGCTAATGACAACATAATGATCAAAGACATCAGTGTGGTCTGAACAAGTTAACAACCCCCGTCTCTATAGTGACAGTAGCTCCCATTGCTCTGCTTACCACTGCTGAGAAATGTAGGAATTCATCTTTAAAAAAAATTCTGGTAAAAAATTGATTAAAGGAGAAAATGACTCTGCTTTCTTTTTCTTTTTTTACTTTATTCCAGTTGCCAAGTTGAACAAAAAAAATTTCTTACATGTAATTCTCGATTCACACAGAAATGGGTAATGCAATTTCTTCACTTCTATGGGTGTATTGTTGGAGGGAGCAAGTCTAAAAATGCCTAATTCTTGACTGAACTTCTTTCTCAGCAGAGCCACATCATATGGTCCCACGTTGAATATAATACATCTCTGATTAGGAACCAGCATCTGGTGGATTGGTCATGATAGTTAACAAATATTACTATGGCTAAGGCAGACCTCACCTATCAGAGCTCTCAGAGGACTCACCATTTGTACCATCCGACCATTAGTCACATACTTTCTGTGACAGCTCCAGTGTTGCAGTATTGAATAGCTTCTTTTCTTTTTTCCTCTCTCTCTCTCTCTCTCTCTCTCTTTTTTAAAGCATTTTGTTTGTTTGTATCTGGCCCTTCCAGATACAGTCAGCTCAGGCTGCATAAACAACCTCATTTATTTCTCATAAGCTCCTGCCAATCACAGCTATTGACAGGTTTCTGTCAGATTTACCTATTATCCCTGTTTGGACTCACAAAAATCACAGTAGTCAACTTCAGAGACGTAAGATCATCACCAAACCCTAATATATTATTCATCGAATTATCCGTGTTCAGTGTTGTAGGGTGTCATTAGTGTTTTCACATCACCCTGTGGGTGCTCTGACTAGCTCTGAGCATCCTGGACTCGCTTCAGTGTCCAGCACCTGCATCTTGGATGGAGGCTACCCTGGGCTTGCTGGGGTGGCCCAGTTTGCCCAGTGTGCAGGGCAGAGCTAGGTTCCACTGAATTAGTGAAACTCGGTAACAGCCTGACTGTAAGAGTCTGCATATCTGTTCAACGATACCCTTTTCCCTCCCTTCTTTCCTTGAATTCTCAATATGCATGTCACAATCTCCCAACTGCCCTGTGAGATTAAGCCTCCACTTCCCACCATCTCAGTCATGCAACCTTTCCTACCTGATTGACCTCTCTCTCCTGGTGTCCCTGGATCTCCCAGATAAAATCCATGTAGCCACCTTCATTTCTGTGCCTGCTTCTGGGAAAACCCCACCAAAACAGTTGGCACTGAGAATTTGGCCCCTGAGTGCTGGCCCTGGGGTTGGGCTTCCAGGTTTGGCTCTACCCTCAGTATAAGGTTGAGTGCGACTATCTGCAGTTGGTTCAGGGATAAAATTACTAAGACACTTGCTGTATTAGTCGGCTCAGGCTGCATAACAACCTCATTTATTTCTCATAGACTTGGAAGCCGAAAGTCCAAGATCAAGGCATCAGGAAATTTGGTTCCTGATGAGGGCTCTCTTCCAGTCTTATAGATGGCTGCCTTCTTGCTGCACTCTGTTATGGCTTTTCCTTGGTACATGTGCACAGTAGATCCAAATCTGTCTGTCTCCCCTTTATGAGACTGTTTTGATTTAACTGTGAGGTGTCACCCAAAAGGTTACGAGAGCCTTAACTCCATCAGTTAAGGCTGGTAGTGATTAAATGAGTGATAACTGTGGTAACATAGAGTGTGGCAGGAGGAGTTGGGTCATTAGTTCTATACCTTTGGGGTATAGATTTTATCTCTAGTGGAGTGGAGTCTGTTTCTCTCTGATTTTTTGGTGGCCATGTCTTGACCTGCTTTCTTCTGCCATGCTATTCTGCCATGATGTTCTGCCTTGAGCCCTGAGGAATGGGGCTGGCTGTCTATGGACTGAGACCTCTGAAACTGTGAGTCCCCAAATGAACTTTTCCTTCTCCAATTGTTCTTGTCAGGTCTTTTGGTCACAGTAGTGAAAAAGCTGATAAAGGGAAAGACCACCAACCTCAAAATGGAGTCCCACATTCTGTTCTTTATCTAAACTCTCAAAGACTCTCCTCCAAGTACCATCACATTGGGGCTAAGTTTCAAGTCTCAGGAGAGTTTGGAGAGTATCAGATTCCTGAATAATGAGGTGACCAAAGTTCATACCAGCTCCAACTATGATTGTGATGCTTATCCATCAACTCTTACCCATATTTCTTTAATCAGAAAATTGAAAAGACTATGGATTGCATTCATGGATGGATTTTATTCCAGTTCTTAAAACTGGGCTCCAGCTGCCCAAAGCCCCCATTCAGGGATGGCTCTGAAAGACAGCATAAGGTGAAATTTTGGGAGAGCATTATTCAAGCAATCAATTTGTCACCAACTTATTTGAAAAGAAAGATGGTTGGAGGTAAGGATGGGATGCTATGTTGAGGTGAATGGCTTAGCCATTTGTTAGAATTCCAGAAACATATGAAGGCAATCAGATGATTGAAATTAATTCTTAATTGCTTAATTCCAATCAGATACTGCATCTTACATCAGTATTCCCAAGAAAACAGCCACTGCCTAGGAACACAGAATGTCTTGTCCAGTGGAGTTTCATCAACCTGTGTTCTTGGGCATGTCTTCACTTTCATAAAAAGCTCATAAATGGAATAGCCATGATGGTCCATATTGCCACCAAGCATGGTTCCTATGGCATGGGCCTATGTGATCCAGTCACTGCCACCATGAATGCCCTGGATCTGCCAGCCTCATGTTGTATGTTGATGACACACAGTACTTTCTCACTGGGTGTGTTTTCTCTAGGACTGATGCATACTCTGATTATTGATTTGTGCTTTCTGCCAGTTGTGACCTGAGCAGCACCTTCATGTCTGGGTTTATAGATTGTTTTTTTTGTCTTGTCATTCTATATTTTGGATAAAGAAATTCACTGTGTTAATTTCCTGTTGCTACTGTAATAAATTAGTGCAGAAGTGTTAACTTCAAGCAACACAAATTTATCTCAGAGTTTGGAAGATCAGAAGTCTGAACTAGATCTCATTGGGCTGAATTTGAGGTGCTTAGAGGTCTGTGTTCTCCAGAGGAGAGTCAGTTGCCTTGTCTTTTCCTCAAGGCTATCTCCAGTCCTTGATTTGTAACTCTGCCTTCCATCTTCAAAGCCAGAATTACCTGATAATGTCCTTCTTGGGCAGCTTCTCTCTGAAGCTAACTCTCTCACCTCTCTCTTCCACTAGAGCTTTTTATCATGGCCATGCATGTAATCCAGATTAGTCTCTCTTATTTTAAAAACTATAAAGCCACTTGGCCATAAAATTCCAACAGTCTAGAGCCATTTTGAATAGGAAGAAATTGAGGTTTTAAGTGGGGACTAAATTTCCTAGGTCATTTTTGGTGTCATTACTCTGACTTCCATACCTACTTCATGGTAAAAATGTAGCAAGAGCAGAGGGGCTGGGTTCTGATTACCATGAGAAGGGAGGGTTACCACTCATAAGGTAGATGGAGGGTGTCTAGAGCCCAAGAGAGTCTCTGAGTTGCCTTTATGTGTCTGGTCTCGTAGTAAGTGTGAGTGTGATACACAACACACACAGCCTGACAACCAGGCACCAAAAATACCAACCACTTTAGGTGTGAAAGTATGGATTTCCTCACTGGCTAGCAGAAATGGGATCATGGGTGAAGGGGTATCTACAACAGGTGGAAGAGTGATAGGATTAACATGGACTATGGATTTGGGATCCATTGCAGCCATGAGGAGTTTTAGGATGTCTCACTAAAACCTTTACAAAATGGTTCTTTTTCCTTCTCTTCCCCTTCCCTTATAAGAATTGTAACTGGACACCATCCAGAGGAAAGGCAGATAGAGTGAACTTGGCATGAGCGTGAATGGATGAGGGTCATGCACAGTGGCACTGTGGTGGCTGTGTGTGGTGTTCTGCCTGCACTCCCCTGCACTGGCCATTTCTGGACAATCTAGGGGCTCCTGGGAGCCAGCACCATCATTCTACCCAGGGAGCTGCCTTCAAATGGCTGGACTTACTTTTCCTGCACATCCATATCCTCTAAGGTTCAGCACTTTTGCAATCATTCATGAACATGAGGTTTAGGTTGCCTTGGCTCCTACTTGTCATGATTCTGAGGCATGTTTTACCTCTTAGCTCAGAGCTTCCCTGTAGACCTGACTTCAATGGCCTGTTGCAGTGGTTGGATTAATAATGTGCTCATCTCTATGTTTCCTGTCCATTCCCATACTGATGTCCCTCCTGCATGTCCAAAACAATACAGGAGGACACAGCACGGGCTCTGCTTCTGTGAGAACCCAATTCAGATGAGACACACAGGTACTGGAATTCTGACAGTGCTCCTGAAGCCAATGGATGCTCCATTCTATGGGTTTTTGTTTTCAAAAACATAAACACCTTGAGTAGAAAAGTGATTCCTATCTTTGTATAGAGAATTATGGGAAAAGCTAGTTTTTATTACAGTGAGCAAGAAGTATTTATCTTTTCATTGTCAGGCCAGTGAGAAAGATACTAGCAGGTGTTAGGCACTCACTAAGTGCTTTCAGGTAGTGTTCTAGAAAATTTAGAGGTCTTAACTCATTTGTTTCTCACTGGAAGATGAGATTGCTGATTATTCACATTTCAGGAGTAAAAACCCTGAGGCTTAGTGTAGGTGAATCTTCTCCAAAATAACATAGTAGGAGGTAGAGGTAGGTCCTGAGGTTAGGTATTTCTGGTCCCCATAGTCCCCGAACTCCTATCCCATAAGATGGCTCACTATAGCTCTCAGAGTCTCATTTACTGACTTGATCTTCATTGTTTTTTTTTTTTTTTATTGTTGGTCGTTCAAAACATTACACAGTTCTTAATACATCATCTTTCACAGTTTGATTCAAGTGGGTTATGAACTCCCAACTTTACCCCGTATACAAATTGCTGTATCACATCAGTTACCCTTCCATTGATTGACATATTGCCTTTCTAGTGTCTGATGTATTCTGCTGTCAGTCCTATTCTCTACTATCCCCCCTCCCCTCCCCTCCCCTCCCCTTTTCTCATCCCTGTTTAATGTAAATCTTCTTCTCAAGCTCTTCGTCCTTACCCTGTCCTTGTTTACTCCCCTTATATCAAAGGGGTCATTTGGTATTTGTTTTTTAACGATTGACTAGCTTCACTTAGCATAATCTGCTCTAATGCCATCCATTTCCCTCCAAATTCTATGATTTTGTCGTTCCTTAATGCAGAGTAATACTCCATTGTGTATAAATGCCACATTTTTTTTTATCCATTCATCTATTGAAGGGCATCTAGGCTGATTTCATAATCTTGCTATAGTGAATTGTGCTGCTATGAACATTGTTGTAGCAGTGTCTCTGTAACATGCTCTTATTAGGTCTTTAGGGAATAGACCGAGAAGGGGAATAGCTGGGTCAAATGGTGGTTCCATTCCCAGCTTTCCAAGAAATCTCCATACTGCTTTCCAAATTGGCTGCACCAATTTGCAGTCCCACCAGCAATGAACAAGAGTGCCCTTTTCCCCGAATCCTCTCCAGCACTTATTGTTGTTTGACTTCCTAATGGCTGCCAATCTTACTGGAGTGAGGTGGTATCTTAGGGTAGTTTTGATTTGCATTTCTCTAACTGCTAGCGATGGTGAGCATTTTTTCATGTACTTATTGATTGATTGTATGTTCTCCTCTGAGAACTGTCTGTTCAGGTCCTTGGCCCATTTATTGATTGGGTTATTTGTTATCTTATTGTCTAATTTTTTGAGTTCTTTGTATATTCTGGTTATTAGGGTTCTATCTGAAGTGTGTGGATTAAAGATTTGTTCCCAGGATGTAGGCTCCCTGTTTATCTCTCTTATTGTTTCTTTTGCTGAGAAAAAACTTTTTAGTTTGAGTAAGTCCCATTTGTTGATTCTAGTTGTTAACTCTTGCGCTATGGGTGTCCTATTGAGGAATTTGGGGCCCGATCCCACAGTATGTAGATCATAACCAACTTTTTCTTCTATCAGATGCCGTGTCTCTGATTTAATATCAAGCTCCTTAATCCATTTTGAGTTAACTTTTGTGCATTGCGAGAGATAGGGGTTCAGATTCATTTTGATGCAAATGGATTTCCAGTTTTCCCAGCACCATTTGTTGAAGATGCTATCCTTCCTCCATTGCATGCTTTTAGCCCCTTTATCAAATATAAGATAGTTGTAGTTTTGTGGATTGGTTTCTGTGTCCTCTATTCTGTACCATTGGTCCACCTGCCTGTTTTGGTACCAGTACCATGCTGTTTTTGTTACTATTGCTCTGTAGTATAGTTTGAAGTCTGGTATCGCTATACCGCCTGATTCACACTTCCTGCTTAGCATTGTTTTTGCTATTCTGGGTCTTTTATTATTCCATATGAATTTCATGATTCTTTTATCTATTTCTACAAGAAATTCCATTGGGATTTTGATTGGCATTGCATTGAACTTATAGAGAACTTTTGGTAATATCGCCATTTTGATGATGTTAGTTCTACCTATCCATGAGCAGGGTATATTTTTCCATCTTCTAAGGTCTTCTTCTATATCTTTCTTTAGGGTTCTATAATTTTCATTATATAAATCTTTCACCTCTTTTGTTAGGTTGATTCCCAAGTATTTTATTTTTTGGGGGGATATTGTGAATGGAGTAGTTGTCCTCATTTCCGTTTCAGAGGATTTGTCACTGATATACAGGAATGCCTTTGATTTATGCGTGTTGATCTTATATCCTGCCACTTTGCTGAATTCATTTATTAGCTCTAATAGCTTCTTTGTAGACCCTTTTGGGTCTGCTAGGTATAGGATCATATCATCTGCAAATAGTGATAATTTAAGTTCTTCTTTTCCTATTTTTATGCCTTTAATTTCTTTCGTCTGTCTAATTGCTCTGGCCAGTGTTTCGAGGACTATGTTGAACAGAAGTGGTGAGAGAGGGCATCCCTGTCTTGTACCAGATCTTAGAGGGAATGCCTTCAATTTTTCTCCATTCAGAATGATGCTGGCCTGTGGCTTATCGTAGATTGCTTTTACAATGTTGAGGTATGTTCCAGTTATCCCTAATTTTTCTAGAGTTTTGAACATAAAGGGATGCTGTACTTTGTCGAATGCTTTTTCTGCATCTATCGAGATGATCATATGGTTCTTATTTTTAAGTCTTTTGATGTGGTGAATAACATTTATTGATTTCCGTATATTGAACCAGCCTTGCATCCCAGGGATGAATCCTACTTGATCATGATGTATAATTTTTTTGATATGTATTTGAATCCGATTCGCCAGAATTTTATTGAGGATTTTTGCGTCAAGGTTCATTAGAGATATTGGTCTGTAGTTTTCTTTCTTTGAAGTGTCTTTGTCTGGTTTCGGAATCAGGGTGATGTTGGCCTCGTAGAATGAATTTGGAAGTTCTCCCTCTTTTTCTATTTCCTGAAATAGCTTGAAAAGTATTGGTGTTAGTTCCTCTTTAAAGGTTTTGTAAAACTCTGCTGTATACCCATCCGGTCCTGGGCTTTTCTTAGTTGGTAATCTTTTGATGGTTTCTTCTATTTCCTCTATTGTTATTGGTCTGTTTAGGTTGTCTATATCCTCCTGACTCAATCTGGGCAGGTCATAAGACTTAAGGAATTTATCTATGCCTTCACTATCTTCTATTTTATTGGAGTATAAGGATTCAAAATAATTTCTGATTATCTTCTGTATTTCTGAAGTGTCTGTTGTGATATTACCTTTTTCATCCCGTATGTTAGTAATTTGAGTTCTCTCTCTTTTTCTCTTAGCATGGCTAAGGGTCTGTGAACATTGTTGATAGTGGATGAGGCTTTTGAGCAAACCATTGAGTCTTGAGAAAAAAATCACCGTAGGCAAACAAATTTAAACCATTTCATCATCTGATTGTCCAGTAGTGATTAAAATTAAGTAACATAACAGGGTGCATTATTTAGCCTTTTAGCTATGTGAGGATTTCTCACATATATGGAATCATATTCTCCTTTTCTCTTAAGAATAGACTTGACCCCTTGACCCAAGTCTTTAATATGTTCATTGAACATCTGCAATAAGGTCACAAACAGGACAGTTTTTAAGAAATATGTCTTATAGGGTCAGATTTATTTTGAAAAGTAAAATTGAGATCAGATATGATTCTTTTTTTTTCCATTTGGATTCTGACTGTAAAGAACATGACAAATAAATCTCAAAACTAATTTATTTAAATAGAAAAATTCAGATTCATGCTGATAGTTCCTCATTCTCAAATTATATATTTATAATTTCAAAGTTAATTCTCTTTTGTTTTGTATTTTTCCTGGAGCCCATATTGCCATTTTATATATTTACGGTAATATTATCGACACATATGAGGTTATTTATAATTAGATTAATAAATAAATCAATTCTATGTCCCAGTTTCTGAACTTGTCATTAATTATATTAGAATCCTGAACAGAAAAATAAAGTTCATTCAAATGGTCTTTGAAAGAGTTTAATAAGGGCACTGTTTAAAAGATGATGGGAAGATCCTGGGAAGCAAATATAAAAGAACAGGGTGAGGGACCACCCAGCTCTAGAGGTCAGGCAATTGGGTTAAACTAACTTGGGTCAATCAGTCCAGTCCTATGGAGGACCTATTTATCAAGTCGGACTTCCAGACTGCAGAGCTCTTGAGCAAGGCACGGGAGAGAGTGAGCTCCAACCTCTCCCACTTCTGTCTTCCACCCTCTGGTGATCCCCACTCTGTACGCCTAGCTGGAGGCCCTGGAGACCTCATGCAGATCAGCATCTCAGAACACAGAGGAGGGATGGGAAGGCCATGCTTTGTATGGAAGGCTAAAAGAAACCCACCATACTGCTGATAAAGAGACTAACTGTGATAGTCCAGGGATGGGGTAGACATGCCTCCTGCAATCTAAACAGTTTTTTTTTTATTTAAGGCATGTCTAAAGAAAAATAGACATACAGGGGAAGTTTTACCATCTTCCTGGAGAATTAGGGAAGGCAGCACTTCAACTGAAACTGAAGAATTCTATGTGCAGTACTGCTCAAGTGTGAAAAATAACTAGCCACAAGAATAACATTGAAAACTTAGTTTCCACAGATTAGCAATGTGAATTTGAATTTACTGTCCTTTGGCATGGCGATGAGAAAAAAAGAAGGTGTATTTATGCAAAAACAAAGTACCAGGAAAAGGAAAGTAGGAAGTTAAGATAAAATATCAGCACCAGTGCATGCTAGGAAAGGCATTAGTAGACTAATTTACTAGTGGTCCTGGTTGATGAATTGGCTTGTAGTATATCAGTTAAGGTAAGCCTACTGAAATAATTTTTACATAAGCCAAAACTAACAAAAATATTTTAATGCCATGAAAATTAAGAAACTCTGAATAAGCTGATAAAATGAGCACAGTAACAATAAGTAGGACAAAGCAAAGCAAAATTGACTCTATCGAAAACATCCTACAGGTTTACATTTTGGCAGCAATCTGAAGAAATAATTTAAATATTGTAAAAAAACTAGAAGGATTTAATAAAAATCCAATTAAATGGGTTAATACTTGTTTATAATTTATACTAAAAATATTTCCTAAGTTTTGTAAGAAAGCTGGGTAACATGTCAATGACTGGCTGTCCATGAGCTCTGCTGAAGCAAACACATTTTCATGGTGCTAGCTCACTGTGTGGGCATCTGCAGAGGAGCTCACTATTCCTCTGGGCCGATGCCTTTCCTCTCCTGTTAGAAACAGGTTTCTAGAGTGTTCCTCTAGGTTTATGGTGAATGCTCCGTAAACCTGTATCAAGCCACGTGGATGTTTATTGAGTATGTACTGAGAGATCAGGCTTCATATAATATGGGCTTCGGTTGAGAAGTTAGGTGTTGTCATCAAGAATCAAGTAATTCTTTCAGAGCCCACCATAGCTCTGGCAGTGGCTCAGATGATTACGCCATCATGGGAAGCACCACATCCATGGCAGGATCTGATACTATTTTCAGCACATTGAAGGATAAATAGGAAGAGAAGTGATGAAAAGGAGTGGAAACCAGCTTGAGAGACAACCAAAATCCATTGTATAGGCAACCTTCTATGGAAATATGGATGGATCTAATAGAAATTTGAGCAAGGGTGTAAGAATGAATGGGTTCCTTCTGTTCCTTGTGCCATGGAGGAAAGTAAAGGTAAACTATTTAGCAGCTACAAGGACAAAAATATATAAAAATCCAAGGAGAATAAAGGTGAATAAAAAAGCTATAAAGATGCAACATTTAATATTTATTGTGGTTTTTCTAGCTAGGAGGTAGAAAACTCATTCCGGCTAATCTATCTTCCTATTGGGTCACTGTAGCAGCCTCAAAAAGAGGGTGTAACAAAAGAGGTATAGTTATGCACAGAGATGGTCCAGATTCCTTTTTATTAATTTAGCATGCTGTATTTTTATGGCACTTTATAGTTAACAAAGTGCTTTTTCCAATGCTGCATCTAATTCTCATGATAATCCTGTGAGAAGGATGTCATAACTATTTTACAAATGAGGAAATGGAGGCTCAGGAGGGATAAATGATTCATACACCAGAATTCATTCATCTACTAAATGGCAGAACAGGATTTCAAGCCCAGGCCCTCTGACTACAAGTTTAGTATTCAGCTCACTACCTTAGAATTTGGTTCTGATGAGTATCTATGGATTGGTAAGAGCTTGCTATAAAAATAATTAGTGGTTTTGTTGATATTTCTTACAGAGATGCAGTACAGAAAAACCTTTTTTTCTTGTACCTACATAATGTAAAGTAAACTTTTTTTTTTTTTTTTTTTTTTAGAAAATAGATCAGAACCCAAGATTGTTTTTGAATTGTATGTTGAATTGGAATACTAGCAGGGCAGCATAGCATACTAGTTGAAAACAAGGACATTATTGGACCTTACTTTGTCTTCTAGAGGTACATCTGGTACCTAAATTTCATTCATCTAAGAGAACTAGAGAGGAGCTTTATTTAACTGACTGAGTAAATACTGTTTGTGTAGTTCTTTCTCCTTCTGTAGGTCTGTGCAGGGGGTGGAGTTGGTAATGAGAAGTCCAGTTGGGAGTGGATCTAAACCCTGTTCAGTAGCAATACAGCAAATGGTTTATTTACCCTGTCTATGTATCCCATTTTTGCAGAATGTAGAATGCATAAGCGTGTGATTACCCAGTTTTAGAGAAATCTCAGTGTAAGGGAATATGTTGGAAGTAAGGTGTCCTTATACCAATAAATAATTAAGCATTAAATTAAGTGTGAATACAGAGTAAACAGAAGTATATCAATCATTCTTCATCAGTTAATAATAGCTACCAGCTATGGACCAATAACTGCTATTACAAACTTTAGGTTCGTATGGTCTTTCTCTATTTATTTATTTATTTATTTATGGAAACGCCATAATGTTTTCCATAGTTGCTGTACTAATTTACATTCCCCCCAGTCGTGTATAAAAGTTTCTTTTCCTCTACATCTTCACCAGCCTTTTTCATTATTATTGTTATTTGATAATAGTCATTGTAACTGGAGTAAGTTTTGATTTGCATTTTTCTGATGACTAATGATATTGCGTATATTCTCATGTATCTATTAACAATTTGTATTTCTTCTTTGAGGAGTATATGTATACGTGATGGAGTATTACTCAGTTAAAAAGAAGAATGAAATCCTGTCATTTGCAGCAAAATGAATGGAACTGAAAGCAATTATGTTAAGTGAAATAAGTCAGGCTGAGAAAGACAAATACCACGTGTTCTCTCTCATATGTAGAAACTAAAAGAAGATTATCTGAAGATAGAGTGATGTTTGCCAGGCATTGGGAAGTGTGTGTAGAAAGAGGAGGGCGGTAGAAGGGTGGATGGATCTGGAAGGGGACACTGACTGTTTGCATGTATGGAAATATCACACTGAACCCATTAATATGAAGAATTAGCATGTGTTAATAAAAAATAGAATAGAACAAAAAATCCTTAGGTATAGTATCTTTTCCTCAAATCTGTAAAATTAAATGGACTACTATTCTTATTTTGCAGATTAGGAAATATTTCAGAGACTTTAATTTTTCCAGTGGCTAGAAAGTGGCAGATACAGAATCCAATGTCAGACCAACTTGACTCTGCACTTAGGATTTGCCCTACAGTGTCACCTTACATCTTCTCCCACTTTACTCTCTCCCACATTTCTTTCTCAAGCAATCTCATAAGCAAAATTTTAGATATGGCACATTCAAAACCACACTAGAGATGTATTTCTCTTCTCCATGGCAGTAAACACAATGTTTAACATAAAATTAGTCATCTTTGTCTGCATGGTCCAGATTAAATAGTCATATGAACACTGAAACAGCACTTTTGTGATTAGGCTGATTGGTATTTATGATCCTTAATGAGACATAATACAGTCATTTGTGCAAATCATGAGCATATCCTCAACCCAAGTTGTCATGTAGCCAAGTGGAAATTATATGGGGTGGAGACAGACATTATTGCAGCAGTATTACATCCTATAGTAGCAGATTTGTTAGCTGCTAGAAGATTAATGGGTTCATTCATAATTAACATTTGTTTGTATTTGAAATCTTTGAATCCATCTAAAAATCCTTTGCAAATTTTTTATTCTACTTTGTGTCTTGAGTTAATCATAGATTCATAAGTATATGTAAGGAACAATGCAAAGATCCATGACTCCTTTACTCAGATTCCCTCAGTGATAATATTGTGAGCAACTGTCCTATAACATCACAGCCTGTGTATAACACCAGTCCTGTTCAGATTTCCCCAGTTCACTCACTGATGGGGGTGTGCCTGCCTTTCATTGTTAGGAATACGATCACAGGGATAAGTTTGTTCACCGATGTCAACAGTGAAGATACTGGACGTCCCACTAGCACAGGGATCCTTCAGGTGGCCATTAATAAGCACCCCACTTCCCCAGCACATATGGCCCAATCTAAGCACTTTCTCTTGTCTTCTACCTCTGAAACTACTAATGTGCTTCTCATTTCTCTATTTTTTTTGTCAATTCAAGAATGTTCTATAAATGGAAGCAGAGAGTATGTAGCCTCTTGGAACTGACCATTTTTCATATAGCATAACTGTCTAGAGATTTAACTAAGTTGTGTTCTGCATGAAGAGTTCATTTGTTTTTATTGCTAAATATATAATATGCATAGAATATTTGTTTAACCATTTGTCCATCAAATGACATTTGAGTGGTTTCTAGATTTTGCCCTTATGAATAAAATAGATAATACACACATATTTTTTTGATAAAATTATTGTAGTTTCTGGGATAAATTCTCAATAATATAATTCCTGGGCCATATGTTAATTACATGTATAGTTTTATAACAAATTGCTGAACTCCTTTCTGAAGTAGCTGTACCATTTTATAATCCTACCACCATGCCTGATTGACACATTTCCCCTCCCTCTCGCCAGCATTTGGTATCGCTGCTGCTCTTTAGGGCCTTTCTGATAAATGTGTAAGGTAGTGATATCTCTTTTTGGTTTTGCTATGCATTTTTGTAATAGTGAATAAAGTTGAACATGTTTTCCTACGATCATGTGTCATCTGTGTATCCTCTTTGGTGAAATGTCTGCTCATGTCTTTGGTATATTTTTAATTTGATTATTTTTTTTCTTACTCAAATTGAGATTGGAGACTTCATACATTCCAGATACTTGTTTTTCTTTTAATGTGGTCTAAAAATAATTTCTTCTACTCTGTGGGTTGTGTCTTCATCCTAACATGGTAATATTGACTTTGTAAAGTAAGTTAAGAGTGCCCCCCTCTGTGTTTTCTGGAAGAAATTGTGTAAGATTACTGTGAATTCTTATTTAAATGTTTGGTAAAATTCCTCAGGGAAGCCATGTGGTCCTGAGATATACTAGGAGTATTGTAGTTATAAATGAAATTTCTCCAATGATTATAGGATTATTCAGTTTTTCTACATTACTTTGGCCTGAGTTTTAGTAGTCTGTAGCTTTCAGGAACTGATTTTCCTGAATTGTCCAGTGAAGTTTTTGTGATATCCTTTATTGTTTTTGTGATCCTCCCTATTATCCTTTGAATGACTGGCTACAGGATCCTTGATATCCTAGGCCTCATGTCTCCTCTGGTTCTGTGTTTTCTCTACTTTGGTTAGTTTCTGCCTGGTCTAGTTTAACTTATGTCTTCAAAGAACATGATGTCTGCTTTCTTGATTTTTTTTCTACTAGTTTCCTATTTTCAATTTCAGTCATTTCTGCTATAGTATTTATCATCTTCTAATTTTATTTTATTTTAAAATTATCTGCTTGCTTTGGCATTTTCTCACCTTTTCTTTTTTTTTCTCTCTCTTCAATTTTAAATTTTCAGATTTGAATTTGGCTACAGACACCATTAGCTTTATATCTGAGTTAAAACAAATCTAGTCTGTTAAGTTTAGACATGTTTCCATTAAGTAAATCTAGCAATTGAGTATTTGTTAAGCAACAAAGAGTTATTTAGCATTGTTTCCGATTCGATGTGTTTTGGCCAATTGGATCCAAAGTTATAGAATGGACAGGGCTTGTAGTAGCACTAATAACTTTTTAATTAATTATTCAAATATCATTTTAAGGCATAAAATTGAATTTTATGATCTTATGGTCATTCTTCAACAGGTTAATTAAATTTAATATTTTATATGAAAAGTAATGTGATATTAGACAATGTGTGGATTATATCACTTACAGGTCACTGACCTCCTGCAATATAGAACTAAACTGAATGGGAAAACAATGGAAGGATAGGACTCAAACATCCTGGGCCTTCTGGATTTTTCTAGGTCCTTAAATTATTTTGGTGGAATCCATCTGTGAATTAAATGCATGTATTAATTTGGGAATAAATAATTACTCATCTCTTGGTAACTCATCTCTTGGTATCCCCTGTTTTCCCCCTTCATGGAGTTTTAAATTTAAATAGGCACAGCAATGAGTAATATATTTCAAAGCACACAGGACTCTTTTTTCCCCTTTTTAAATATTTTTATTAGAGTATTATAGTTATATCTAGTAGTTGGGTTCATCTTGACAAATTTGTAAATGCATGAAATTTGATTCTAGGTCATGTCCCCCACACTTGCCCCCTCTTTTTCTTCCTTTCCCCCATCACTTCCCCTACATCTTCCTTTGCTCAACTACTTATTTATTTTTGGTTGATTCTACTTAGGATTATTTTTTTTTCAATGAGACATTTTATGATTTATCAATTTAAAATATTTTTTAAAATTATTTATCAAAATACCTGATGCCACTCAACATTTGATGAAAACTGATATTTTAATAGTTGTGAGCAGTTGGAATGTCTTGGAGTGACATTTGGTAATGGATAGATCTGATCATTTATAAGTTAATTCCTTCAATTCAGAAATAACTTGTATTTAAAAAGCATAGGAGGCCATCCCTATAATTCCAGCAGCTTGGGAGGCCGAGGCAGGAGGATCACAAGTTCAAAGTCAACCTCCGCAACTTAGCATGGCCCTAGGCAACTTAATGAGATCCTGTTTCAAAATAAAAAATAAAATACTAAAGGGCTGGAAATGTGGCTCAGTGGTTAAATGCCCCAGGTAGTAAAAAAAAAAAAAAAGTTGCACAGGGATAAGGGGATATAAATATTTATTTTTGTTTATTATTAAATATTGCCATTATAACAGCTACCAAATCTTGAGTAATTTCTTTTTTCTCTCCTTCTAGATGCTGTTTGGCAAATTTACGAGGAGCTTAATGAGTGAACTTTGCCAAACCTGCAATTTTGAAAGTGCATTGGAAGCAAATTATACCTACTGCTGCTGCAGAGCAAGCCCCTCAGTGCCTCCCTATGGCTGGAACTGCCTGCTTAATGGGCTGTGCCATCTCCCCATTTGCCCTGCACAAAAATGCAAATATATACATATGTTTTTATGTACACCAGTTTTAAAGCCTAAGCGTAGTGCTACTCAGATGAAAGCACAACTACATGCTTGCAAAAGAAAAAAAAAAGTAAAAGTTAACTCTATAATTTAAAATTAAAGAGAAAAAAATTAAAAGAAAATAATGAAGAACATATACATATTTATGAATGCTAAAATGTTGGGAGAAATCCCATCATTTTAGTGCAGAATATGAAAGAAAACAAGGGAAAGGTTTGTTCTTCATTAAAAAATAATTCTATTATAATTGCCTGTTCAGTCAAATCATCTGCAAAAACAGATACACACAATTGATTCTGGAGAACGATGATTTAGTGAAGGCAAGAAAGAAGCTTTTGATTTCATGGTTGGGCTGAGAGACGAGGAACATTGTTTTCTAACCGATATGAAATGTTTTTATGCATAAGGAAACAGAACATCATTAGAAGAGTAATGGCTTATGGGAGGCACCTCAAGACATAATTGGCAAGTGATGAAATTCACTTTAATTCAACACAGATAATTTACTGGTGACCTCTTAAGTCTGTGATCCTACTAGACAATGAGGGACACGTAAAAACAGATGGAGTCCATCTACCAAATAAGGTTATGCTTGAAAAAGTTAAGCAAGTATCAAATAGATATGTCCAATCTGAAAATCATCTGATTTCTACATTATTGCCAATTCTCTGGTGCACAGAGCCAGGGGGAATGGTGTGGTCTGAATGTTTGTGTTCTCCTTACATTCATCTATTGAAACAGTTGTTACCCAAAATGATGATATTAGTAGGGGACTTCAGGAACAAGATTAGATCATAAAAGTGGAGCCTTCATGAATGGGGTTGGACCCTTAGAAAAGAGACCCAGGGAGCTCACACTCCTTCACCACGGGAGGATACACCCAGAAGGCACCATCTAGGAACCAGAAACCAGGTTCTCACCAGACACCACAGCTGCTGATAACTAGATCTTCCAGACCTTGAGAAGTACATTTTCTGTAATTTATGAGACACCAGTGTTTTGTTATAGCAGCCTGAAGAGAAGATGGCAGCCGTCTCCCTCTTTCCTCAACCATCAAGTGGGCCCTGCAGGCTATGGGCTCAGGGCAGGAGGGCTCTGCTGCCCAGTGCTTTCCATACTTGGCCCCCATGCTCGTGTCTGTTTTCACCTCGTGGCTTTCTTCCCCCTGTTATCTCAGGATGCCCACGGCCGCCTGCAGAAGCCAGAGATGTTTTGCTGACAGAGAAGGTGCCCTGTGCTCCTGATTCCATTTCACTGTTCTTCCTCTTTACCTGCCACCACCTATGGTCACAGGGCAGTGCTTTTTAGCTACTGGGTGTGATTAGTATTTGTTAATACCAAGCTCTAATTTTATGGATGAGAAATGCTTGATTTTACAATAATTACATGGGTACAAATAAAACCATGAAGCTTCTCAAGAATCAATGATAGATCAATTTTAAAAATCTTTAAAAAAGAATTGATAGAAATAACTCAGAGATAGCTATTTATCAATTTTATATATATGCATGTATCTATTTCTCTGTGTGGGTATATATGATCATCATATATTCCATATATGTGATATCACATATGTTGTGTGTTTTGTGTGTGTGTGTGTGTGTGTGTGTGTGTGTATACTCCCCCCCCCAGGAAGTCTGAGCATTCAGATACGTTAAATTCATATTCATGGTTTACAGGCAGCAAAGGTCCAGCTGACAGGAAATCCCAACATGATCCTTTTCATTTTACCAAAAGATTTTAAAATCCTAAAAGAGTCAAACAAATAAAAACATTGCATAGTATGGTATGAATTTTCAGAAGTTCTAAACCTGGTGTCATAAGACTTTAATCAGGTTTAGTTTATGAGTAGCTTCCTAGAGTCTCCCTTAGACACCTGGTGCCATGGATATTTCCTTGACACCAGTGCCGCATGCCCAAGGGAACTTTGTGTGATCAAACGAAATGGATCAACCACAATTGCTCCACAAAGTCCCAAAGTTCCATGGAATCCAAGGCCCTGAGTTTAAATTGCAGCAAATCTACAAGGTAATACTGTGATATAGTAATGCAGCATTTCTTCTTGACCTTTTCATTTCAGTGTGTTGCATACTTGTCAGCTGATAAACAATTTTTTTTTAAAAAAGCTAAAACTTATTGTAGTATATTCAGGTACTTTTAAAAAAATTAAAGTATAACTTACAGCATTAAAAACACAAAACGTTTAAGTATGCAGTTTATAAGTTTTCACAAAGTAAATTCACTTGTGAACCTCTGACCCCCATAAAAGGTACAACCTTGCTGGGGCTTTGCCTCTTCTTGTTTGTCAATTCCTCAAAGGACATCATCTCCTGACTTCTGAAATTATCAGTGGCATGTGACTTCTATATTAAGTGGAATTATAAGATGTGCACATTGAATTTGTGAGGTTCACTGATATAGCTTGTGAGAGATTGATTTGCCTATGAAAGCAATTTTATTCTGAAAATTAGAAGATAATATGTATTATATAATTTGTTTTTGGTCATGAGCAACATATGTATTTTTTTTAATATCTTTATTTTATTTTTATGTGGTGCTGAGAATCGAACCCAGTGCCTCACACATGCTACGTGAGTGCGCTACCACTTAAGCCACATCCCCAGCCCTGGCATATGTATTTTTAAACACTGAATGGAGAAACACAAAACAAAACACCTCTCCCTTCCCACTGTGATTACAACACATTCCAGAAAGAGGATTTCCTTCTCAAGAATCACTTCCAGCTCAGCATGGTGCTATTTCTGGTCTGTATGTGAAGAAGGGTCCAATATGGAAAGAAATTTCTGTTTTTCTGTAAATTTTCGAGAAAATTGTCTTGAAAGTTTTATTATACTGGGCTCTCCTCTTCAACAGGGATAAGAAATAAATTGGTCTTGATATTTCACTCTGATCAAATCATGGTGTTTATTTCCCTATGAGTGTTATTTCCCTATAATTTAGGAGATTATATTTGAAGTTTATATTTACTCAATTTCCTCTTAATGGCTCCCATTGGGTAAATTTGTTCATAACTAAATGAAACATGCTAATTTCCTGAAAATACCCCCACCCAATATGAAATTTAACCCCTTGATTATTGTTTAGGTTTTCTCTCATCCTGTTCAGCTTTATAAGCAAAAATATTTCAATGCTTAAACTTCTCCTAGCCTGGTAAAGGTTGCATTTAAAAAGAGGCCCTATTGGTCTAACGTACTAAGGTTGGTCATCTCTGATAGATGGAGTTTACTCTCAGGTATCTAGATATTTACTAACTCAAGTTTTCCATTTTCTCTTTTTGGTGAGATTTATATATTTGGAATGATTGATGATTTGGGTGTTTATTACCAGTTGGGCTCCACTTAGTATAATCCTTTTATACCTAGAAAGGATTAATCTTGGCATAGAGATTATCTGTTGTGGTTTTTAAGTATACGAGAAAGAGAAAGAAAAATAAGTTTTAGCTTGGTCCAAAATGTTTGAGGAAGTTTCAGAGTATTTCACAGATGTGAGTAGAAAAGCCATTTGTCAATGTCATACCTTTTTATTGTTTTTATTCCCCAACACAAATCTTCAACTAGTTTGTGTTGATTACCTACATATATTAATTTCATACTATGACATACTTTTAGAGTTTTTCATAATTTCAATAACATCTGTAAATCTTTTCTGAAATATTGGCTCAAGATTTCCTAAGGAATTAATTTTACTTCTTAAGTGAATTTTTTTCCATGCCAAAACCATCTTAAAAAGGAACATTCACTCAACAGTAATATATGTGTGTTTTCATCTTAGACTTTTCAAGAAGTGAGGAAATAATTACATGTTAAGACAAAATACTGTGTCTTATCCTGGAATCTTCTTCATAAGGTGTGCTAAAAACTATGTAGTCTTCTTTATGTCTTTATTGATTTACATGGAATTGTATGGAAAGATGCTATGCTGTATCACATCAATAGCCCATGGAGGGAAGAATTACAATTCTTAGAGTGTCATTGGTAGTAACCTGGCATGTTTTGTTGAACACAGTAGCTACTCAAGGGTATTGTTAATTGAACACACTACTTATTGCCCCAATATGGATCTATCACTGGGGAAAGTTAAAATTTCCTGGTGTCTAGATCCTCACCGTATCATATTTCTGGTTTAATAATAGGTGCTTCATATGTTACAAAATGTTATATTAAACTAAGCAAATATCACATTCTTTTTTTTCCTGAAATCATTTTCTTTGAACACCTATTCCATAATTTGAATCTTTTACAAGGTAGTGACATTTTTCTTCCCTCCCTCTATCTCTTTTTGGGCTACTAGAATCAGGGAAATGAAGTGAGAAATGGAATTTATTTCAGGTTTGTGATTTTATTAAAATGAAAACTTTCAAATAGTTCCTCAAAAATCTTTCAGTGTGCTTTTTCCTCCATGCAATTCATTAGATTGTAACCAGGCAAGAGTTTGACTTTTCTTGACCACACTGCCTTTAGGTCATCCAAGCAGTGCTGAGCAGTTAACATGCTGAAGTCCCATTCACTGGGGAAATTGGGATGAGATGGAAAAGAACAATTGGGACAGCTGCATTCTTAGAGCAGATGTGATTATATCCCTAATCAGACTGTTTGCTTATATATTTTATTAAGCAAATGCCTGCAACAGTTTCTCTACTTAGCATAGACCTGGAGTCTAAAATATGAATGCAGTCAGTTTTCATAACAATCCTGTGCAGTAAGTACGCTTATAATCACTACTTGGCCTAAGACAAACTGGAACACAGAATGGTTAAGAATCCACCCATGGTCATACAGTTACCACATGGTGGAGGAGGAATAGAACTAGTTTCAGAATCTATGAGTTTAACCACTATGTTGTAGTCCCCCCCAAAAAATCGTCTTAACTATGTCAATGGACTTGATAGTAGATAATACCTACACCCCTGACTTCTACCAAAAATAAATAAAAAATTGAGAGTTATAGGGAAAAATGTTACATACTTTGCAGAACATATTTACGAGGTAAGGAAAGAGGCATTGTAAATGGTAAAACTTTTTTATGATTTGTGAGTGGAAAGGATTTTTGAAGATGTTCTCTATCTTTTGAAATGCATTCAATGCTTTTCAGCAGGAACTGAAAATAAGAAAAATGAAACTGATGAAATTATGTTGATTGCATTAATGCTGTTTCCAATAGTAGAGAAAAGTGGGAGAGATGTGAGTAGACCAGAATTCATTATTTGATAGACTTCATCTCTACCTGCTATTCTTTTTCTTTTAAAACTGCTAACTGTTCTATTCCTTTGTGATGGAATCAATAGGGAAATATATTGAAATGGTGACATATATCATTTCACCCTTTTTCTGATAAAAGAGTCTACTGAAATTATATCTACTAGAAAAAGTTATAATTCTCACCTTGCCTTGAAGTTTGGAGGAACTTTGTACAAATATAAGTGACTCACTGACAAGTATGCATAGAGTATTTTAGATAATTAAATGCACTGTGTGAAATCATGGAAATAATAAAAAAGTAATTTTTATTTAATTTTCTGGGTTAAAGATTGGTGTCAGGTTGAAAATCAGTTTTCCAATTGGTCATATAGAAGATAAGCATAAAAAAGGAGCCAGGAAGGCAGAACACCTTCCCACTGTCAAGTTCTTCTTTAGGACTTTTCCTAGTTATAAGCCACTCAATATTTTTAAGCTGTTACATGTTTATATGAAAATTTCGAGTTTTTTTATTAAAATGATTTGTAGTTTAAATGCATCCCCATATCTTTTGTAATTTTGGCCAAGATAAAAACTCAGATACTTGATTTATTTTCTTATGTTTAAGTAATTTGTTTCCTAACATGAAAGAACATTCCAGATGTTTCACAGGTCCATATTTTTGGAATTTCTATCTGCCAGGAATGGGAAGAATTTTCCACAGACACACAGTCATATGCAAAAAGCAGGCTGGCAGGGAAAAACAAAACAAAACAGGGATCACAATCACAGAACGTGGTTCAGATTTGAAATTGGCAATATGACAGCTGGAGGACTCGCCAATTATTCACTTTCTGTCAGGGTTTATTCTACAGGGTTGGCTTTAAAAAGTATCCCATAGTACATACTGCATGTGCAGGGCCATTGTATAAATCAAAATGAATTGTGTATGTAAAGTTGCCATTTAACCATGTGCCAAATCTGTGTATGCGCAGATTTTCACGTATGACATATGCATACATGAGTGATTTCAACAATGATCTACAAAGGACGCAGAGAGGTCTACTAGAATAGGAGAAGTAATCAGGATGTGAATGACAGGAGCAGAAGTGGGAGCAGGGCAGGGGAAATGTGGAAGGAGTTTAGAAGTGCATCCTCATGATGTACGCAGCTGCCTGGGGCCAAGGCAGAAGTGTCCCCCAAGTGAAGTCCTCCTGCTTTGTCTCGCAGAGCTTGAGTTCTGTTCTCTAACTTGTAACTCAGGAAGGGCAAACCTTGTTCCTGGTGGCTCTGACCATGCAACACCATGTCTTCAATAGACTAGACAAAGAGACCTAAGAATAAAACTTTGCTGGGGCTCTGGGAAAACGACCTAAGAAAGGAAATCTTGGCAAAGATGGAAGCTATATTCTCTGAATTTTATTTTTGTGTCTGCATGGGAACCCCCAAACTTCGTGGCCATTTTGACCCTGGCTTGATGATGCAACCGGTGATGCAGAAAGAGAAGTGAGAAGCCCACTCCCTGTGATTATAGGCTCCCTGCCCCGACTCTCAGGTTCCCCTGTTCAGCTCATTACCTGAGCTGGTTTGAGATGGGCGCTCTTCACCTGCACTACAGCAATACCTCCGGACTCAGTAGTGGTCTTTGTGGTTTTGGTCGAATGGTTTATGGAGTTGGTGAAGTCAAACCTACAAACTATTTAACCAATCACCGAAGAAGCACAATGATGGCAAGACCTCTGTTGTCCTGTGGGCCCTACAAAGAGCTCCCTATGTGATGACAAGGATGTGCTGGTGATGGTGTCCTTACAGCAGATGTGGTGGGGAGGCACACACAGCCCTCCTTACACAGCTCTGCGAGGACCACTGGCATCTGCCCCTCAGACACCAAAAACCTCAGCTGCAAGTGCTGGGGACCAAGACAGTGTTCTCCAGGCTCAATGCTATCTGGGGACCCACATCCCTTAATATTCAATCAACCGGACGGTGTGTCTATGGTTGCTTCTGAAAATCAAGGAACCCCTAAAATGCATGTGCTGGAATGCATCCCCGGAGTAGGAAGAGAAGGTGACTCTGACCCGGCTTTAGATAGGCTCAGAATATCCTGAACCCAGAGGAGGATTCTACTCAGTCTTTTTAGCTCTTCCTCAGTGCCTGGACAGGCACCTCTAGAGAACTGTGTGAGAGATAAAGCACATTATGAAATATCATGCAATATTACTTATGTACCTAAAATGTGAATATATAGCCCAAGAGTCGTCTAAGAAAAACATTCAGCAAAAATAATAGCAGTCATTGTCTTTGGAAAGAAGAGAGAGGTGATGTTCCTAATTTTTCAAATTTTCTTCTTGGTGATTTTTAACATTATTTTGATTTTTGCATGTCACTTTTATATAATTAATAGTATCCTTTTAAAAACTGGACAATTTATGAAGACTAGCTTATTCGATTTTAGAATTTTTAGAGCTTTTCTTTTTGATAATTGATTTGGAAAATAATCAGAAGATTGTTCAGAATATCCATAGTTTAAAATACTAAACCTGTGTAAATGGGAAATATGATAATGCTTACCTTTGTACACTTCATCACAGGGGGAGATGCAGAGATCTAATTAAATCCAAAGCAATATCATATTAGAGGACAAGCCAGAATTTATTAATGATCAGGATACAATATGAAATTCATCTCATTGACCTTAAATATCTAGATGACTGGAAAGAAATCCAATTTATTTGCTAAATCAAGAGATTGATTGTCTTAGAGAAATATTTTGTCCATGTACCCTAAGCTTAGCATTTATGTTAATTTATTTTTAAAAATTAGCACATAAATATAATGTTGTTTTTTTGTCAATAGCTCACTTATCTTGATATATTTTCACTTGTGTCATGAGCACAGGTGTGCTGTAAATTTAGATGACAACTTTGAAAAATTCTAATTATGACAGGAAATAACAAACCCGCACAAAGGTGTCTTATCCTCTGATCTGTTTACTCAACAATTATTGGCAAAACTGTAATCTCTAAGTTATGCCACTTTCTATTTCAGCATGTCTATGCTTGCCTCATGTTTTGTAGGAAAACAATTACTTTGCAGAGAGGCAGATCTGGCTTAAAACCAGCTGCATAGCTACCATTTCTGTAACCTTGTGCAACCCATTTAATCTTGTTGAGACTCCCTGCAAAATGTTGATAATGACACCATTTTGAGATTGATGATAATGTATATATTTTGTCTGCACCAGTGTATGTGATCAATAAATAGTAGCTATTATTCTTGCAAAAGATCCCACCAATGATGGAATGTTGGATTAAAAATCAAGGAACAAGAATTGAGTAAATAGCTCATCTCTAGACAATGAAGAAAGTGTCATTTAGGGCACAGACACCCATCTTCTTTGAAGCGGGAGGTGATATCTTGACTAACCTTTTATGCACAAGCACAACATGAGGGAAAAAGTGAGATGGTGGTAGGAGGTGTGGAATCTCATGTGAAAACAAACCATTTTCTCATGAGGTTGTTTCATCACTTAGCAATGCTGTTGAAAAGTGTCTTTATTGATAAAACTTAAGAGTTTTCCATTGTTTTAGAACAAATGGAACTCTGATTTATGTCTCCCAGTTAACGTAGCTGAGTTTGTGTCCTACCACGATTTGGATAATTGTGACTTTGTTTTTTTCTTCTTGGGGATGGTGGGGCTTCTCCTGCAGTGTGTGACAGGGCACAAAGCTGGCCATCTTTTGCTCTTACTAGTGCTGCCCGGAAGCACTGCAGAACCGTATGTAGAAACATCTCTGCCTTTCCAACTTTCCAATCATCTTTTGACACAGTCTCTTATTTCCTTTGCCAACAACACGAAGTAGCACTCACCTCAATATGAGCCTCCATGAGCTTCCTCTGTGGCTTCTTTGGTCAATGATGGAGGAGAACTTGACAGTCACCTAATTCAGACTCCTATTCAGAAAACCAAAATATGAGAGCATTGCAGTCAACCCAGTCACTGACCATATGGGATCCTTATAACATCTGACTCTCATCTCAGGAACGACATCCTCTAAGACATCTTCCCTGTCTTCCTTAGGTTATCCCTGTTTTGCTTTCCTCTCTTTTGTCTCCCCACAGCACTCCAAGACTCACGCCATATCATGTGTTGTGGTTGCTGTCATCTTCTGTTTACAGGAACACTGGTTTGTGAAGTCCTTGAGGGTAAAAACAGATGTGTTTTATTTCTCTTCTATTTCCTGTGGTTAGAAGATTGCCTAGCACATTGAAATGCCACAATAAGCCCTAATAACTCAAAGAACACATGGTTTCAATCCTGTTTGCCACTCACAATATTGCCTGATGTGATCAAGAGAAGAAACAATTCATTTTTATTGGTGCAGTATAATTATATATGATCCTTGTTGAAAGGAGACGTCTGTCTTCTGTACATGCAGGTGAACATGGAAGTTACTGTCAAGCCTGAGATAATTTTGAGACTGAACCCATCAGCCAGGATGAGTATATTCCAGGTACACCGGGTGTGTGGTCACTGTATTTGTAGGGCATGAAGACAGTGAAGACCAAGTGTACCATTGTGTTGTTCCAGGTCAAAACAACTCTTTCCAATAAAGGGAGCTGAGTTTCCTGGTTAAATGTACCAGAAATAGACTTTGAGTAACTTCAGCAAAAAGGGATCCATTGGGAGGAGGTAGGAACAGAGAACGAGGCAGGAAGCACACATGTGAACATGGGTAGAAATCCTATGGACAGGGCCCTAACAGGAACAGCTTCTGCAGCTGTGGGCTTCTGGAGGAACCATTGCAGTTGGAATCCCTGTGTTCCTCTTAGCTTTCAAGTTGCCTGGAGAAAGTATCCAATAGGCACTGTTTGAGGCCCTGGGTCAGCCTTACCTTTCAAGCAAGGAGAGGGTCACCTACTTGATGGAGAGCCCACTAGACTTCATGGAAGAGAAAGCAGAAGTTTCTCTAAACAGAAATAAATCAGCATGTTGTTGACTCTCACTTTTTTCCTTTCTTTGTATACATCCATCTAGAAGCCCACTTCATATCCTAATTGCAAGCATCAGCAATGAATACTCACTCGAGGCCAGTTTACTTATTTACTATTTCTTAATCCCTCCTCCCTCCAACTTACTGAAAGGTTTGCAAGCTGTTTCTCCATCACTCCTCAGTAAGACTTCTGTCCTTAGAGGTTCAACAACCTCGTCTTGTTGAAGCAACCAGTAGTGTCCTCATGGCCCAACTTTTTGAACACTAATCTACTCTTATTTTCCAAGATGTCTCAGTAGCATTTGATACTATTAATCACTGGATTCATGATGATACCAATAATATAAATGTAAGTGATAAAGATGTTAAAAATCCCAGTATGTATCCTCTTAAGTGGTGGTGCATGTCTATAATTCCAGTGGTTCCGGAGACTGAGGCACAAGGACTGTGAGTTCAAAGTTAACCTTCAGTAACTTAGTGAGAATCTAAGCAACTCAAGAGAGACCCTATCTGTAGATAAAATACAAAAGAGACTGGGAATGTGGCAAGTGGTTAAGCACCCCTGGGTTCAATCTCTAGCACACACACACACACACACAAAAAACAACTCTATAATAATAAACCTTTGAGTCTGACCTTTAACAAAAAGACAAGGATTTTCTTCATAGAGGAAGCTCAATGTTGTCAGATGGTGATATTATTGAAAAATTAAAATCAACTATATATATTTTTGTTCTAGGAATGATTGTGGGTTTTTTGGGTGTGTGTGTGTGCCATCAGCTTATTATATTTCCAAATAAATATACTGATTAAGTTAAAATTCACTAATGGGAAGCAAGATTATGCAAATTTCCCTTTTGTTTTACTTAGGTTATTTACCAGCCAGAAAATTATGCAGTTTAAAACATGTTGAAAAGCTTATTCCTCAAATGATAGACTCTAAGTGCTCATCCGAGCTGGAAAGATTGATCCCACCAACATATGCTTTATTTAGAGAAAACATGCATGGGGAAATTCTTATGCAACTGGGAATCTAAATGTGAACAACAGCGTCAATTTCCAGTATTAAATGTGATCAATGTTTAAAATTTCTTGCATGGCCTTTTAAAAAATAACTAGCCTTATTCTTGGAGACGTTTGTACGGTTTCTTCTATTGAAAATAGAAAAAAAAACATTTGTTTTTTTGGGGAGAAAAGATATATAGGATTTGTTGTAATTCATATGTGAGGTGTCCCCCAAAAGCTCCTGTTAATTCAGGGATGAATTGATTGAATCATGAAAGCTCTTTCTTAGTCAGTCCATTCGCTTTTGAATGGACTAGTTGGGTAGTAACTAGCAGGTGGAGTTGGTTGGAGAAAGTGAGTCACTGAGGGTGTGCTCTGGAAGGGACATCTTTCCTGCAGCCCCAACTTCCCTCTCTCTGCTTTCTGGCCACCATAAGCAGAGGATCTTCCCTCTGCCATACCCTTCTGCCATGATGTGCTGAGTCACCGAGGATCCAGAGCCATGGCATTGGCCCACTATGGCCTAAATCTCTGAAACCAAAATGAACTTTCCCTCCTCCCCTTGTTTTTTGATTAGGTATTTTGATCTCAGTGATGAAAAGCTGACTAACACAGGGTTAAACTTCTGCTGAACTCTGTTTCCACTTGTAAAGGGTTCAGTTTTTCTTTATCCCTTGTACATTTCCACCTAGTGCCTAAATAGCCAGCTGCAGAGTTGGACAGGTTGGAGAGGGGCTACCTATGAGAATCTACTTTTTAAATTCCTATTTCCGGGCTACGGACATGCATTTGCAGGATGGTTTGGGTTGCCTCTCAAGGCATCTAATTGGCATTGGTTGTTTGGGAATTGAGGCTAGAAAGGTTGAGGGTGGCACAGCCTGCAAGCCTGCCAGGAGCTCTGTCAAGAATGAGGGAAGCAGAGATGGTGGGACAATCCCACTGCTTGACCGATGAAGGAGGTTTTGAACCTGACTCTGCCAAGTACTCCCCAAGGGGTTTCTGAGAACATTTGCTCTTATCACTGGAAGCAGCTGTAGACAACTTCCATCCCCATCCTGCCACAAGAGAAGCATGGGTGCCGGCTCTGCAGCCTCAGGAGTGTGGGTGCTAGAGCAGCAGTGTTGACAAGAGGAGGTGGGACAAAGAGCAAATTCGGGTGGTATTACATGAAATCTGAAGGGGTGTGAGTGACAATGCCCTTCTTTTCTCTACCAAAATTTAAAAGTCATTTGAGAGATGGAGGAGTCAGGCATTATACAGGCAGATACAGAACAGAATATCACTTTTGTATGGATAAAACTGTGGAAGAATATGGTTCAGGAGCCAAGTGAGCATCTTCATACTTCATTTCCACATTAAAAGAGACTTACCAAGCTGGGCACAGTGGTGTATGCCTGTGATCCTAGTGGCTCGGGATTACAGCTGAGGCTGAGGCAGGAGGATTGCGAGTTCAAAGCCAGCCTCAGCAACTCCAGGTGCTGAGCAACTCAGTGAGACCCTGTCTCTAAATAAAATACAAAATAAGGATGGAGATGTGGCTCACTGGTAGAGTGACCCTGAGTTCAATACCAAGTACCAAAAAAAAAAAAAAAAGACTTACCACAAAATCCCCCTGACTAAAGGTGTTGGTCAATGTCTGTCTTGGTGGGGTGGTGCCTTTAAGAATCATGGCAGAAAGGGACAAAGGCAAATATGTCCTTCTCAAAGGCAATTGGTCACCTTAGGTAAAGAACAATTGGTTTTGCCAAGTTTACTCTGGACTCCTCAGATAACCTAGGGAGGAGGAAGAAGTGCACAATTTCAGAGTTATTCTTATGGAAGGTCTTTTTCTCGGAAAAGGAAGAAAAAGACAGTTCCCTCCCAGCAAGACTGTTATCTTAGACAATGGAAAAATGCATCACTTCAGTCATTTGCCCATGAGGGGAGATTAATCTTTGTTCATAGTCCTGTGCTAAAAGCTAAGGGCTATGGAGATACAAAAGAAATGCAAGACAGTTTCCAATTTCAGGAGATTACAACCCAGCTGGAGTGACACAGCATATGGGGTGGTTCAGGTAATGATTCACAGCGTATTATTAACTGCTCAGATGAAAGAGACAGGGAGGGAGGCTGACAAATCAAAGAGAAGGAGAGCAGCATACACTACAGCCTTGGAGCTGAGCATCCTGGAGCACGGCTCTTCAAAGAGACCTGGAAGGTTGTGTGGTTCTTGGAAAGGAGGAGGTGTAGGACAAAGGGGTCTGTGTGCATGTGAGTGTGGGCATGTGGGTGTTTGCATGCACACATGTGCTGTGTATGAGCAGGAATGAGCACAGCATGCAGGGATGCATGGAGGACTGTCCTGTCTGTACCAGAGGGCTGCAGTGGCAGAGGATGGGAACTGGGGTGGACAGTCACTAGTGACTGATTAACTGACCATGTCCTTCCTCTTGCTTTCCTTGTAGGTGGGAACATAACCATAACCTTGATGATGGTCCCTCTACTTAGGGACAAATCTATGTAAGGTACAGCACCACAGGTATATTGAGGTTTTGTCTGGCTGTCATGGAAAGTGCTGGCTAAGATGTCCTCAGTGTATCAGGATCATCACATTGACACACATGATGAAAGGGGAGAGATGGTGTCATGTTGGATAAAAAGTAAGGAATGAAAATGATTCTTCGGGGAATTCCTGGCAAATGAATCCAGGCTGTCTGAGAGTTTCAAGATTTATCTGTTAAAGGCTGAGGTTTGGTGGCATGATCTTATATATGCTCCATATTTAAAGATTCAGACCCCTTTCCAACTGCTTAAACTTTTCAAACAGCATGTTTTAGGCTTGTCACTTGTTATCAAGACCTTGATAGAGACAGAGAGATCAGTAAAGATTCACATCTGTCCATGCCATTCTCTTTGATTCAGTGGTTCCATCCAGAACATGTTTTAAGAGAAATAAAGAATAATGCAGAGGGACAAAAGGAAGAAAGTGAGGTAATATTATAGTAAGTTATGCACAGTATTTTGATGACATGTAATAAAACCATTAAATTATTTTACACTACAACTGTATACTAAGTCTCTGTTATATGAAAGTTCTCATGTCATTTTGTGTGTAAATTTTCATGAGACAGACAAAACTATATATGAAATATGCATATAGGTATAATCATGTAAAAAGTCCCCTCAAAATTCTTGCATTGGGTTAAATGAAGACTTAAAAGGATTACTTTAAGAGTATGTTTAGTTACTTCTCCTACATATATTTATGCTTTTCGAATTCCTTCAATGAAGAAAAACAGTAAGTTAAATGAACTTCTAATATACAGGGAGGACTTCCAGAAATCAAGAGAAATCAGCAATTGTTTTAAATCAATGAATCTACAGGGCCAGGCCTTTGTAGATGTGAGGATTGAGCCAAATTGAGCTTTTCAGGTCTATTTTACATTTCCTATACTGTTATTCCTGAGGATGCTACTCTCTGTGTATGTGTATGTACCTATCTGTATTAAACACATGCAGGTGTCAGCACACCTTTTCATACTCTGTATCACTTGGATTCATACAGCTGGCTGGGCTCCAGGGTCCTGTACCTGGCAATTGACCTCAGCATGTATGTGAAATACAACATGTAGGAGACATCAATGCTACAGTTGAGACTACAATTGAGACTACAATTGTTCTCTGAGAAAGTTCAAATGCTATGGAATTTAAAAATTATAGCATTATGATCTGGAGCATTTTTTTTTCATGTATAAGGATTTTCACCTAGCTTTGTTCTGAACCTCTTGGGCCTTCAGTTCTTGCACAAATCTGCATTCTGAGTGCTGTTAAGGCAATATGGCACCCCAGAAAACTTATGAGCATACTCAAGTCATGTTGAGTAAACTTGTTTAAAGTATGTGTTTTTTATTTGTTCTTTCTAGATATACATGACAGCAGAGTGTATTTTGACATATTTTACATACATCTTCAATATATACCCAAAGGACTTAAAATCAGTGTACTACAGTTACACAGCCACATCAATGTTTATAGTAGCTCAACTCACAATAGCTAAACTATGGAACCATTTTATGTGCCCTTCAATGGATTAATGGATAAAGTATGTGTTTTGATGAAGTTTCAAGTGACCAGTAGGTGAGTGACATAATGTAGACAAAAAGAAGTCCCTCTTATTTGTGATATGATATTTGGATACTTTAAAGAAAAGGAGATTCAAAACTGGTGTTATTTATGTTTGAATAACCTACAGTATAGGGCAATATTAAAACACTAAAATTGTAGAAGAAAGTTTTTTCAGTAATTGTAAGCATATGACAGATACAGGCTTAAATATCTTATCTTACAAGAGAAGGGCCTGTTCCCACAATGGACAGTACCTATTGAAGGTTTGGTATGCTCCTGAATCAATTCTGAGTCCAGAACATCCAGTGGTGAGCAAACCAGCCTAAATTCTTACTTTCAAGAAACTTCAGCTATCATATAATTATTCAAGTTGACGAGCAATTAGATATATCAAGTTCATGTGCTGGGAAATGAATGTGGGGCTCTGCAGATTGTCTGCTCAGTAAAGTCCTCTACAAGAGTGACATTTAAGAGCAGATACCAAATGAGAATGACTGATTTATGCAAAGACAGAGACTACCAAGGCAGAACAGTTTCCAGAAAAACCACAGAGCAAAAATAAATAAGAATCATGCTTGATACAATAGGTGAATCCTGGGCATTGACATCAGAATAAGGACATAGTGGTGTTGTAGGATACCGTAAAGATTTGGGGTTCTATTCTGAGTGTGGTGTAGGCCACTGAAAGATTTTGAGCAGGACAGCATCCAGATATAATTTTCATTTAAAATATCATTGTAACTAGTTTGGGAGGCAAAATCAGGAGGATTGCACATTCAAACCCAGACTCCACAACTTAAGGAGGCCCTAGGTAACTTAGCAAGACCCTGTCTCAAAATAAAAAAAAAAATAATAAGAAAAAGGATTGGGGATGTAACTCAGTGGTAAAATGCCCCTGGGTTCAATCTCTGGTACCAATAAATAAATAAATAAATAGGTGAACAAAGAAAATTTTCAGGAAATGAACTGCCAAGAGATTAAGAGTGGAATGAGGGATGCAGTTAGGAGTCTGTTGTGAAGAGTAGGAGGGGAAGCTGTATGATGCCAGAGGAGTGTGTCCTTGCAGAAGTGACAGGGTGCATTGATAAATTGGAAGCTGTGTGAAAAAAGAAGGCACTCATGGCTATTGCTAGGTTTTGGTCTGAGCATCTGGACAGATAAAGTTGCTATTTTTTTTTTTTTTTAGTTGAGAAGTTGGGAAGAGTCAGCTGGTGGTGGATGAGAAGTTCATTTATAGTAAGCTTGAGACTCCTATTAATGGTGCATGTGGAAAGTTCGAATTGATACCCGCTTCTGAGTCTGAACTTTGAGAGGTCAAGGTTAGAGGTATAAATGAGTGATCTTTGGCACCGAGTTCGTATCTAAATGGGCTTCATAAGCTCTGGGATTCAGTGTAAGGTGAAAATGTGGGTCCTCTCTTAGTTTGTTTGAGCTTCTATAAAGAAATACCAGAGAGTGGGTGATTTTTGGACCATAGCTCTTTATTTCTTCCATTTTGGAAGTTGGGAACCAAGATGAAGTCACTGGCAGGTGCAGAGATTGTTGAGGGCTGGCTTCCTGGTTCATAGCTGGCTCCTTCTCTCTGTGTCCTCCCATGATGGGTCCGTGTTATGAGGGCTTTGCCTGCTTGTCCTTATCACCTTCCAAAGGCCACTTTTACCATCCATCACTTTGGAGGTTAGGCTTTCAATTTGTGAATATGGGGACACATGAACATTCAGACCTTAGCGACAGCATGAATCACACAGATTTAAGAAACTGGTTTCAAGTGGCATTAAAAGCAGTGGGACCAAAGATGAGAGCACACCAGTGAATAGTGGTGTCTGAGTTCAATGCAAGCAATTCCCTTCACAAAGAAACTCCTCTGAGATGTTCATATGCAGAATGGCAGAGGAATTCTCCCTAATAGGAAGGGCTTGCTTTAAGAAAAAATGAGCTGGAGTTGCTAGCTCCCTGGGAAACTGTAGGCTTTCCCTCTCAGCCCACTGTGACTCATTTCTGTCAGTGAAGTTTCCGGCCCCAATTCTTCACTCTTTATGTAGAACAGGCTTCCATTCTCCACCCGCCTCTTCAGTCATTGGGCAGGCATTTGATGTTCTCTTTGGCTCTGCTGCCTTCATGGCTTCTTCCCTGTTAGAGGGAATCACAGGTGTGGACTCACAGAAGCTTCCCCATCTGCAACCTAAACTTGGACGGAGCCAGCTCTCTCCTACTCTGGTATTGGCTAATGGCTACTCAAAAGTGGTGTTGTTTTCCAAAGTTCAAGAAATATAATCCCCATCGCCTATATGTCAAGGAAATGGAGTGAGAGGATACTGACTGTAAAAGAGGTTTTATGTACACAGCAGTAGCACACAAAAGTGCTAATGTCCCCCTTTTTCACCCCATGGCTTGTCAGGGTACAGATGCTGTTATAAAAACAAGGAGAAAACAGGTACATCAGAATTACTGCCACAGTTGCCATGGAAAACCAGAGATTTATGGTAGTATCATACACAAGACCACTCTCTTCTTTAGAACAACTTCCCCCATATTGAGAAAACAGGGATGAATTTTAGACACAAGGATAAATTTTATATTCTTCCATTATTTCCCCCTTCTTCTCAGCTTATTTACCACTGTCTATGACAATTTGGCTTTTACCCACAGGAGTCTGAATAAACACTGAATTATGTTAAAAATCAAAGTAGTCATTTCATACATTATTGATGGTCAGATTCCTCAAGTATAAAGGAAAAACACACATCCAGTTACAAAAGTATATACATACACACACACACACACACACACACGTGTCATATTCCACAATTCTTGAATTGATGTATTCATGTAACAACTAAATTCTAGTTATTATTCCTTCATGGATTTATCATTGAATCTTAACTAATCATATAAATTACTAAAGACTGTTCAGAAAGTTAAAGGTATATTTAAAACAATATTTATTTAAGATTTTAACAGTACATATTTCAATTAATTTGATTCATATATGATTTTTCTAATTGCTATAATAGTTATGTATTTAAAGTAAAAAATAATAAAACTCATCAGAAAAGGAAAAAAAACCCAATTAATCAAAGAAAGAAAATAATATTAATTCTTTATCCCCTTCTGAAATCTCAAATGGCTAAAGTAGTTATGATCTCTTAAGTTAATATGAGGTTTTATGTGTATGTGTTGTGTGTGTGCAAGTGTGTGTGTATGGATATGTGTGTGTAAAATATATACCTAATATTAAAGATACTTAAAACAACTGAAATGCAGAGGCATATTTTATGCCTTTTAAATTATATTAGATCTCAATTTCCAAATAAAAATATATATTTCCCTTAATATTATTTTTAATGTGAAAAAATTAAAAAATATTGATAAATTAAGGCTGTTATTTGAAAGAAGAGTAAATTTGATCTTTTATATATTTGTTTTATCTTATATATATATATTTTATTATCATATTTGTGTGTGAGTATCCCCAATTTTCTCTTCTATTGTATAGACAGCTCTTAAGCACTCAGAGCCCAACTGTCTAGGGCTCTGAGTCTGTTATATATTCTCTCCCATTATGTCACCAGGTTTTTGGTCCTATCACTTCTCATTAACACTGTCCCCTAGGGAGAGCCAGGAGAGAGACAGGAGGTACAACTCAAATCAACCAATTTGCTACTTATTAGTTGTTCTGATAAGAGAGCTGATGGAAGGGAAGTTGTAAGGGCTAATTTAGGTGAGATGTGAACAGTGTCTGTGAATTTCACTTACCTGTGCTCTGCCTGTGCCCCAGTACAACAGGGAAGCAGGGGCTGGCTTTGGGGAATCTTTGTGATGTATGCTTGATTCTCAAACCTGTGAGAATTCAACAGTGCTCAATTGAAACTTACCTTCACATACTTGAAAAAAAAAAGAGTTCTGTTAAACACAGAAAAATATAAACAATTGTAAGAACATTTAAAAGTGATTAAAAGCTTCAACAAATGAAACATTTATGTGCAGATAAACAACATACTAAATAAATGCACTGATCACAGTTCCATTATATAGAAAATACAGGGACTTGTGCCAGCTAGTGGGCCATTTCAGTCCCTCATTTGAGATTTCAAAATCAAAAAGCTTTGAAGGCCAAAATATTTTATCTTAAATCATTTGGTGACAGTATTTGATATAAGCTGAAATAAAGTAATGGTAAAACCTGACCTGTACCATACTAGGCCATTTAAAGCATTTATCTCTTTAATTGTGTAAATACTTGAATTTATCTCAAAGCAAATTAGAATGTACAGCTGCTTCTGGTCACTCTTGGCAATTATGCTCTACAAAGTTGCCATGAATCCTGAACCATCGCATGAAGGGCAAGTGTAAAGTCAAGTTCCAGAAAGTCTCTGGTCAAAATGTTTTTGTTAATCCTGGATACATAGCATGTGTGTTTAGCATGCATTTTGGATTCATTGACAACGAACTCATAGCCAACAACAGTATACCTTATGCCTAAACAAATCTCACCTACCACGTTTTTAGATCAAGGGATTTCTACATATATGATTTCCATGAGGTATGTGCATCCTGTAAGGGCACTTTTCCTGTGTCATATGTGTCACAGATGACAAAGGGAAGGAGTACTGGTCAATTTTATCCACTATTTCTCTAATGATTAAATTTATTGGCTGTCATTCAACTTGAGTTGAATGATAACATTACTGCCTTTAGCATAACTGAAGAAACTCAAATACTCTTCTTACTGCTTGGGACGTTCATATTGTTGAACTTAGCTAAAACACACTCAGGTGGACTTCACTATTGTTTACAATTTTCTCTTTCCTATCTGGATTATCTATGCCTGTCCCTGCCTTGACTTTCTAAAGAAGGAGTTCCCTTACCTAGCCCGATAGCAGGTTTGGCTGTGTGATTTACTTTGAGCCATAAAATGTGAGGAGATGTGACTGGATGAGCAGGAGTTTTACATGTAATTTCAAGGTCTAGCTCAGGCTCTTGTGCTTCTGCCCTGTCTCACAAGATCCATCCCACAGGGTGGATCCTAGAATAAGAAGATATGTGATAAAGCCAACCTACTTTAGATCCATAGCCTGGAACAGTGCCCTAGCAAATCTGTGGCTCTTAATTAATATTAGTAAGAAAGAAATAATTGTTTTGGGGAGCCTCTGAAATCTGAGGTTTTTTGTTACTTAGCAAGTATAATGTGACTGATATATACACTAAAGGGAAGATGAAAGAACATGTTATTAGAACAAGGTTAGAAACAGAAGAGAATGCCATCAGAGAGCCAAACCAAGTGTCTCAGTTCTTTATTGCTACTATAGTGTTATATAATGGACCACAATAAAACTTAGTGCCTTAAAACAGGAGGCCTGTCTTTAGCTGATAGCTCATAACTCTAGGCAGGTAGCTATTCTGGGGCTTGGTGATCTTTTGGACTTAGCTGGGCTCACTCACCTACCTGATAGTTGGAATTTGATAGGATGTTAGAGCCCCGTAGTCATCTTGCTATGGGTTGGCCCAGGCAGGTCCCAATGGCAGTGGTAGGAGCAGAAGTGAAAATTTACAATGTGTCTGACAAGCCTCTGTGAATTGCATGTGCTAACCCCGACTGAAGCCAGTCATTAGTCTGAGCCTTGCATCAAAGGACCTGTAGGGTACTCTGACTAGATGGGAAGACAGTATAGAGTTACATAGCCAAGGTTGAGAACACTGGGTCCCATTTGGGTGAAGGAAAGGAAACATACTGGGGGACATTTAAGAGAGTATCTGAGCCTTTAACTACTGGGACCAGAAGGTGATTTTTCCAACTCTATCTAATGACTTTTTGCAAAAGCCCATGATAATTCTTCTTCACAGGATCCAACTGAGGTGTATATTTTAGATCACACTCAAGTTGTCTCAAACAGGATCAAGGATTGTTCTGTTCTGTGATGTGACTTCTGGGGTCACAACAGCTCAGAGGCCACTGGAAAAGTCAGGCAGACCTTAGACCTGGATAATGCTAACCTTAACCCTGTAACCATTTGGAAATCTGTTCCTTAGGTGTCAGAGTTTGCTTTTGGATAGACTGAGACTTTGCTTGGGATTAAGAATGCAGAAGCAAGACGATCAGGAAAATACTTCTTGTAGTAGGGAATGATTCTCTAGTATTTGAGAGCCACTGATCAAAATATAAGCATGCTTCACACAATTCTGGGACTCTCACTATACTTGCTGAGATAGAGTTTTGAGCTGATAGCTGTCACTCCATGTCAGTAACCTATAGATGAATGGAATTTTTTGAAGTCCATCCCATATAATTCAGTAATAAAATTCTGTAAAGTATGTTTTTCTCAATTAATTAATCACTTAATTATATTAGATAAAAGGTAGAAATGTGTATAGAGGAACTTTCCTAATTCTTTTTTTTTCTCTGTGCTGAGGATAGAACTCAGGGCCTCAGATGTGCTAAACAAGGGCTCTACCACTAGGCCATACTCCCATCCCAAGATGTCAGCTCTTACTTGTTTTATATTTGCTACTTAGAAAAGTATTTCTTTGAATTTTTAGCAATTAAAATAAAATCTTTTATTTTACTGATTGAATCTTCCTAATATTGATAGGTGCTGTGAAGTGAATGACAAAGTAGAAAAAGCAAAATAAAGCCCAAATGAAAATACTTTTGAATCTTCAAAAATAGTTGAAGTCTTAGTAATACCCATTTCCTGGAAGTTTCTTCCTCTGCTTGACACCTCAGTCTGCCTAGTACTATGGACAGTGTTCATGAAGTTGCAGGCAGAAGTTTTCCCTGGGAAAACCTCAGGATTATTGAGTAACCACAGATTTTCAGTGTGACCAATCATTTTCTTGGCCACGTCCATTGTATTGATAAGCTAATCAAAACAGTCTTTCTTTCTACTTTGGTGTTTGGGGAATCTAGCATTTCCTGTGACTCTTTCTTACTGTTTTCATCTTCTGGCTTACATTAATCACCTGGTTTTTGCAGGGGATTATTTTTTCCCACTAGACCCTTAAGATATCAATCATCATTGTATTTACTTCTCAACATCATGTTCATGTTTATTATCATGGTTCTACTCATGAATGAATTTCTCCTCTGGGGAATTTTGATGCTTTGTACCCAATGACTATATCTCCAGCTTTGGAGTCAGTAGGTTGCTCTGTGACCCCAGTTCTCTCTGATTCTGACAAACATCCTTGATTTCTAGTTTGTTGAGCTTTGTTCTTATTGTTAGAATAGATGCATCCCAAGTTCCTTTCATGACACATCAGAAACTAAAAACACTGTGGTCATCCTTTATCCAGTAAGTCTTGGTTGCTCCTTAAATGGGGTATAAAAAAGACCTGCCATAAAAATAAAGTAGCTGATACAAACCCATTTTGGAAGACAGATTGAACAGAGTATACATATGAATTTCATGAACTCATTCATTTTTTTCCCCTTTTACAAACACTGCCCACAGACATTTTTCATATATGTTGATAATATAGAATTAGTTTAGTGTTAGAGGAAGAAAAGAAATTAAGTGATCATATTTAAGCAGAACTTGATTTGTAAACAATTCTTAAGCTATTTTCTTTGAAGCTGGCTCCATAGTCTTCAAGAGGAACATTGAAGAAACAGAGACAAGCACCTGGAATACTTCGACTAGATGAAATAAGCCTAGTTTAGAAAAGCAAATACTGTACCACATCTCTCATGGATGGAGTCCAACACCTGACTTCATAAGAACAGAGCAGAAAGGCAGCCATCAAAAGCTACAGAGTGGGGAGAGATGGGGAAAGGATAGAGGCTGAGTAAAATAGACCAAGTCTCAGGAGGAATACGTTTTAGGGACCTATTTCACTTCATGTTGACTTCAGTAAATAATAAAGTATATTTCAAAAATTCTAAAAGAAGAAACTTTTGATATTTTCACCAAACATACAAAAAGTAAGTTGGTAAGGTGATGGACATATTCATTAGCTTGACTTCATCTTCTACAACATGTACATGAGTAAAGTTTTCCCATTGTACCCCATCTACATAATTGTTCATCAGTTAAAAATAAATTTAAAAATTGTTTCACAAACCTTTGGAGGCAACAGTAAAATGTTGGGAGTTTTGGATTTAAAAGTTTCAAGACCTATTTTTTATGAGTATCTCAAAATATATATTCTTCAAGGGCAAAGTAAATGTCTTACAGCAAGATGTGTAGCTCCCTGTCTGGTATGTGTTGTCACCAATAAACATGGCAATGATGGGCACTATTTAGTCTGTGCAGTGCCTGCATTCAACGGGTTTGTTGAAGGAAAAAATAAAATAAAATAAAAGATGGATGGGCCTCATTATAAAAGCATACGGAGTAGACATTTATTCTTCTCTTCAGAAAATAGAAGTTAAGAATGAGTGCTAACATTTGTATAGTTAGTTGAAGTTAATTATAAGAAATCTCCCTTTTGGTATTTCTGGGAAAGTTTGCTGGGAAAAGTCAAGCACTTCGCTTCCCATCAAATATTTAAGATTGAGAAGATTTAATTTTAATCCTACTTGATAGTGCTTGGGTCAACTATAAAATTATAACATTTAAAAATCACTTCAGAAGGTTTTTCTTTCATGAAGATTATCCTGCTAGGCTTAAAAAAAGCAACATATCATTATGTGAGGGATCATTTTATTGTTATAGTCACTCCCTAGCTTTGCTAAAGACCATTAACCTTGTCCAGGAGTTAATCCACTTGTAATATTCACTGTTTCCTCTGGATCTTAGAGTAAAAAGAAGAGCAAATTCCTTCTTAGTTCTTTCTTTTTTTCCCCTCCTTTCCCTAATGGTTTCTTTTTAAAAAGAAAACTTGTATTTAAAAGTGGAACTATCTTTTTCTTTAAATAATAATTTTAAAAAGACATGCTAATAATGAGACACTGAAACAAAAGTCAAGGTATTGGGATACATCCTGAATGCATGATAACAGGTGCCTGTTCCAGGCAGCTCGATCTTGCTGTTCCTATAATTGAGGAATAGATTCCCAGTCCACCTCCCACCCAAGTTCAAACGCAGACAGAGTTAATCAAGTGCAAAGCTGCTTAAATTAGTGCATTTAAAATCGAGTGACAGACTCAGTGCAAGAGTTCTGGTGCTGACACTCTTCTCTCTCCCCTCCTCCCTGGGAGCCGTGGCGTGAGCTGTTTGTCAGAGAATTGCCACGAAGTCTCAGTCTTGAGGGGCTTCATGCTTGGGTGCTCCACCACCCATGCATGCGAGGCTGCTAATGACCGCGCGCAGGCCATCAGAGAATGCAATTCCGCCTAGACGTTTGCACCAAAATGGATTATTTCAGCCTCGTTGGTCACAGATTCTGTAGTTTTCCAGTGATTCATCTTACTATTAATAATGTCAGAGAATTTTAGGCCCTTGAATTAAATAATGATAAATAGGAGCCACGGAGTGCGCTAGGCTGAGGCAGCGCTGTTTATTTCAGCGTGCAGCACTGTCAGGCCTGATAAATCGGATCCCTGAAATAGTTTATAAAGTACTGAATTGATGTGGCCGCCGCGGAGGGAGAGAATTAATGTTAGGAAATAGGCCTGCAACCTAGATTGCATGAAAGCTGGGAAAGCCTTTTATATAAACGCTGTCTGTGTAGGAACCGGTTGCCACCCGGGGAGCCTGTGCTTCTGGGATGGAGCGGTGGGTGAGGGGAGAGGGGCCGGGCTGCTCCTTTATAACTCGAAGGAGGAAGAACTGTGAGGCAGGTGGGAAGTGGGAGGGTTTGAAGAAAGACTGGAGCCTCCTGAGTTCTGCATGCGGTGTATACAAGCTCCTGGTCACAGAACTTCGTCCTTGAAGCCTGGTAAAGCTTGGAGGGGCCTTCTCCTTTCCCTCCCAGCCCTCTCAGCCCCACCAGCCCATGCCAGGAGATGCCTCCAAACCTTAGTGATCCTCTCATGTAGGTTACCTGCCAAAAATATTTACAGAGACAATAATTTTTTAAAAAAATTCCATGATTTTTAGCATTTCTGGGATCAGTGACATTTCTGAAAAGGCTTAGCTCACTGAGGAACACAGAGCTTGGCAATGTATTCATTCTTAAGTACTCTTAAGATATTCTCTCCATAATTAGTGTCATCGTCCTGCAGTGTAAACTTGGGTTCCCACTTGGTTGATGCTGGACAGGACCAGTATTTTCAGTGTCCCTAAGGCCTAGCACGATGGACCTGAGGACTTGACCTGAGTCTTCTCACGACATGGCCATACTGACTGCCCATGATGTCCCCTCCTCATCCGCACTCATTTAAGAGATTTTTACATTGATTTCCTCCAGAAAATATTAAAACAGATAAACTAAACCCCCTCTCATTGCTATCACTTCTTGTATCTCCATGATATTAAAAAAAATGAAGAACGTTAGATTTTTATTAAAATGATTTGACCCAAAGCATGCAGCAATGGGAGTCCCCTCCCTGGATGACTTGCCCCCTTCATTGAGTTTCTCTTGTATTTAGGCTTTTTTTTTTTTTTTGAAGGCCTCTAAAGAAGAATGCAAAACAGGCCTTCAGTGCAGCATATGAAAACACAGGATGAAAATATCATAGCTGGGCATGGTGTCACACGCCTGTAATCCCAGCAGCTTGGGAGGCTGAGGCAGGAGGATTGTGAGTTCAAAGTCAGCCTCAGCAAAAGCAAGGCACTAAAGAACTCAGTGAGACCCTGTCTCTACATAAAATACAAAAAGGGCTGGGGATGTGGCTCAGTGGTTGAGTGCCCCTGAGTTCAACCCCTGGCACCCCCTTCCCCCCAAAAAAATCCATAGAAAAAATAGCTGGAAAACATTTTTAAAAAGCATGTAAGTATATATTTCTGTACATATTATATAGTGGAATAACTGGGGGACTTTTAGGAAAAGGCAGATCTGAAATATCTATTACCTGGAGTCTCCTTTCTCTTAAGATAATAGCAGAAAGTTTACAAGGAGATTAAGGTAAATGGCACCATGTCTTGCTTTGGTAACTATGATCATATTTTTTTTTTTCAATACAAGGAAACCAGAAAACCAGGATATTACAAGGCAGAGAATTCCTGAAGGAAGTGTCAACCGGGAGGAGAATGAATCAGATTCTCCATTGCATGCTTTTCAGTAAGTCAGATAAGGGACCCACCTAACACCCACCGTAATTCATCTGTGATAAAAATAATCAGAGGAAGAGCAGGGATTTCAGGACACTCTTGGGAAGAAAATGAAGGCGAGGCTACCAGGGACTGGGCTCCATCATGCTCTGTAATGGTAGGGTAGCGTCCCATGGCCTCTCTTCCCCAGCGTGAGATGGACAACTCACAGCTCCAGCAAGGGTCCTCTCTCTACAGGCCTCCTCCACCAGCCTTCACAGGGAGGCGGAGTCCGCCAGGACGAGCACTGTGTTCAGGCCAATATTTTCTTCAGCACTTCCTCTTCTCTACATCATCTTCCCACCCTGTGACCACATTCTGAAAAGTAAAAGATGTTTTCCTGCAAGAACCACACCATACTCACCTGCTTGTTTCAGAGGTCCAGTTGGATCTCTACCTCTCTCCACAGCTACAAATCATGCAAACCCAACACAGGTACCTCTGCACTTTTCCAGTTGTAATGAAATACCCTTCCCCACACTTTGTTTTAGCACAATGAGTATATGACCCTGGTTTGAAAACAGACAGCTTCTGCCTTCAAGAACCGCCCCAGTCTAGGCAAACTAGGATGACTGGTCACCTTAATAATACAAAATGTCTCCTGATAGGCAACTCCCATTGCATTTTGGAGCACAGATGCAGGCTCAGCTTTCTGTCATCTCACCCAGCGTTTGCATTTTGTGCAGTTTATCTTTTTAAATCATATTGTGAAAAATAAAAGTGCCAACTGCTCCCTTAAAATGATAAAGTCAAATGCAATTGAGCTTTTCCACGATGAGAAAGGATTGGCACAAACAACATAAATTATGCCAGGAGGTTAACCGTGAAATCTTGCCCCTGTGAAATTGAGAACTTTCATTCCAAAGCTGTACACCTGTTGTCTTCCATTTCTCTCCTCCAGCTTGAGAAGCTCTTTGGCAACCTGTCTCAGCCATCCCTCTTCCAGCCTTCGATGTTCTTTCTCTGTTGTTAATTTTCTGCCTTACTGAATGGGCAATTTTAATTGAATAGGACTTAAGTAGGAATGTCAGCTCCTCCCTCACAGGCAGAGGGTGCCAGATTTTGACAGGTCTTTCCTTCCTGGAGAATCTTTTCATTTGCATTCAAGATTGTGGTGCTGTTGGTGAGTCTGATTTCCAAATTGATGGAATACTTCTCAACTGTGATCCACTGGACAGAGGTGAACAGGATAATATGGGATTTAAATTTTTAGAAGGACACAGAGTTGGGGCAGTTAATGAGGCTTGGCTGGTTTAGGCCCCTAATGAGTTAGCATGTCTTAGTTACCTTCTCTGTAAGCTCATGTGCTATGTGGTAAATTAGAAAGAATGCTAAACAAAGGACCATACAATCAGATATATAATTTTCTTAGTTTGATATGCTATTTGTGAAAGAAATGCACAGGAATGTCTCCTGTTGGCTTGTCAACCATGTGGGTTTCCTGGATCATGGAGGGGAGGCATTGATTTCAAGTTTCCTCATAGGCTGAACAATGGAACAGTCTAGATGAACTCCCTCTGCCTGTGCTGATTGCTCCTAAGGGCCACCCAACCTGACTTGTGTTTTACATATTCAATTTGAAGCACATGGTTAGGTTAACTGGAAGGGTCCACCCAATGCTTAAGTATGTAGAACTCCTGGATCTTTCTTTGTATGTTTTTTTTTTTCCTGCCTATTTCAAAGGTCTCTAAATTGGGAGTAATCTTGCATAGCCTGTAGGCTCCTTCTCTTGGCTCAACAAGGATAAAATGTGGCAGCGAGTAAAGGGTTGTTAAATGTAATGGACATGCCATGTCAAGAGCAATAAACCAGCGGGATGCACAGGCTGTAGTGGTGCTTTTATGAACACATCCAGAGCCTTCTCTGATAACAATCCAGGCATGCCCACGTAGGGGAGAAGGGACGGCAGCCTACCAGGCTCTCTGAGGAGGGAGCAGGAATCTGCTCACTCAATCCAACATATTAAATACCAGATATGCTTGCAGCTTAGTGGAACGGATATCAAAGAAGTATAAGACACAGCCCTTGCTGGGGGATGATAATTTAGAGGGGAGCCAAGATCTATAGCTATAAAATTACCACAGTGCCAGAAAATGATAGCATTTAAAGTAGGTAAGGTTTGTCATACAGAAGTTATGAAGCTTAAGAAGATCTCTCTGGTTCCCAAATGTATTCTCTGAGCCAAATAAGAATGTGTGTTGTGCCATAGAGGTCTATCATGCTGCCTTACGGCTCTGTCTCCTGTCCCTTTGCCTCCAGCTCAATTGCTAGGACCATGTCAGGCTTTTCTCTATCACTGGAAACTGGGAGGGGGTTTTCCACCCCAGGACCTTGATACATACTTGTATTCATGATCCTTCAGCAATCTTTGCCCCACTCCTTTGAGAACGTACTTCTTACCTTGAAAACATCAGCTAAACAGTGTCTCCCAAGGAAAGGAAAATGATTTTTCCTGAACTCCTTATATTGTCATGCTACATTGTGCACATAGCACAATCTGGAATTACTGTATTTCTTTTACCTTCTTTCTTTTCCTTCCCTCCCTCTCCCCTCGGCTGTCCCTCTCTATAATGAAGTCCCATTGTGGTGTCCATGCTGCCCTTGAACTTCAAGATTAAAGTGATCCTCCTGACTGCAAGTGCACACCATGGTGTCTGCTTTACTTGCTTTTGTTTTAAGCTATAAAACAATTTCAATGAAGAAAATTTTTATTTCATTTTCCTCATTTCTGTAAAACTAAAATTGAGCACAGTGTCTGAAACATAGTAGCCATTCAGGAAACATTTGCCCAGTGGCTGAAAACATATCTTCATTTCTCTTGCATAATGTCTCACTATTTAGAGATTCAATTGTCTGCCGAAACATGATTTTAAAATGCCATGGTAGTCGCACAGTGGCAAACATCTTTAATCCCAGCAACTCAGGAGACTGAGGCAGGAAGATCACAAATTTGAGGCCAGCCTCCCCAACTTAACAAGACCTTGTCTCAAAATAAAAAGTAGAAATGGCTGGGGCTGAAGCTCAGTGGTAGAGCACTCCAGTACCAGGTACCAGAGAAAAACAAAAAAAGAGCATGAGGATGGTCCAATACCTCTGTATTTCAATGTTACTTGACCCAATCATATTTGTTTTTTCCTAAAATACTCATGATAAGACCAAGAAATTAGGACACAGAAAGAAAAAGAAAAGTAGAATTGGGTGCTTCTTGTAAAGGTCTGAATGAAACTACAGCAAGGCAGCATCAGGGTATCAGCAACCTCCAGGCTGAAGGCAGAACAGAAAGAAAGGCTGGAAGCCCCAGAGACTGACTGTGCTTTCTGCAAAACTCTGCCTAGGTGTGCTCCACGCTCTGTGGTGCTCCTCCTCTTCTCTCTGTACATCTTCCTTAATATATTTTTTTTCAGAATATGCACAGTGTATTACACACATTGTTTGGGTTTTTTGGTAACATTAAAACAAAGGTTTTTATTATAAAAATGAAAATTATATAGGTGCATGCATATACGTGTGTGTGTGTGTGTGTATCTGTGTGTGTGTTTCCTATTTGTATCTTCTATAAAATAAAATTTCCTCATTTTATACACCCTGACTCCAATTTTACTCTCCTCTCCTTGGGGAGATAACTGCTGTTAAGAGTTTGGAATATACACTTTCAAACAATTTTCTGATCGTGTGCAGGGTTCCTATTGTGTCTTGGTATTATCAATCTTATTGATTTCTGCACTTTTCCTTATTATTTTCTATTCTCTGTTTTCTTTGGGTCCATTCTCTGAGAGCATGATGAAGTTGGAGCTCAACTCATCAACTTTCTGCCTTTCTTCTTTTTCTATGAACATTGGAGGCCTAATTTTCTCTAAGTAGTGCTTCAGAAGCATACTATACTCTTTGAGTTTTTTTTTTAAAACTATAGTCCAATCTGGAGGATTTCTTGTTGCACATTTCTTCTTTGAGCAATGAATAATTTGTATATGTTATAAAATATTGAATTGCTTTGGTTTACTTTGGATATCTTCTGATTCAAACCTACATTAGCTGCACGTGGTCAGATAATATAATTTGCATTCTTTGGTTTCTAGTAGCACTGACTGTGTGCAACATTTTTTGTGTGCTTAAAAGGCAAGGGATGGAAATTTCCAACTTACATTTATAATTTTCCCATGTTGTGCTTCACATATTCTGATATTTACAGTTGTATATAAATACTTATAACTTGGAAATCTATAAGTCTAATGAAACTTTCATTGTATGTTATATATAACCTTTTATTTTATAAGCATATATAAAATAAATATATGTAGATAAATATATATATATCATAAATTATATATATATATAAATAAATATACATATATATGAACAGAATAAAATGGCAGGTCAGAACAAAGCTCTTGAACACCTTGGGTAATTTATCTAATCCTTTATGTCTCTATTCCTCCATTTGTATCTGTTATTATTTATAGTAATGCCTTTGGAAATCACACTGTTGTAATAATTGAGTTAACAGGTGCAGAAAACCCAGGATCTGAGCAGCGTAAGCCTAAGAGCACAATATGAAAATTACCATTACTACTGCCATGCTGCTGTCAGTACTGCTGCTCATCCTGTCACTGCTACTCATCTGTCAACGGCTCTGTGTAACTTTAATGGTATCTTTTGTCTTTGCTTATTTTGGATTATCAATACGACTTGATTACGTAGTGTGCTTTGGATTAGAATTTGCTGGGTATATACATTTTTAGTCTATGTTTAGACACTAACCTTTTTTCTTCTATTTACTTTTCATAGCAGGATGCTTGTTTTCCATAAGTGGAATCTGGCAATGTCTAGGAAGCAAGGTGGCAATCCTGTTTTCCACCGAGTGCTTTAGCCCATGAAGGTCCTCTGAGGATGGCTGACAGTGTTCTTTTCGTCATGTCCCAGATCTCCCTGACAAGAGATTGTTCTGCCCTGCCTCACTGAATTTGGGTGTGGCCTTGACATTCAGGAAGAGATAGGAATGGGACTGAACTCTGCTGCTCAAGGAAGAGGGTGGATAAGTTGGGGATCCTGGACATCATTTTTTTCCTCCCTGGGCTTTGGGAACTGGACATGAGCATGAAGCCTGACGGGTAGCTTACTCATCGATTCCCAGTGGATCCTTGACCATTGTTTAAAATTGAATCAAGTGCCCAGTGGCTCAGTGGAGAAGGAAGCCCATGCCTGGGATGAGGTAGGAGAGGGAGGAATTCTGAATGGAGGAAAGGAGAAATTCCAAAGAAATCACCTACAAGGAGACAACTAAAGCCATTTTGATGATTTGTGCCACTTTGTCTGCTCTTTTTATTTTATTTATTTATTGATTAATTGATTGGTACAGGGGATTTTACTTAGGGGCACTCAACCACTGAGCCACATCCCCAGCCCTATTTTCGTAATTTATTTAGAGACAGGGTCTCATTGAGTTGCTTAGTGGCTTGCCATTGCTGAGGCTGGCTTTGAACTTGCAATCCTCCTTCCTCAGCCTCCTGAGTTGCTGGGATATCATGAGTATGCCACTGTGTCTGGCCTTGTCTGCTCTTTAAATATATTAAAGTTATAAAAGAAAAATCGTAGTTGCTAGGGCTGTGGCTTAGCGGTAGAGCGCTCGCCTTGCACGTTGAGAGGCCCTGGGTTCAATCCTCAGCACCACATAAATAAATAAAATAGAGATATTGTGTTCAATTACAACTAAAAAATAAATATTAAAAAAATAAGTAAAATAAAGATATAAAAATATTTTAAAAATTGTAGAATTACATCACATCTTCTTAGAAAATTCTAGAAACTGAAAATAAAATTGTGTTTCAATAATTCCATACAAAGGAGATGTGGACCATACACATATGCTGAAAATTATTTATGTGTCAGTTTTCCAGAAATGTTCATGGCTGCCTGGAAGTTTAAAAAACAATTTAAAACATATTAGTATGCCTGTCTTTCACCAGAGGATGACATTTCATAGAGATATTTTTGAATTATTTTTCCAGGAATAAGTGACTCTCAAAAATACATTGTTCCCTTGTGGTTTGAGCTCCAATATAATAATTACAAAGGCTCTTAATACTTCAGACTCTATCCAGAATCTGTGTGGTTTGAATGAAAAGTTTAACAAAGTCTTGCCCAGTATCCTATCCTGTTTATCCCCTAACCTGGGAAGTGACATTGAAAAGAAACGAGAAAGTCATACTAAGAGTGGCTATACTTTAGTGCTAGATATTAAATAAAAAAGAAATGGAAATAACTGTTTGCCAAAACTTGGCCATGCAGTTTTCCAGAAGCCATGCTCAGCAGCAATTCCTCCTAAGGAGTCAACAAAGCTGGTAGTTTGTGATTTGCAAATTCACTTGTCTGTTTAACCTTAAGAGCTGCCGCTCACCCTCTTCATTAGAATAGTAAATTAAAAGGTTCACAGGAACAGCTTAGTTTGGCTTATGTTAAGTCCCTTCTCAGAAAATGTGAAGATTAATATGATATTGAAATCAATATTTCTCAGCTACAGAGTCTCTAATGTTCTGCACATTTCCTTCCACCTGGCTTTTTGCTCTGGCTGTCCAGATTCCATTCCCCATAATCCTTAAATCCCCAGCTTATTCCCATCACCATAGAAACACCTGCTGTTGTGATCGGTTTTGATCAGAGTAGGCTCACCCTTTGTGGCTTCTGCCAGCCCAGCTCTTCTCCAGGTCAGCTCCAGCTACTGCAGGGCAAGGAGGGCAGAGGTGCAGCTGGCCAAACAAAGCTGTCTCTACTCCCATGTCTGATGTTCTCCTTAGAGAGCAAGGCACCCCTGAGGCTTTGTTCTCTCCTGAATTAAGGAGAGCTTTCAAGCTAAGGGAAGCAGTTGCTGTTGAAATGTCTTATGTAAGTTTGGCCAGATCTAAATACCTACCTATTTCCTCTCTCTTTCTTTCTGTTTCTTCAAGATGAAAGACTTTTCACCATATCCTTGAAACTTTTTTTTTTTATTATGGTCAAGTATACATACTACAGAATGGGTCATCTTAGCCATTTTTAAACCTATGGCAGTGTTAATATAGTCACATTGCTCTGAAACAGATCTCTAGAATTTATCATCTTGCAAAACTGAAAATCTGTATGCTTCAAATCATAACTCCCTATTTTCCTCTTCCCTTGCTCCCTAGCAGCCACAACCATCTGATTATTGTTGGAATGATCTAGGAAGTTCATATAAGTAGAATCATACAGTATTTCCCTTTTGATGATAGCTCATTTCATTTACCTTAATGTGTTCAAGATCTCAAGATTCATTCATGTTGTTTCATGTGTTAGAATGTCCTTTCTTCCTTCCCTTCCCTTCCTTTACCTTCCCCTTTCTCTCCTCCTTCCCTCCCTCCCTCCCTCCTTTCCCTCCCTCCTTTCCCTCCCTCCTTCCCTCCCTCCCTCCCTCCCTCCCTCCCTTCCTTCCTTCCTTCCTTCCTTCCTTCCTTCCTTCCTTCCTTCCTTCCTTCCTTCCTTCCTTCCTTTTTCTTTCTTTCTTTCTTTCTTTTTTTTTTTTGTTCAGTGCTGGGGATCAAACACAGGGCCTCAGGAAAGCTACGCATAGACTCTACCAAGGAGCTATACCAGAACGCAGATTTCCTTCCTTATGAAGGCCGAATAAAATCCCACTCCATGTAGACACCACATTTTGCCTATTCATTCATCAGTAGCTGGATAGTTAACTGCTTCAACACTTGACTGCTGTGAATACTATTTTTATCAACTTGGGAGAGCAAATATCTCTTCGAGTCCCTACATGGAATACTTTTGGGTATATATCTAGAAGTAGAATTGCTGCATTGTTTAGCAATTCTATTTTATTTTTAAGTTTTGAGGACCTCCCTATGGTTTCCCACAGCAACTGTACCCACTTTACATTCCCACCAGTAGTGCACAAGGAACCAAAATATAGGATATGCAAATATTTTCTGCCATCTACTGGTTGCCTTTTCACTCTGGTTTTTCTGATGTTGAGGCACACAGGTTATCAATTTTCACAAAATCCAATTGTTCTGTTTTTAACTTTTGTTGGTTCTGCATTTAGTGTCATCTCCAAGAAGTCATTGCCAAATCCAATGTCAGGAAACTGTATTTTCTTCTAAGAATTTTATAGTTTTGGCTCTTTGAAGCATTTTGTGCTAATTTCTGTGTATGGTATTAGAAGGGGCCAACTCCATTTTTTTTTTTTTTTTTTGGCATGTGGAAGCTGATTTTCCCAGCAGTGTTTGTTGAAGATTGTCCTTTCTCCAATGACACTCTTGGCATCCTTGTGGAAACTCATTTGGCCACAAATGCAAGGACATATTTCATGTCCCTTTTTTCTGTTCCATTGGTCTATATGTCTGTCCTTATGCCAGTACAATACTGTTTTCATTACTGTAGCTTTATATTAAGTTTCAAAACCAGAACATACGGGTACTCCAGCTGTATCCTTGTTTTATCAGATGATTTCCATGATCTGAAGTCTCTTGATTTCATATGCATTTTAGAATGAGTTTTCCTATGTATAAAAGAGTCATGGGATTTTAGTAGATACTGCATTAGATCTGTAGATCACTTTGGGAGATATTGCAGCTTAATAATAAATCCTTCTTCCCATGAACATGGTATGTATTTCTACTTTATTATGTCTTTTAAAATTTCTTTCAGCACTGTTTGTAATTTTGGTTGCACAAGTATTTTACCTCTTTTATTAATTCTGAAGGATTTGATTCCTACCAATGCTAATATAGATGGACTCATTTTCACAATTTCCTTTTCAGATTGTTCATTATTAGTGCACAGGAACTGAACAGATTTAGGACTGCTGACCTTCAGTCTTGCTCCTTTGCTGAATTTGTTTTCAATCTTTTGTCTGTGTGTAGTCTTAAAGGTTTTCTACACATCGAGATCATATTATCTGCAAGTGCAAATTATTTTACTTCTTTCTTTCCAATTGTGGGCCACTTTACTGTTGACTAAATGCTCTGATTGTAAACTTTTAGGCATGTTTGAAGAAGTGGGGAAAGGGCTTATCCTGATTTTGGCCTACTTTCAAAGGAACAGCCTTTCTCTTTTACATTATGTGTGATATTTATTGTGGAGTTTTCCTAAATGGGTTTTACTCTACCAATGCAGTTTCTTTCTGTCCTTAGTTTTTTGATTGTTTTGTTTTATTTTGAAAATGTGTTGCTTTTTTTTTTTAGATTGAGAGGATTATGACTTTAAAAAATTTTTAAAAACTATGTTTTGTTAGTATGCTGTATTACTTTGATCGGTGTTGGTATGTGGAACTCTCCTTATATTCTGGGAGTGAATCATATTTGATCATTGTGTACAATGCTTTGAAGATGCTCCTGAATTTGATGAAGGAATATTTTGAGAAAGACTTTTGCATCAATGTTTATAAGGATTTTTTCTTTTTTTCTTGTGGTATCTTTGTCTGGCTTTGGTATCGAGGTAATCTTGGTCAGCTGGCCTCATAGAAAGAACAAGCAAGTGTTCCCTTTTCTTCAATGTTTCGGAAATGTTAGAGAAGGACTGGCATTAATTGTTTTTCAGATTCTTGGCAGAATTTACCAATGATGCTATCAAGTCCAGGACTCTTCTTTGTTGAGGAATGGCTGACTACTGGTTCAATCTTTTATAGTTATCCATGTATTCAGATATTCTCTTTCTTTGTGATTTAGTCTTGATAAGATTTGTGTTTTTAGGAATTTGTGCATTTAATCTGTTATTCAATTTTTGTCATACAATTATTCATACTATTCTCCTATAATCTTTTTTTTTCCTGTAGAATTGTTAGAATTACCCCTACTCTGTGTTTCTGAATGTAATTCTGATTTTAGCAATTCAAATCTCCTCCTTTTCTTCTTAATGCATACAGTTAGTTTTGACAGTTTTCCTGGTATTTACAAAAAAAACCCCAACTTTTATTTTCTTAATTTTTAAATTTTTTATTCTATAATTTTCTTTTCATTATTCTAACCTTTGCTATTTCACTTTCTTCTGCCAGCTTTAGGTTTCAATTGCTTTTCTTTTTCTAGTTCCTTAATTTGGAAAGTTAGGTTGCTGATTTGATATCTATTTTGTTTTTAAAGAAAACATTTTAGATATAAACTTCCCCCTTAATATTACTTCCTATATTTTGGTACAGTGATGTGATCCCTTAAGTTTTGATGTGTTGTGTTTTGTTTGCATTTATCTCTCAATATTTTCTAATTTTCATTTTTTAATCTATTTTTTTGTTTGTATCTTTTTAATGTTCACAAATTTGTGGATTTTTCAGTTTACTTCTGTTTTTTACTTTTAACTTTTCTTGTTGTGATCAGAGATGACCACTTTGTATGATATCTATTTTTTAAAATCTCTTGGGACTTACTTGTGGCCCAGTACATGGTTGATACTGGAAAACATCCCATGTAAATTTGAGAAGAATGTGAATGCTGTTTTTGTTGTGTAATATGTTCTTTATATGGCTATTACTGCTAGGTCCTTGGTTACATAAGCCCTTTGTTTCTTAATGTATCTTTGGTCTGATTTTTCCATCTATTTTTGAGAGTAGAGTATTGAAATTTGCAGCTATTATTTAGAATTACATATTTCTCCCATCAGTTTTTGCATTATGCATTATGTATTTTGATGTTATATTTTATGATATATCATTAGTTGCATGAGCATTTATATTTATTGTATCCACTTGTCATATTGCAACTCTTATTGATATATAATTTCCTTCTCTGTATTTTGTAAAATTTCTTGATTCAAAATAATTTTCTGATATTTTTATAGCTATCTTGGCTCTCTTTGGTTACTATTTGTGTGGAATATAGTTTTCCATTTTTTAAACTTTGAGTTCATTTTTTTCATTGAATATTAAGTATCTCTTATGTATAGCATATGTTAGAGCTTCTATTTTTGTTCATTCTTCAACTCCTCTCAGTCTTTTTGATTAAAGAATTTAATCCATTTTCATTTAAATGAATTACTGATAATGAGAAACCTAGATTTGTCATTTTTGCCATTTGATTTCTATGCATCATCTAGCTTTTTTTTGTTCCTCATTTCCTGATTTACTGATTCTTTTGTACTTAGTTGATTTTTATAGTGCAATTTTTAAATTCCTTTCTCATTTCCTTCGTGAATATTCTCTATATATTTTCTTTGTGTTTACCATGGAAATACATTTACTATCTTAAAATTATAATTTAATAACTTATACCTGTAACACTTCAATAGCACATAGAAAATCTCCTCTTACAGCTCCATATCCATCCATTCAGGTATTGATATCATATAATAATATCTTTATCCATTGTGTGCTCCTAAACATAAGATATTCTGACATTGTACTAATCTCTTAAATTATATAGAAAACATATGTGGGGTTATAAACCAAACCAAAGTTAAAGTAATACTAGCTTTTAGATCAATAATTTTTCAACATATCAATCTTATAAGTCATGTCAAATTCAAAAACAAGTGTTACAAACCATTGTGATATAATATTAGACTTTACAATTACCCATATATTTATCTTTATAAAGCTCTTTACTTCCTCATATGGGTGTGAGCTATTGTCTAGCATCCTTTCTATAGAAGTGAAAGTTTCATTTCCTGCAGTACTCCTAGAACTTTTCTTGCAGAACAGTTATAGTAGTAACAAAGTCACTCAGATTTTGTCTGAGTATCTTCTTTTCTCCCTTACTGTTTGAGAACAATTTTGGCAGATATAAGAAATTTTTGGTAGAGTTTTTTTTCTTTTATCCTTTTTACATATTAGCTTACTAACTTCTGGATCCCAAATCTCCTGATGAGAACTCTGCTTATGATCTCACGGAGGATTCTTTCACATGATATGTCACTTCTCTATTATAGATACTTCAGGACTCTCTTTGTCTCTGCTTATCTCTTAGTATGGGACTCAAGTTCAGTTTTATTTGGAGTTTGTTGTGTTCCTTTGATGTTTATACTCATGTTTTTCATCAAAATTGGGAAGTTTTTAGAATCACTTCATTGAATATTCTCTTACCTCTTTCTCATTTTCTTCTCATTCTGGGACTCCCACAATGTACTCTGTGTGTGTGTGTGTGTGTGTGTGTGTGTGTGTGTGTGTGTATGTGTGTGTATGTGTGTGTGTGTATGCATCCATGCATGCTATGTCCCTTAGATCTCTTAAGCTTTGTTCACTTTTCTTAGTCTTTCTTCTTTCATTCCTCAGATGTAGTAATCGTAATTGTCCTGTCTTCAAGTTCCCTGGTTCTTTCATCTATCTTTTAATCCCTCTAGTATATTTTATTTCCGTTATTGTACTTTTCAGTTTCAGTATTTATTTTTCTTTCTGTTTTGCATCTTCTTTCTATTCTATATTTGTGTTCTGTTCACATTTTTTTTTCTGGACTTTCTCCAATTCTTTGTGCATCTTTAATGGAAGTATTTTAAAGTTTTTGTCTAGTGTCTTTTTTTTCTTTTTTTTTCTCTTTTTTTATTTTCAGGGACAGTGTCTATTTTATTTTTTTCTTGTGAATAAGCTTTACTTTCCTGTTTTTTGTTTTGTTCCCTTCTTTTTGGTGAACACCTGACCTTTGAAGTTAGTAACACAGTAACTGGAAATTAAATTCTTTTCCTTCCCCCATGGTTTTGCTTTTGTTATTATTGTAATCATTTCTTTATGGATTTTAAAAAATAATTGTTTCAGACTAACTTTCTGCCAGTTGTAAACATAAAGGCTTTGCTGGTCTTTTCTAAGACTTTCTTTGGTCCTATATCCTTAACCTCCAATTTTCTTCATATATAAATTTGTTTTGAATGCCTTAGTCTTTAACATTCAGCTTCCAAAAGAGGAAAAAGATAAAAATTGAGTGGGATAGGTACTATTCATTTAAACCCCATAGTTGTCACTTCAGCAGGAGGGGCCATAAAGAATGGGGGAGATGCATCAATAACCACTCACTTTGTAGCTGTGGGATCAGAAACAAAATCAGCAATAAAATTGAATCCCTGATATCTGTGGAACCGGTCCTTATTTCTCATCCTCGCTCCTGCAAACTGTGTGCAGACTGATCTAGGGACATGTGAACAAGGCATACGCTAGCTACTACTTTGCTAAGAGCTGATATTGGTTAAAATTTACATCCTTTGGAAGGCTTCAGAGCTCCCAAATAGTTTCATTGTGCAGATTCTGCCAGTGCAATTGTTATTAGGGGTGTGTGTGTGTATTAGGGGGGACAGATTCCTGGTACTTTATACTCTGCCATCTCCCCCTTTGTATTCTCCTTAGATCTTTTTATTCTTTCACTTTTAAATTCCCATTGTTCTCAGAATATCCCCTAGATATTGAGACTATAGTCAAGGTTTGGGAAGACTTTTGTTTTGGAATGGTGTTAGCCAAAAAATCCAAGACCTTATACATGATGTGTGTGTTGGTATTAAGGGAAATTGTAGAGGAGAGAGCTAGGTACAGACCCTGGGTCGGCTTTTAAAACTCAACTCCAGCTTTAAATCAATACATAGGTTGTGCTTCTCTAAACTCTGAAATACATGCAAGTCTGAAAATATGTACAAGCTAAACATTAATATTTTAAAAAGAAAGGAAAGCTACAATGCAATAACGACATCAAGCCATTAAATTGATCTGGTTCTTTCAGCCACTGTAAGGATTGATGAGGAGCATACCAGGATTGAGTCAGCTGCAGCAAACGGTATTGATCATTAACATTGCAGAAGAGATTAGATCCTGTGTCACAGTCTAAAATAAAGTAGAGATTTGTCATTTATTCTCTTAATGTGATCCATACATGATCAACTCCGTTTATTTATGTCAGCATTACCTATTTCCTTTTGGAATGAAAGATTTTCAGCCATTCCTCTAAAATGCTTATAGTTCACCCTGATCCCTGTTGTAAAATTTATCTCAAATTTTGAGACTACTTTCAGCTAATTTGAATTTGACAAACTGAATACAAGATAATGGCAAGCAAAATATGCCCAAGGACAGGAAACAAAACAAAACAAAACAGAAAATTATTCAAACTGGCATGAATAAAAATTCATGGGGATTGTTAAGTAATATATTCTTTTATACAAAAATCTCTTTTTTGAGAAAATCTATGTTTTTTCCATTAAAAAGAACAAGTAGAATTTATTCATATAAAATTGTTTTATCTGATAGCTTTTACCTAAAAAGTAAAAATGTATAAAAAAGTCAACATAATTGGAAAAAAAAGGGAGGGACACAAGGACTTTAAGTCCTATTTTAAGTTAAAATCTGCAAGCTAATTGGACTGATTATGCAGTTACCCACACTGGCTATTAATGTCATCAAATCACCAACTCAACATCTCTGACCACTGAATGTACCTTAATTTGACCACGTAAAATACTCCTGATCAGAACTTCTAAGGAGCAAGTGATAGTGTAATCATAGGACTGTTGTTTTCCTTCTATGTAATTAAACGTCATGGCTCAATCTGTTAAAGTTATTTAAAGCCTCAGTAACATGTACTTCGGTTAACATGCTAAAAATATAAAACAAAAACCCCACAGAATTTTGTCAATGAGTCTCATATCAATACTAGATTTTCAAACTGAGTGGAGTAACACTAAGCATTTATAACCAAAGCTCTTTGATTGAATTAGAAAAATAAATATCTTTTCCTGTAAATCAACACTTTTCAAGATGGATTTAATTGATCTATTTGTGTAATCTGATAAGCAAAGTTGTAGTATTTCTATGTATGTCTTTCCAACAAGGCTGCCTAAAATTTCTATAGTAAGCATCAAATACGGTGGGTGACAATAATTTATTTGGTTGATAGATATTCAAATGTAAGTCTACTCAATATGGAAAAATCCCCTGTTTGTTATGTAAAAGTTGACACACTTATCAGATTAGATACTAGTAAACAGAACCCAAAGGGAGGGAGAACTTTTTTCTTTGCCTCTCCAGACAGGAGCAAAGACTAGACAGGTCTTTCAAGAACATGTGAATTCATCTGAGAGATTGAATCAGGTAAGAAGCAACGAGATGGGTTACATGCATACATATATGGTGAGTGCATTCAAAGAGAGGGTGGTCCTGCATCTAGATTCTGGAGCTTTTCATTTTTCTTAAGAACTGACCTTGTCCATTTCATCTACTCCCCTGGTGACTTGGGGCACAGGGATGGGCTAAGCTCAGTAACCTGAGGTGTTGTAACTCCCACTTCTTCATTTGGGCTCTGCTTGGAGTAGGCAAACTTTTCAAGGAGTGTGAAGGTTTTACTTCCTTCCAGAAATATGATTTTGGCCTATTTTATTTTGGGGGAGTTCTGAAAGGAAATCAAGACCTGTGAAAAATTCTATTAGTGTCTCAAGGGGAGATACACACATTGGTTAAGATTTTGCAGCTGAAGGGTATATCTGAGTTTCACTCCTGGGAAGAGGGGTAGCAATGTGATCACTCCCAGGAAGGATCAGTCACAAAACTGAGTTAGAGGCTTCAAAACTGATATGAGTTTGAATTTCCTGTTGATGGAGATGGAGGCAAAGTTCTATATTGGCCATATAGAACTGTTCACCTCTGGTTCTGCTAATGGAAACTGATGGATGCTTACTCTTAAGACTCCCTGGAGATTCCATTGTGTTCCACATGCCATCCCCTCCCAAGTCCACTTGGCTAAATAGGTGCTAAATGAAAAGGCTGGTGTTTGAATCTAACACTACAAACTGAATTTCAAACACCTAATAAGATACTGAAAATTACCTCAAGCTTTCAAATGTCACATACTGTAAAAATACAAATTAGGCTCTAAATGCAGCCCGGCCATAATTAACACTCTGATATGTTCAAATAATCAAGCTCTGCTCTGTGCAGTCTATTGAAGGAGATTATTATGAGGGATCCTTCACTAATCATTATGTGACAACTATTTCTGTCGCATTGATCTCCTTTGCCTCATCTGTGTTGTCGGGCGCTACTCACATGTTCTAAAAAGGTGATATTTTTCCCCATACAGAGACAGCTCTTCTTGAAGCTCCAATTGATGTCAACCTTTGCTCATAGCTATCATCTGCACACAGGCAGGCTTCACTAAAATCAGAGGAGCGGGGAAAAATAAAACTGGATGGCTTTCAGTTCCAATCACGTCTTGTTTTACTTCGCTCCGGCCAATACGTTATCGGGAAATAATGGATTTTTATCTGTGAAAGTGAAAGAGCAGGTTTAAGATTTTCAAATTTAAAAATGTTCTCCTTCTGCATTTTATGTGGCAAATGGAAGGCGTTCTTTGATGGAAAGAGGAAGTTTCATTTTATTCTAATGTAAAAGAGTTCTTTCAAGATAGAATATCCACTTTAGTTTTTTTATTTTAAGAAGTTCTCACTTGCATGGAAGGTTTTATAGGAAAAGTTGAATATAAATTCCTATCCATGCGGCTTCAGAGGGATGATGGTCACTGTGCATCCTGTTGATGGGGAGCAGCCAGGGGCACTTGCAAATGCAGAACCTGCCCCATGGAAGGCCCCGTGTGTCGGGACACAGCACTCATCGACTCTCATAGGTGTTCATGTGGGTAAACTCTTGAAGCATAGAGCTACTACGTCCCTTTTCCTATGGCAGCTATTCCCCATGATTAATCCCTTTTCTCAACCTCCTTTCAATCAGGGCAATTGCTCCCTAGTTGGTAGCAAGTTGCTTTTCTCACTGGTATCAGCAGACACCAGCATGTCATGCTTAGTCATACTAGTTTGGCTTTAGTCTTTCCAGGTAGCCCCTTCCCCTGCTCTGCACCCACCCAAGTAATAAATCGATCACAAGTTTATTAACATGGCATTCCAAATCCCCCAGGCTTAAGTTCAGGACACCCACGTGAACTTGCTCACATTCCGTATCACTTGGAATTCATAGCTTTCCTATGGCTACCGGTCTTATTCGCTCCTGGGAGACTCAGGTGTGTGTAATTCCCACACATCAAAGTTTACCTGTCTCTTGAGGCATTCCAGATAGCCCAGCTTCCCAGAAATACTGCAATTTTGATCATTCATGAAATACATCTTATCTCTTAGGATGAGAGTACATATTATGCACACATCTGAGAATAGAGACCATAGTCTGGGTAACTTTGTCTCCTCCAGGGCCTGTGTCGTGCTTTTTGAATAGTAAGTGCCAAATGTTATGTTGAGTATGATTTTACTATTAAGCATTCAGAGAATATAAAAGTTCACACTCACTGACGAACATTACACTTTCACTGAACTCTCCCATTGCCTAAATACCTAATTGGTATATCTGTGGGAGCCCCTGCTAATTGGTTTATAGTCTTCCCATATTTTGCTGAATGTATTAATAAATTTGGCATAACCAAACAAATTATGTACTTTCAGGGATTCTTTATCATTATCCTGGCTTTCAGAAATTTGAAGCATACATTAAAATCAACAAAAGAGAATTCAAATTAATTAGAGGCATACTTCCCAGAAAATGCACTCTTAAAATTTTATATATTTTAATATATTTAATATATTTCTTTGATTTCACTAATTTTCACAGCAAAACTATACATTGTGGTTAATAATTTGACCATGGTCATAAAAAAGCTAGAATGAAGTAGCACTAGCCATTGTTTAAAGGAGAATCAACTATGACCAGAGCTGATGTATGTACCTACATCAGGAAAAGGGTGTCATGGAGTCTCAGCCCTCTTGGGACCCTTCAGTGTCTTCTGCAAACATAATTCATTGAATTTTGAGGGCATGACCATGAGCTAAGGATACCCATCATCTGCAGCTCTGAAGACATATCCAGCTTTTGGTTGGCTAGAATATAGTTTCATGCAGGATATGTTGTTGAATATTCCTGAGTTTTTACATGTCTAAGAATAATAGTCTGTTTTATCCACATTGAAATATATCTTGATTGGATTATAAATTTTGTGGGTCTCGAAATTTTCTTTCTGGTGCCTGAATAGGCTATTTCATTGCTTCTTATATTTTGTGTTGCAGAGGAAGTTTGAGTTAGCTCGCTTTTGCTCCTTTCATGAAAGTCTTGATTTTTCTCTAAGTACACCTAGGAGATTTTCCTACATACACATCTGGACATATACAAACACACATGTACACATACATATATATTATACATATCATTTCCAAAATGCACAGGGTATACTAATTAATTTTTTCCTGTTAGTATGGAAAATTTTTTACGTGTTTCTTTTGTTCAGTCAAGGTTGCTCAACCATATTCACTATCCTTTGTCTCCATGCTGTGGCTAATTTTCTGTTTGTTGATTTTATAAAACTGAAAGGGCAGGTTATTGAAGAATAGGAAGTGAATTGAAATTAAGAATCCACTCCCTCAATATAGAATTTGCATGGAATCTCCTTCTCAAATGTGCAAGTTTTTAACACTTTGATTCATCTGTAGCCTCTTTTCCTGTAGCCTTCATTCATTGATAGACTCAGATGGGAACTACTTGCTTTTGAGTTCTTCCTGATCCTATTTGAATTCAGACATGAAAACAAGCAAGCAAAAAGAATGATGTATAATATTTTCAAATTGAGGTGGGACAGGAAAAAACTCAGCATATGGTGCAGAAAACACAGTTTGAAGAAAGGGGCAGCTGAATCCTGGGAGTCTGAGTTGGTACGAGGCTTGGTTTCCATGAATGGGCCTTCTCTATGTCCCTGTCCTTTCAGCCTGGACCAAAAGCAGCCAGTGGGAAGCACAGTCTCAGCGCACAGAAAGCAATGGATTTCAAATAGCAGGAGCAGGGCCTATTGTCCAGCAATGTCCTTGTAATCTAGGGCACCCAAGGGGCATTTCATGGTGGCTGCCTTCTACTGTGAGGAGTTTTTATTGAATTACTATTAGGTTATAACAAATAAGAAAGGCAGACCAATACTTGATTTTTTTTCCTCTATTTTTTAATTTTTAGAGTGACATTTTATGTTCTAGTGACATTCCAAAGTGGCCTCTGTGAACGTTAACCTCCTTTGTTTGAATGATTATGAACTCATGGCTTTGAATCTCCTGGTGTGTGTCTTCATCTGCCACCACCATTGTCTTTTTGGTGCACAGTTATCTCATCTCTGCCCAGTTGGATCCCCTTCAAGTTGTTTTCTCTGCCCTTTGACACGGCCCCTGAGGTGTTTGATAGGGTTCTGGCTTTGAACATCACTATGTGCCTTTGCCTCATCTTGTCTCAGACCTGGAAACATGTATTTCTATGAGGAGCTCTACTTTTTTTGACAATAGAAACCATGTTCAGTGACTATCATCGGGCACTGCAAGGGCTGTTTCTCTAGAGAGGTCACCTATGGTTGTCAGAAGAAGACACACGAATATTTTAGAAAGACAAGACATGATTCCATATAGATACTGTGTATTAAAACTAAAGATTAAAAGTGTCTCTCCTAACTTCTCTGACTTTGTATTGTAACCTTTCTCTCTTAATATGAAAATTTTCTTCCTAATGGTAATAACATAATTACTCATTTGCTTATCCTAACATGTTTTAAATAACACTTGCAATAGTCTCAAAATAACCTTACCATTGGGATTACGCTCCAGAGTCTCAGTAAACTTTATGATTTCTTTGTGGTTCTTTCTGTGCTTTTACCACACTAGGGATTGTGCAGTCAAAATACTGCACTATGAAGTTGGTTGAAGTCATTCTTCTCAACTTTATAGCTTAGCTTCTAACTTGAAATACATGGTTAATTTAATTCAATCTGTCCAGTGTTTTATGGTACTGCTAAGGTATATTTTTCTTTTATTTGATATGTTAAAAATTATACAGCATATTTACATGTTTCCATACTCAAAATCATAAAATATGTACAGAGATATCCAGTTTTCTTTCCCAATGCATTTGTACTTCCTTCCTCTCTTCCCAGATGGGCAATCTTTTTAAGATTTATTTATTTTAACTTATTATTATTAGTAGTAGTATTAGTAGTAGTCCAGGGATTGAACACAGGGGCATTTGACCACTGAGCCACATCCCCAGCCCTATTTTGTATTTTATTTAGAGACAGGGTCTCATTGAGTTGCTAAGTGCATCACTTTTGCTAAGGCTGGCTTTGAACTTGAGATCTTCATGTTAATATTAAATATTAATATTAAATAATATTAAATATTTGCTACAAAAATATTAAAGCAATTTAATATTTTTGTAGCAAATAGCCAAATTTCAGTAACGACTGCCTGTTACCCATCTTACCTGATATGCAAATGAATCAACAGATAACCAGGAAGGTTGAGCTGTTTTCCCAGAGACCTGGGTGCCTCGCCACACTGTCCACATGAGAGTCCACTGCAGAGTGCACTCCAGGCCCCTTCCAGAGTGCAACTCTCTGCTCCCGTAGCAATGGGGGTTGCAGTCTGGCTTTGTTCACAGTGAAAGAGCACAAGGCTTGCGGAGTTGTCTTCACCAATGCTCTTATCACAGTAATTTGGTATTTCCTCTTACACACTCAAGGCAAACTACATGATTTCTATGACACGTAATGAGGGGGTGAACATTTCTCGTAACTGTCTATTTCATATATATTTGATATGTAGAAATAAGAGAGCAAAAATTGCTCTGAACCAAGTTCAAGCCTGAAAATTGGTCATTTTTGACAGTTGAGTTAACTTCAGCTCACCACTTTGGTTAATAAATCCTCTTCAACTCTTGACAGACAGGAAAGAGCTGCGGCTATACCGCATAACAACCTTTGGTAATTGCGTTTTCCTACCTGGGGTAAGTCTGTTCTTACCGGTTCGCAAAAAAAAGATATTATGGGATTGTGCTCTCCCTGTCTTCACAGGGTGAGGTGACCTTCTTTTATGACATAATCTCCAAATTAATTTGATAGTTAGATGATAGAGTCATAAGAGCCTTTTATATCTAATTTTTCCATATTTTATTCCCTTTTCTCAAAAATTAAGATTTATCAGAAGTCTATGTTTATAATTAACATGTAGGTAGTTTTCTGCAAAATAATCTAATCACTAATTTTTTACTTAGTCTAAGATTCTTCTTGTGTTTCCCCTCCCTCTTTTGTACCAGGAATTGAACCCAAGGATGCTTAATCACTGAGCCACCTCCCCAACCATTTTTATTTTTTGTTTTGAGACAGGGTTTCATGAGGTTGTTTATAGTCTCTCTAAGTTGCTGAGGTGTTTTGAGACAGGGTCTCACTAGGTTGTTTACAGTCTCTCTAAGTTGCTGAGGCTGGCTTTGAACCTGAGGTCTTCCAGAGCCCTGGGATTACAGGTGTGTACCACCATGCCCAACTTCTTCCTCTGCATTTCTAATCCACTTAAATTTTAAGATGTGAATCAAAATAAAACTGGCTTTGAAACTATTACAGCTCAGCCACAAATACAGAACTCTGTCCAAATACCTGGGTCCTCTTTTTCTGGCATCCTCATTGTTTGAGTTAGCTTTTTCATTAATGGGACCAAAAGACCTAAGAAGACCTATGTTGAGGAGTATACTTTGGCTCATGATTGTAGAGATTCAGTCACTGGTTGACTGGGCTCTGGGCCCAACATGAGGCAGTACATCATGGCAGAAGAGCATGGCCTAGGAAAGCAGCTCAAGACATTCTAACAAGGAAGCTCAAAGATAACTCTGCTCATTAGGGACAAAATATAAACTCCAAAGCCATACCCCTTGTGACCTATCTCATCCAGCCTCACCCTACCTGCTTACAGTTACCACCCAGTCAATTCATATCAAAGGATTAATCCATGGATTAGGTTACAAATCTCATTATCTAATCATTTCACCTCTGAATTTTTTTGCATTGGCTTCCACATGAATTTTGGGGGATACTTCACATCTAAACCACGGCACCCATTTTCCTAATGGTCATCAAATCCCATGAAGTCTAACTCCTAATAATTGTTCCATAAGGGCATGGTTTGCACAATTTGTTCTTGGTTCTGTATTTACATGGGTTCTTAACTTATTGCTATTTCTTCTTTTAACCCTATTTTATTTACCCTTCCATTTTTTAAGTTATCTTTATTTGAGAGTTTGTACTTAGATTTATTTATTTATTTGTTTTGGTATTGCTTCTCCCCTACCCCCTTGGGAATTCATCACATAACTTTTGCTTTCTGTTTTCTTATTTTCCATTCTATTTATTTTACTGATTTTTCAAACTGTGTATGCACAGACATGATGATAATTTCCTTCTGGTTATGCTAAGGAATGGGTATTACTTTAGCTCTTGGCTTATTAATCATTCTTGTTTGAGGTGTTGGGTGTTTCTCAAGAATGATATGTCATGAGCTTTGTAATGTTTTGAACAACCAATAAAAAAAAAGAAATGCATAATGGAGAGTAAGAATTTGGATTGGGTATTTTGCCTTATAACTTTATACATAGCAGACCTTCCATTCATTCATAATATATATGTCCATTTCTCACATCCAATAACACCTTTCCATTTATCCTGGGTTCTTCCTAAGCCAGGCAAACATCATGATTCCCTGAATATTCCAGGAGTCTCCATTCTTGCCCCTGCCCTTCCATTCTGCCTACTTAGTCAGTATGATTCTTCTAAATTTAAATCAGAACACATTGCCTTCCAACTCAAAATTGCTTAAAGTCTTCTACTGTCTCAAGGATCAAGTCCAACCTCTTCAAAATGACCTTGAGGACTCTTTTTGACCCTTGCACTGCTGATTTGTCTAAAGTCATCCATCATTCCTCCCTGCCATCTCATGAGATATTCTGTGCCTCTGTCTGATGATGTTCTTTCAGTTCTTCAAAGGCTTATGCTTCTTCAGGATTCAAGGGCAAGGATATTCTGTTCTTATTATCTGGAAAAATTTCCACCACATAATTCGTCTTTTGCTTCTCCTGGGATTAGCTGCTTCTTTTCTAGGAAGACTTATCTAACCCAAATCACAGTCTCTTGTATGTACTTCCACCTTTCCTATTATTGAGTTTATTAGGTTATGGGATAACAATTTCCTTGATTTGTCTTTCATATTATGTAAGTTTTCTGGAGGTTGGGTGTGTAACTTATCTTTTTCCCTGTACCTAACACCAAGCTTCAATAAATACACGTTGGATAAATAACGAATAGTGTTTTCAATAGCAAGAGGTAAGTTTGAAATGTAAGCAGGGGTCATATCACAGAGGCCCCATTTATCATGTTGTAGATTAAAATATTTTGTTCTGCATAGGATGAAAGATTTTAAACAAGAAAATAACATGAGTATGTTTTCCATTTAGAGATATTTTCAGCATTCTGTGAAGAAATAATGTAAAACTGTGCACCTAGGGATAATATTTAGCAGACTATTGTAATAATGTCTATAAGGGATGAGGCTCCAAAATATGGCACTAAAGACAGAAGGAGTGGATTGAAAGGTATTTAGGCAGTAGAATTCAGAGTGCTTGAAAGTCCATAGGAGGTGGAGATTAGCATAGAGGGAAAAATCCATGATGGCTCTCTCTCTTCTTTCTTTCTTGGGTCACTGCATGGGTGAGAGATCCTGTGCTGAGATGGGGACAAGGGAGGAAAGGGTAGATTCATGGATGCTTATAGCATCTTCAAGTGCACATATGAAGATGCAGACCTTGTGTGAGGAGGGAGCTCTATCAGAGAAAAAAAATGCAGCAAAGGTGGGATTAAACCAAAAGAGATGGATGGATACAGCATGGATTTGACTTTCAGCAGCTGTGTGACCTTGACATGAGGAGTAATTACTACCAGTCTGAGTTTCTTCTTTACATAGAGTGATTGTGGATTAAAGAGATGGTATGCCCAAAGGCCTTAGTACAGTTTCTGGGAATAAGATGGTTAACAAAGGGACATTGAAGATGCATCCCGAGTGTCATCAGCTTATGGCCAACAGTTCAGCAATGGGAGCCAATGAGAAACCTTAGAGTGTGTAAAATGACAGGATTAATAATTAAAATCTGCAGGAAAAATAAAATTTAAAAGGAAGGTGAGATGGGAGACTCTGTAGATTGTCTTGGCTCTGTACTGAAGCAGGGACAATCTGGACTGCTCTAGGGAAGACAGGTAGAGCAATCAGAGAGCAAGGACATTAGGTGCCATCCCACTCCTAGCGCCCAGACAGGAGAAGAGGGAAATGAAGACACACCAGGGTATAGTATCTGAAAGCTTGGAGGCAAGTGTAATAGAGCTGGAAGAACTGGGAGTTAAATAAGATAATGGAAAACAGATGGTGCGCTTACCAAATGGAGATTGGGGGGCATTTCAGGACCTAGGTTTCTTTGGGCTCCTCAAGCAGCCTGGGGTCATTGGCTTGCTTTGGCAACACCCCACCAGCCCTTCCACAAACAAACATGTTTTTAGACTTATTGTCCCATCCTTACAATGACCAAATCTTCATTTGGAAACGTCCTCTCAGATAGCCTGTGTTATTGCAAACTAGTGTGACCATTTTTCTGCTATTTGTATTGTGGAAATGGGCTTCCTCATTATGTTTCAGTATCTTTTCTCTATTGTGTACTGATGCTGTCTGAGGAGCTGGTTAGGGAGGAAAAACAAACACAAATGTGAACATGATAGCTATGAAGGTCTATTAGTGGTCACCTGGGAATCCTTTACAGTGCCTAAATCAATGTTTAATAACCTACTTAATAAGAGCTGTATTGAGATTCTACATGTTTCATCTTGTAGTTACACTTCTCATGACTTGAAGGGAGCTAATTTGTTTTATTTAGCCAATAATTATACTTTAAAATACTGGTCTTTCACATAAAATGAATAGATTGGATATATAGAAGCTGTCATCTTTATTTGAAAAATTTAAAATGTTTCCCTTATTCTAATCATCTCCCCTTGGGTAATATAGATTCAGATTTTTAAAAAGTGAAGTCTTGGAAAAATATGACTGGAGCTTATAATAACTAAAGACATGAGGAATGGCATATTGGATTATCAGGGAAAAGTAATATATTCATGATTGGAATCTGCCAATAATCAGCTATTAGGTTAAAGTTGCCCTTTAACTTCATTGAATCTCCTTTGTCTTCTCTGGGAAATAAGTAAGTTAAATTATATGATATTTAAGATCCTTTCTAATGTCTCATTATATTTTCAGGAAAATAAACAACAGCACGGTTTTACAAGACTAACTGACTGGATCTTAGGTTGCTAAACTTAGAAGATACCTTATTAAGTGTGAAATATGTGGATGTAAGTCTAAAATGGGAATGATTGTACTATTTTACAAAGTGACTAACAACCTTTGGAACTCATTATCTCCACAGACGATCATATTTTCTCCCTCTTTCCTTGGATCCCCACTAAAGTGATAGTAAAGAATGTAGACAGCTCAAATCCACAAGGACAAACAGAATATAAGAAGTGATATTGTAAAAAGAGATTCTTAGCTAATCTGAGGGAGAGAAGGTCACTGTATTTACAAACAGAAGGTGACATCATCCCAAGCTCCTGCATGGTGGGAATGTAGAAGAAAATCAAGGCCATTTACCAGAAGAGCCCTACATCGTCAGAAGGTAGCTGAAATAGACAGAAGGATTGTTCTATAGATAAGTTAAAAAAGAAATTCTATGTGCTCAGAAAGAGTAGGGGAGGAGTTAGAGGAAACTTTGATGGGACCTCCAGCTCCCAACCCCTAATCTAATTCAGAATCCATCAGCCAATGAAATGTCTCCCTGGGGGATGATCCTAGACTCTTTTCAGTAGAAATAACTGAATGGTCCTAGAGAGAACTCCAAGTAGTATCTTTTGAGGTACCTCCAACCTGATCAGGCTCAGCCTAACTGTGAAGCCTAGAAATGTAAAAAACTGTGTCTACATACTCTGAACACACAAATGAATGTTTAATACTTCACCCTTGATATCAAATTGATAAAGTTCATTAGATATAAGAAAGTTTCTAATCATGAAAGAGAAAGACAAAAATCAAACGAAAAAAAATCCACAGGAAACAGATTATAAAGGAAGAAGAGAACCCTGAATTATTTATGCTTGGAAAAAATAAGATGAACAAGATGTTATAAAAGAGCAGAACATACAAAATTTGTCTTGGGAGTTTAACATGTGATAGAGAAAATGAAAAGCAAATCAACATAGAATCCAGGAGAGATAGACAAATGTATCTCCCATGCAGTATAAAATAGAAAGAAAAAAGAGAAAATTTATGAAAATTAGAGGGGTAGTTAGTGCAGAACTAATGAATGAAAATTCCAGAAAATTCTAAAAGCTAATGAATCAAAATTCCAGAAAAAGCACACCAAAAAAAAATGTGTAGAAATTAATGTTTAATGTAGAGCTGAGTGTCAAGAACCTGCGTGTTCTCCCTGCAAGGGCCTGTGGAGTGCTTGGGCATATTCAAAGAATATCAGACCAAACAAAGGCAAAGAATTATAAAAGCTAGAGCTTTGGTGATAAACAAAATAACTTCAGAGCTTCTAGGAAGATTATAGGGTTGGAGAACAGGCCTCAAAATAGGGTACTAGGGGTCAGCATAAAGCTGGATAACTCAGAATTAATTCTGGATGCTGTAATTAAATAACTCTCAATTGAGAATTTTGTATCTACACAGCTATTATTCAAGTATGAGAAAAAGAGACAGGTATTTAATATTGTATTACTTTTCATTCACTTTTTCTCGGGAAGCTGTGGGCGTATTTGTTTCAGAAATAATAGGCATTAGTGAAACACTTGGAAGTGGTGGCTCTCATTTCAGAGAACAGCAAGGTATTCCCAGGAAGAGAGCCATGTGGCAATCCTGGAGAGTGGCAGGTCCCCAGTGGGAAGAAGGAGATCTAAATGGAGCAGATTCATTGCTTAATATTCCTGCAAATTTACAGAAATATTGATAAGTATGGACTGCTCTGATGGAAAAAAAATAAGAATAGACAAATAGAAAATTCAGCAAATGAAAGCCAGGAGGAGATAATCAACTTCAAGAAAAGCAAATGTTAATAAAATTCAAATATGATCACTGTCCACCACTTGTGCTTCTCTGAATAATGTCTAAATCATTAAAATAATGTAAACACTGAGGGCTAGGATTGTGGCTCAGTGATAGAGTGCTCATCTAGCACGTGAAAGGCCCTGGGTTCGATCCTTAGCACCACATAAAAATAAATAAAATAATAATAATAATGTGAACACTGAGTAGCAATTTAAGGAAAAGTTGTTATGTAACTATGGGAGCATGAGTGCAAAGAAGATGGGTATAAAATATGTATGAATCGTCAGAGGAATCAGTCAGCAATCATTAAAATTGACGAAGGAATAACAATGTGTCTTAATTAAAATTAACAAGACAATACCAGAATAAACAGAGGTAAAAATAGCCTTTCTCTATATTATCCACAGCAATGGGGTAATGTGGGCCAGGAGTGTTGTTTATAACAATAGGTCTTACAGTTGTCAGGTGAGTAGTTAAAGCTTGAAATCTCCGAGCTTTCACACATTAGGGTTTATACCCCACACTAATTCCTCTGTAGTTAGACCATTTCAAAGGGTGGTTCCCTGCACTACTGTGCCCTCTCAACATCCCTTCACCACTGTGACCAGGACATCAGAGGTTCCTGTGGAGTTCCCTGTCACCTTCCTCCATGGGGGAGAAAAACTGGAAAATCACATAGGTGCTTTTCTACCATCTCAGACTAGAAGTGACATGTCAGCTCGTTAATCAGAAACTATGGCACAACCTCTCTTAATCACAAAGAATCATAACTTTTTTTTGTGCCTGAGAAGGAAAGAACCAAATATGGATGTTTTGTTAGTCTTTACCATACACCTTTTAATACTGTTTTATTTTTACCAATATGAATCTGTTAGTGTAATTAAAATAAAACTAAAATTTACTTTAATAAAAATAAGTGCACAGATGAAAAATTCATAGTAGCTTGCTAAAGGGATATTAAGATATTGAAATAGATGGCAAGTAACCATTATGACTTCTGTCTTGTCTTGAAGCTATTACAATTGTCAGAGCAGATTGGACCAAGGACTTACCCCTATTTGTCAATACTGATATCTCCATAAAGTTAGAATGCATACGAGATAGTGAAAAAATTCTGCCCTCATGCACATTATGCAAGAAGAAAGCCACAGAAACCAACAAAATAAATGCAGCAGATCCTTTTCTTCATTGTCTCTGTTCCAAAATACTAATAATGGTTACAAATGTCTACTCCTAACCTCACATGGTTTGTCCTAAATGATGTGACCTCACAGCTCCATGCAAATTGAATCATTTTCTGCCCTTCACATTAGGCAACTTCTGATCTGTGTGAGTTATTTCTCATTGTTTCACTCTCTGTATTTACAGCTCATCCTCTATGAAAGTTTGAATCCCCTTAAAACTTCTGTTGTCTCAGGAGATAGGTCACTATCTTCATATAGAAATTCTTATCTGTATAATTAAGTTGGCATTCTGGGGGCATAATATCAAGTGTGAATTCTGTTACTGTCTCTTGCAGTGATTGGAATCTCTTATTTGTGTTTTCATATGTTGGTTTGCTATCTCTTCACATGCCTTGTGCTCTTTTTGTGAGGAGGGACTATGTCCATATTTCCTTTGTCTCCAGCCCCTATAGGTGCACTTCCTTCTCCTGTCCCTCCCCAGGTTCCCAGCCCTTGGCTCAGGCCTTGCATAAACAATGTTGAAATTATTTTGGTGGGGACCAAAATGTATGGGCTGCTGGGATAACCTGTGGACAGCAGTATTCTAGAACATTCCATTTGTCCCTCACTGAGAGTTCCTGCAGGCAGTTGCTTCAGTGAACATGACTCAACTGCAGCTCCTGCTGTTTGCACGTGTCTTGTACTCATGTGCAAGCCTCCCCCAGGTGTGTTATGACCTTGCTTTCTCAATTTTCTCTGCTCTTCTGCATAGTTCATAGTGGGTTTAAGAGAGAGAAGATGAGTCTTGATATGTTATGTCTAAGTACCTTTATTTTGAGAAATACTGGCCAGGCAGCTATTTCTAAGACTCTAGTGATAGAATGCTAATTCTCAAAAAGCACAAGTGCTTCATAAGTAAAAATTAGTGTGAAATTTTCCACTTACAGCATTATGTTGAGGTTCGAAAAACTTCAGATTTTGGAACATTTTGGGGTTTGAAATTTTTGTAATAGGAATGCTCAGCCTATATATATCTACATTACGTAGTCTATATTATATGGCAGCATTATTTACATATACATATATAGTTTCATAAACAGATGAAATACTCAACATATTGCTGTAATAAATTTTCAAATATTTTCAGGAATATACTTATGGACAAGTTATGACTAGTCATTAATTATTTTTTACTTAATTATGATTAATATGGCAAAGGACGAATTTAAGTGCATTATGATTATTTTTGAAGACACTTTAGCAGGGAATATGGGAGAATGCACCATCTGGAAAGAAATCCTTCTCCAGCCCTTGCACTTCCTCCTCTGTTGGGTTCACTGACCCCTCTACAGGCCAGGTTGCTCCTATAGCCTCCACAAGTGGCCCAGTAGCCACATTATGTGCAGGGCAATTTGATGCAAGTCTTGGCCACAGTGGACTTTCAATTGGGTATTCATCTATCTGATTGTATCTATTGAGTTTTCTTATGAAGCACTGGCATAAGATGAGAGAGTGAGAGCAACACTGGTCTATGTAATTACTCCTTAGTGACTTAATTGGGAAGTTTGAAGGAATTTCTTTAACAGCTGGCTTACATACAGACATTGGTTGATGTGAGGATGGTAAGATGACATTACAAGAAAAATTCATTTTACATTTGGAGATGCTGATAAACTGTATGTAAGTAAAATTCCTATCAATCAACTCATTTTAAATACTCATGGAAACTTCAGTATTTGAAGTTAATGCTTCTTTAAAATGAATTATCATCAAAGAGAAGAACCTACCTTTGTAGAGTTGAGTTGTTTGGTTAGGCACACACACATCAGAAAGATCAGAAACACAAAGCCAACTATTGTCAGTTCTTTAGCTTTAAAAGGTGACAGATGGCAAGATGCTCACGGGGAATGGCAGGGTAAGGCTTGACTGACTGGACTTAGGTTTACTTCTCTTCGGGTGACTGGCCTGGTGGCTTGAGGGGTGGGGCCTTTGCCTTTGGTGTGTCTAGGGCTGGTTCAGAGCATGCTGGGGTTCTCTTTGACACTCTCACAACCCTTTTGCCTCTCTCCTGTTTAGTCTTTTTTTCTTCAATAAAGAAAAGGCTTAAAGCGACTCCTCTAATGGCCCTGATTTGTTAATAATGGGTTTTGTTCTAAACAGAAATTGGTCCTGCAGAGGGGGTGACCCTTTGATTCTCCTCGCACAGCTCCGGAGCTGGGGCTTCATTTGTTACTGCGGCTCACTTCACCAGGAAAGGTAATTACAGTCGGAATTAAAGTCTGTGGACTGTGTCCCACCGCCTCTCCCCTGCACGTGGAGGGGAGGACGACTCCTGTGTGTTCACCTCTTGTTTAGAAGATTCATGTTTATCTAATGTGAAGTCAATATTATTGTCTGGGAAAGAGTGAGGGGATTGCTAACGATCTATCAGAGCGCGCTCCTACGCAGCCCAGCCCACGCTCCAGTGGCCCCGAAACCACTTAGCGCCACTCCAAGGCCCATCTCCCTTCCCACGTCAGCCGCAGCCCGCCATTTATCTCCTCTGAAAATGTCCCAGGGTGAAATATTTCACGTGTTTTAATGATGGGCAGAGCTGAAAAACATTCAAGAAAGAACTGTAGGGACAAGAGGTGGCCATCCTGTGCATATGGCCAGATGTCACCTTCTGTACAGATATGGAGCTGGAACCCTCCAAGAAGCTGGGTGCAGGGGATCAGAGCAGGGATTCTTCACCAAGGACAAAATGAGGCTGGCTTGTGCTTCACAGAAACTAGACTCTCTGTAACTCACTTGGGCTCTTTCTTCTAAACTCCATTTTAAGGTAGGTAATGTAGAATCATCTATAGTTTATACTGAGGCAAAATCCCACTTGGTAAAAATTGTATATGGATATTGTATTAGGCAAGACTTTCTGGAGAAACAAAATTTACACACACACACACACACACACACACACACACATATATATATACACACATACACACACACATACACACACAGATATGTGTATATATACATGCATATATATCTATATTTATATATCATATACTCATGTTACATAATGACATACTATAAGAGATAATATATTTTATTAGGAAATATATATTATAAGAAATAATATATTAACATTAATAATATACTATAAGAGATAATATATTAACATTAATATGTTAATGTCATATATGTTTATATTTGTATGTGTTTATAGGTATGTATATATAGATATACATAGTATATATTTATGTATTGGTGTGTATATATGTATGCATGTATGTATACATATGCATAGGTATATATGTATACACATACATACACACAGACACACACACACATATATTATATATAAAAGAAAAGATTGGGTTATGAAATTATGTAGGCTACCAAGCCCTAAGATCTGCCATCTGCCAGGTGGTCACTCAGGAGAGGTGATACTTCAATTTGAATCCTTAGGTGGGAAATCCCAATGTATCATCAGGCAGGAAGGACAGTCCTTTCTTGAGGGCAGGGCCAGCCTTTTATTCTATTCAGGCCTCCAACTGATTGGGTGATAGTCACCCACACTGGAGAGGGCCATCTGGTTTGCTTAGTGACTGCTTCAAATGTTAATCTCATCCAAAATCACCCCTATAGTAGTTCCCAGAATAATGTTTAACCAAATATTTGGGTACCCTGTGGTTCAATCAAATAAAATTACCCATCACAAATACGTTTTGGTCAATAAAAGAGCTTATATGCAAAGATTGTCCCTAAAGAATGCATTGCTAGTGACATCATAGCCATCTTAATTTATAGAAATACATTATATGATGTTTGCACAACAGAATCGCCTAATAACACATTTCTTAGAACATGTGTATGTTTTTAAGTAACATATAGCTATATACATGTGTATTTGCACCTGTTTTTTTCAGGATTATAAGAATAAAATATGTTTGAAAATCCAAAATAGATGGTGTAGACTGTTCTCTATCCTTTCTCATGCTCTAATTTTTAAGAAGAAAAACTCTTTTTACTCCTCCCTGGAAATTTTATATATTTCAAAGCAGTTAAAAACTCCAACTCCTGTGTTCATCAAAGGTGGAGTACAGTCCAAAAGTGAAATTATCAGTCATTTCTTTCACATTTTTTTCCTCTGCCTCTTTCCTCTTTCTGGAAATTTAGTTAATATTAAGTGAAATATTTAAGTATTATATATAAAAAGAAAATCAAGAGACTAAGCATTCTCATTTAGGATAATAATTGTGATTAGCAGAGACAGAAAAAAGTGGATTCAAGGTGTATTTGGAGGCAATGCTCATAGAACTGGCTGATGGATTTGAAGGAGAAAAGCAGAACAATCAGTTTAAGGTGTGAACAATTATGTGTAAAAAAACATTAATTTACTACATGGTTATGACTTCAAGAAAAGAACTTGGGTGGGGCTGGTTTAGCTCCAGATCTGTATTTTGCATATTCCTATAGACACTATTAGTCCATTAAATGAAGCTGGATTGCAGGAGAAAGTTCTGTTTAGAGACCCAAATTTGAAATCATCAGTAGACCAATGAGGCCTAAAGCTAGTAAAGTAGCAGAGATGGACCAGATGGAGAATAGAGCTGGAAAAGGAAGGCAGTCCCACCCCACAATCCAATACCTAAAGTGTCAGAACTGTCTCTTTTCCACCTCCACAAGACACTAACAGGATGAGCTGCTCACCATCCCTGGCCTCGGTTTCCCATTTGAATGGTGGCATCTCATCACCTTCTCTGAATGATCACTACTAGGGTTAAGTTAATAGAGTAGAGTGTGAACACTAAACTCTTGACCTTTAGCAGACTCTCTTCATAGAGGCACACCTGTAATACCAAGTGTAGCTGTTCTAGGTTGTCTTCCTCAAAGCCCATTCAACCTACCTCTCTTCCATCTCACCTTGCCCTTTCATTTGTGACATATCTTTGACAGCAGGTTTTGTCTCCTTCCATAAGCCTATTACCTTCCACTGCCAAGAAATGAGACTCTATTTATGGACATTTGACAGTTGGAGTGCTGAGGCTTCTGTGTGCTCAATGATGTTATCTAATGTTGATTTTTTTGGGTAGTTAATTAATTTTACTCCTTCCTTAGAGTTTCCAGTTTCTCATTATTTTCTAACGACTGTTTGTTTCTTACAAATCTTTGGAGAACGGGGTTTCTGTGTGTAATGGATATTCCTCTTTGTAAGGACAAAGTGTGGCCAATCTTAGGAGAACCACTGGACACACAAAATACCGGAGATGGAGGGGCTGCTATGCAGTGGAATGACACAGGATTTGCCTCTGTGCCTATTTCCACCACCAGAGAAATGACAATGGCTGCAGGGGACAGAAACTTAGGACTATAGGAATAATGGTCCAGAAGGTACTCTTGGGCCCAGTGGTCATCTTATAAGTAAGAGGCCACACCTGATTTGCTGGCACACATATGAAATACATGAGAAAGATGGTTCATGAACAGATTATGAAGAATATTCATAAATGAAAGGAGAATTACAAGAAATCTTCCCTTTTCTTAACAGCAGATAACAAGGAAAGAATTCCAAGATGGAGGTTCCTCTTAAAGAGCAAAGCAGAAAGCATAGAAAATACTGGGAAAGAGGATTCACAGGGAATTTAGGAAATAGTAAGAACAAAATAGTGGAAATAGAGAACCTTGAAAAGAAAGTGTCTTAAGTAGGTCAAACACATAAATAAAATCACCCTGAGTGGCCTGCTGTGCCCTGAGCAAATGAGCCCCACACCTCTTATTGAATTTGCTGCTGCTGTGCATGCAGCGATGGGCAGGCTCACACATTCCACAGGGGATCTCCCAGCTCATTCCCTGGCCAACCCTCCCTAGTGCCTATCTGCACATTTTGCATTAATCATACACGCATGGCACTTCCTGTTTAATCACTTGGCAATTATCTGGTTTATATCTTCTGTTTTCATCTCCTAAACAAGATTTGCCTCATCAGATCTTAAAATTGCATTTGACATGGTAACGAATAGTTGAATTATTTGTTCCCTACAAATGTAATTATTTACCATGTAATTTTCAGGAAGACACAGCTTCCCAGTGTTCATATAGGATTTACTATGCAATTATCAGCCTTGCTGCCATCCTGCCGCACAGTGTAAATGGCTGGCAAGGGCAGCCATCAGCAGGAGAGATGCTGAGAAAGCCACCGTTTGTGGTAGAAAACAGTCCTGTGCATAGAGGTGGCTCCCTGGGAGCTGGAGCACTGCTTTACCAGCATCTGGGGAAATCATTTAATTTATTTTTGCATCAGTCTCTTCATGTAGAACATGAATAAAAGAAGGTTGTGTCAAAAATCAGAAAAGAACAGAGAAGAATTAGAGAAGAAATGCAGGTGTCTTCCTAAAAGATGTTTACTGTTTGGGTACAGTTTTAGTCAGCTTTTTTGCTGCTGTGACCAAAAGACTTGACAGAAACAATTAGAGGAGGAAAAGTGTATTTGGGGGCTCAGGGTTTCAGAGATCTCAGTCCATAGATCGCCAGCTCCATTTCTTGGGTCCTGGGGGGGGGAGAGAGAGAGAGAGAGAGAGAGAGAGAGAGAGAGAGAGAGATAGATATTCTTCAAGGACAAATATATATCCCAAAGACCCATTTCAATTATCCACCTCCTTCATCCACACCCTACCTACCTGGGGTTATAGCTCAATTAATTCCTATTAGGGAATTAATGTGCAATTAGGTTAAGAGTCTCATAACCCAATCATTTCACCTCTAAACTTTCTTGCATTGTTGCACACATGAGCTTTTGGGGAACACCTAACGTCTAAACCATGACAGATTCAATGCTTCCCTAACTTAGATGAGGGAAGAGGCAGGATTCTTATTGGGGCAGCTGAGTTGGGATGCCCTACTGAAACCCTCTCTTGGGAAAACAGGGAGGCTAGTCTAAGATAGTCCTGCCCCTGAGGCCAAGGAGAAGATGTGTACTTGTACTACTAAGAAATCAACTTGGTGGCTTCTCACCTGCATAAGTGTCGGCGTCTAGGAAAGGTAATGCTGAAGAATGACAGCAAAAATATCTAGAGCATATTATCAAAGTGACAAAAATAGTGGTGACTTCATCTCTGTCTCCTGCTTATCTTTCTTCTTCCCTTCTGATAAGTGGGCATGACATGGAGCACCAAAGCCATCATAAGAACTCAAAGTTCTCAAGACGATGAGAAACTGAAACTCATGGTCAAAGGTTGGTACATGGACCAGGTTACGAGAGCCTGGTTCCAGATAGTATCATCACACATCTGAACTTGTACCAGTACCTATCTGCCAGGAATTCTTCCTTTGTTTTTCTTTTAGAAAATTAGCCTTTTGGTAGTTGTTTGAGCCACTTCTGTTTAGTATTTTTCCCCATTATTTTGTTAATATTTGAACCAACTCTATGCCTAATGGATACACTATTTGAGGTTCTCTATGTTGGAATCAGGGAGTGAGCTGTTATACTTGCTATTCCCTCATCGATATCCCATCCTGCTGCAAAGATGGATGGTGCACCAAGAAACATTTGATGACAGGTCTGAGTGTTTTTGCTCATTCTATTTCCAGCAGCTGAAATTTCTCCCAATCTTATCTTAATCTTATCTCTGTCAGAATCCAAATGATGCTTTGAGGCATAACTGAAATACTACTTTCCTCATGAAGTGTTTCTGATTTACCCTAAAGACTGTGCACCATTCTTATGTTTAGCTCTTAAGGATCTTTTTTTTTTTAAAGATGAGACAATTTTTTATATCTTTATTTTATTTTTACGTGGTGCTGAGAATCAAACTCAGGGCCTCACGCATGCTAGGCGAGCGTGCTACCACTTGAGCCACATCCCCAGCCCCAAAGGAATTTTTAATATTTGTGTTGTCCTGTGTGAAAGTATTTGTTCTGCTTAGGTTACTAGATGTGAGTGCCTTCAGCCAGAGGCTTTATTTTTAAGCATGATATCATTTTTCACTCTTTGCAATTTGTTCATGCAAAACAATTTAGAGTAAGGACTTTGAGGAAGAATTCTTTACTTAGACTTTGTACCTCTGTTGTAAAGGGTGCAAAGAGAACCTCAAACATGAAAGCAGGACCTTCACACCTTTAACTGTAGAAAGGGGTGCATGCATCCTGTTTCACCAGCCTTCAGCACTGGCAGAGCCATCATGATCATCTGCTCTGAGCTCAATGAGAACTGGTCTCATTACACTCTTTGACCTTCATTTGTGTTGTAGACAAGGAAGAATGAACTACAAGTTCTCTCACATCTCCCTTGTACCAAACCCATGTGGCTCCGAATCTCTAAAACTTGCAATGTGACCTCTGAGCTCGCAGTCTCTCTTAGCACATTTTCCTGTCTTTTTTCCTCATCTATCAATGTTCCTTTTTTACTTGCTCTAAATGATGCATTATCTCTTCTTAAGACACTGCAAGACCACTGCCATACCTTAGACCTTATTGTATCCAAAAATGGCCCCAGCACAATCTCATGGGGGTGGACTTTCACTCACTGCACCACCTCTCCTCCCACCAGCTCATCCTACCCAGCACACTTTCTCCAACTATGCCTCTCTTTCCTTCAGAAACAGAATGCTGATTCTACTAATTTCACTCTCCCACCATGCTTAATTATTATAACCATTCTCTTATTCTGCTGTCATCATATTTGATCTAAGTGGTATTTTGAAAAACCATGAGTATAGTTAAATCTACTTCTGCTTATTATTATCCATAGATGCACTTGGAAAAGCAAAATGTAGGATGAGAAAAAAATGTATAATCACTTTGGTCTCACTTTAGATTTATAACTACAAACTGTGCAAACACATATTTCTTTGCTCTTCTCACACTCTTGTCCTTGAAGACTCTTTCATTTCTTCATAGCCTATAAAAATCTCATCTTCTTTCCCCAATCTTAGCTGATCTTGCTTCCCAACTTGAGTCAGTGAAGGAATTATAGGGGAATTTCTATAAGCTTGGAGCTCCCCCTAAACTCCTCACTGCCAAGCTTGTACCCAGGTATTTTACTTCTTCTTCTTCTTTTTTTTTTTTGTTAAAGAGCAACTTTTAATAATACTAGTGCTCAAATTATACCCTTAATTGATTAAATCGGATTGTCTACGGGAGGATTCCAGCTTTCAAAACTTTTTTTTTTCTTTTTTACAGCTTCCCAGAAAGTTCCAAGATTTAACTAAGGTTGAGAACTTTTTCCATGAGCCAATTTGTGCCAAAGTGTGGATCAGCAGTGCCAGCATCACTCAGGATACAGGTTGTTTGAGCCAGCTTTTTTTTTTTTTTTTTTTTTTCTGCTGTGATGAAAAGATCTGACAAGAACAATTGTAAAGGAGGACAAGTTTATTTGGAGGTTTATAATTTTAGAGGTCTCAGTCCATGGACAGCTGGCTCCATTCCTGGGGGCTCAAGGTGAGGCAGAACATCATGGAGGAAGAGTGTGGCAGTGGGAAGCAGCTCACATGATGATCAGAAAGCAGAGAGAGCAACTTTATTCACCTGACACAATTAAATGCTCCAAAGGCACACCCCCAATGACCCACCTCTTTCAGCCACAGCTGCCTTCAGTTACTACTCAGTTAATGCCATCAGGGGATTAATTTACCGATTGGGTCATTTCCCCTCTAAACCTTCTTGCATTGTCTCACCCATGAGCTTTTGGGGAACACCTCACATCCAGACCATAACACAGGATATTAAGCCTAGTTTCACTCCCTCCATCTTCTCAACAGAGGTACTTTAAAGAATTGTCCTCCTTCACAGGAGGCATGATGGTGAGCCCGGTGTCAGCATGAAGAGAAAATGAAGAGGTGCTGTTAATGGTACAGGGTTTTGGCCTTGCAAGATGAATGTATCCAGGACATCTGTTTCAGAACATTGGAAACGCTCTGAAGCCTACTGAATTGAACACCCAAAATATGTTTGTCATGGCAAATTTTGGGGGTATGTTTTATCTTTGCCACAGCTATGAAATTTTAAAAAGAAAAACCCAAATAATGATGAATGTCCCATCTGTCTTGTCGCCAGTGGTTTTATGCTTGTTCTCTGCTCAATGCTCCTTAGACACGTTTCCCCCACTAGCCCTAGAACTGTGTTGTCAAGTTTGCTATGACCTCTCTAGACTGATCTCCAAGGTTAGTACCAGCCCTCAACTTGGGTGGCTGGTGGTGTTCCATGCTGTGTTCAACACCCTCCTCAGCTTTGCCTTGGATTTCAGGGATGACAATGTCCTGGTCTCTCTCCTCCCTAAATGGATTCTCTTTCTCAGTCCTCTGTGCCTCCCTATCCTTTACTTCTTGGAGCATCCAAGTTCCAGTTTTTGAGCTTATCTCATGTGTCCTGACTTCTTTGGCTCTGCAGTTTAATCACAGGTGGAAATATGCTGATGATGCCACAGCACATCTCTCAGTTCAGTCTCGCTCTTGGACTCCACAGTCACCTATGCAACTGGCTTCCTGATCCTCCTTCTGATGAGCAGTGGACATCTCAAACCCAGTATGGATGGACTTTCTGATCTCTTCCTTGCCCCTCTCTAAGAGAAGAAACAGTTTGATAGGTCAAAGTTTGTAGCATCATCTTTAACTTCTCTTGGAATTTAGCAAGAAATCTTGTTGACTGTATCTTCAAGAAGCTGCTGAAATCTGGTCTTTCTCTCCACAGCTGTGCAATAGTATCACACTCATTCAAATCACTTTCCTCATCACTGAGTTATACCATTTTCCAGAAAGTCGACAAATTGATCCTTCCCCAGGTCTCCAGTGTCCTCACTTAGCTCAGAAGAAAAGCTCTCCAGAGGCCTTAATTGAGTAGACCCCTGATCATTTTGCTGACCCCATCTCTTCCTGCCCACCCATCTCTCCTTGCTCGTTGAGCTACAAATACACCAGCCTTTTCTGCACTGGGGTCTTGGCAACCAGTCCCTCTAAGGGACATTATCTTCCATGGCTTGCTGCTCCTCCTTCCTTAAAACTTTCTCAATTGTTAATGGTCTCAGTGACAGTCTCCTTGACTGCAGCCCAACTGGGGCACTTCCCATGTCCTTCCCTTGCTGTTTTTCTCATGCCATCTGCTAATATGCGATGTAAGTTTTATTTTACTTTCTTTTCTTTTTTTCCCCCCCTTTTATGGTCTCTGTTACTAGAATGAAAGCTCCCTGAAGGGCACATCATTTGACATTTGACTTACTGATATATTCTGGAGCCTAGAACAGCACCAGTTTCAAATCAGGAACTCAATGGCTATTTGTCCAATGAATAAATTAAAATTCAAATAAATTTAAAAAAATGAAAACAGAATGAATCATTCCATAAACTCACGCTAATTTTTTTTTTGAGAATGGAAAACCAGAAAATTGGGCCTCAACTTCTAAGAAGCAGTTAAGACACCTGTTTTCTCATCTTTCATCTTCTCACACTGATGAGAGAGATTATCCTGTCCTTAATTAATTTATCAAGGCACCACCCTTAGCCTGCGTGAGAGAGTCTCCAGCTGATATTCCTTTCTGAGATGTACTAAAAAATTACTAATAATGTGATGGGGAAATTAAGAATAAAAGATTTGTCTCATCTTTTTTTGTTCTATTTACTCAGTAAATGATGGTGGACTCATGATCTTTTACTCTCTACCCTTTTTTTTTTTTGCATACATACTTCGGCTACGTGAATTTTTTTTTCCCTTGGACAGGAGAACTTATATGAGAAAACAATTTCTTATTAATCTGTTCCTCTAGATGTAGTATTTAACCTATTCCAATATATATACGTAAATATTCAATTTTTTCAAGCCTCAGATAGCAGAGAATCAGACTGTTCCCCCTCCCTGGTGTGATTTTGTACATCACGTTTAAGAAGCACAGCCTCATTGCCAGTAGCAGCTGTAACTGTTAAACGCGTTTGGTTTTTAACAATGTGACATTCAGGAAGACCAAGTCTTCAAACATATTATATTTGGTGAGCAAACATAAAAAGCTGTGAGATAGCATATAATGCAAACTATTTTCAAATTGGGTTGAGGAATTAGAGTGACAGAGGGAATGGATTCCAGATTTGAAGTGCAAACATTAAATGTGGCATGTTCATTGTGGGCCAACTCGATTAGATTAAATGCCTTATTTTTATGCACAGTTTAAATATTGAGCTTCAGCTTTATTCTTTTGATTAAAGTTGTTTGCTTGGCTGTGATGATTAAACAAGGGTTAATAAATATAACCTTTGTTTAATCTATTGTAACCAAATTTCTCTCTCTTCCTGTACTGGAGAAGTCATAGCTAAAGGTGGATCTGTGCATCAGAATTATTAGGTCTGTAAATTTATAAACTTATAGATGGAAGACTCCTTTCTGTGCAGTGTTTTTTAAATAACATTAAATTAAATTAAATTAAATAACATTAAATGTGATCTCAATTTCCCACCAATAATATAATTCCAATAAAGTACAAAATTCTTGGGATGGGGGTCTTTGAAATAACATTATTTGTTTGTATCATCATCTACTCATTGCATTTTAAGAACCATCATCATTTGTGAAAATGAAGTAACATATATATTTTGATTTTTAAAAATAAATTTAAGGTGTAGACTTTAAATAATTGTAGCGAATCAAAGAGTGGTACCAGCTTAAATTCTTGTTTTACAAGGTAAATAGAAGGAAAAATTGTATGTTAATCAGAAAATGTTTTTATGAAGCTGATAAATGCCTTAAAATGAAATTCAAAGCCAAGAAACTGATGATTGGAAAATGCCTACAAGAGATAAATGAGATATATTTTTCTTTAGGTTGAAGGAGGGAAAGTATCATTAACTGGAGATATTTTTTTATTCTGAGACAAGAATTATCCAGGTTTATTAAAAAAAAAAAAACTTCCTGAATGTTACATTGTTAAAAACCAAACATGTTTAACAGTTATAACTGCTACTGCAATGATGCTGTGCTTATTGAAGTTGATGTGCAAAATTTACCAGGCAGATGTGTAATTTTGTTGCTCTCAGAATTTATTTTGCTGAGTTTTCCTTATTTGTTATTGGACAAGAAGAATCCAAGTGCTTGAGTGACTAATGTCTATTATTATTATATTTTCCTTTTGGTACTAGGGATTGAATCTAGGGGCACTTAACCACTGAGCTATATCTCAGCACTTTTTATTTTGAGAGAGGATCTCACTAAGTTGCTCAGGGTCTTGCTAACTTGCTGAGGCTGGCCTTGAACTTGCAATCGTCCTGCCTCAACCTCCACACTCAACTAAAATTTTATTCTGAAGAAAACAAATACAATGGCCATTGACAAGTAGGCAGTCATAAATGGGCCAGTCATGGAATTTCAAGGGTTGATTAGTATTTGCCATTTATTTGTTTGTTCGTGTTGAATTATGGCAGGCTGCTTCTGGAGCAGTCCCCAATGATCCCACTTCTGGACACTACTTGTGTCATACCATACTGTGAATGTGGGCAAGATGGGCAAGATCTAACTATGTATTCTAAGGAAGTAAATAGAGAATAAATGAAACTTGGCACCTGGGACCAACTGTTTCCTGTTTGTTTTCTCTCTGGTCCTGTTTCTCTGAAGATGTGAGATGCCCTGTGTGTCTGCCCTCTGTAGAGCACCACTTGGTAGTGACATAATCAGATCTCACAGTGGAGGATGCTATTGCTGTATGAATATATCACTGAATTCCACTGTCAGTAGCTTCCAAATATTAATATATATATATATATTTGTACATATGCATAATTCTAAGACAAGTCATGAGAAAAAACTTAAACTGAGATCTAATTGCATAATGATAAAGATTTTTTTCCTATAAGTTGAAAAACAACCTTTTTTTTTATAACATTTCTGAAAACGTTAAACATACAGAATAACATTGCTTTATGGAAATACTATTGGAATCAAGTTTGCCTTAAAATGGTAGAAATTCTCATGATGCTGTTCATAACAGGGTGAAAATGCTGGGCTTGTTTCTGAGAGAGGGGGAGAAAGGGAGAGAGAGAGCGAGAGAGAGAGAGAGAGAGAGAGAGAGAGAGAGAGAGAGCGAGAGAGAGAGAGAGAGAGAGAGAGAGAGAGAGCGAGAGAGAGCGAGGTGGAGGGAGGGATAGGGGAGGCAGAGGGACCATGTGAAGAAAGCTACAGACAGGAGCTAGTCACAGATCCAGGGTCTCAACCTTGGCTGGAAAAGATGTAGCTAGAAGCTTTCAGCTACTCTCTTTGTCACATCCATTTCCCAAAAGGCCAACATTTATACCAAATTCTCACAATATTATGTTTGACCAGAATTAGGGGAGTGTATGCCACCAAATATACTTGAATTTATACTGTTTTGCTGTTTCCCTCTTTTTCTCCCTTCCACTTCCTTTCTTCCAAAAATCGGGTTTGTTTCAAGATGATACAAAATAACACAACTCAATTCTGTTTTACAAACTTGACACTTGTCTATGGAATTTAATGCTGTGAGTAAACGGTTTGCTACTGCAATCCAGAGGAACCTAGGCAGTTAACAACATTGCTACCAATTATAAGTGAAGGCACAACTTGTTTAAAATAAGAATGGCTAATTGGAACACACTATTCCTCAAATTAACACTCCTCTTAAAGATTCTGTAATATTTATTCTAAACTAAAGTGTGTGTGTGTGTGTGTGTGTGTGTGTTATGAACACAACACTATGGTGAACACCTGCAAATCACACAAGGGGATAGGCAGTACATTGACGTCATTTTGAAAATTGTGGTCACTTTCTAATGTTCCTCTTCTTTGGCCATGGCCCTCCTACCTGGAATTCTGTGTGTATATGTTTTAGGCTGAATTATGTGCTCCTAAAATCCATATACTGAAGTCTTAACCCCCAGGAATTCAGTATATGCCTCCCCTCCCTCAACTGAATTCTTAGTGTAAGATTGACCTCAACAGGGAGTTTTTCTTCAGATGACATATAAATGCCATTGACTATGTCATTTATTTTGAAGCCGTCATCATGCTTGTCACTGGGGTGGGACTACACTTTCCCAAATTCTTTGCCTGACTGGCTTCTTCAAGGTTCAAATGCTATTTCTCAAAAAAAAAAAAAAAGTTTCCTATCCATTGTACAAAGGAACAAGCTCCTCATCCTCTGCAGAGAAGCCTCCCTTTATTTTCTATGGCGCACCTGCAGAATCAAAGTCTAGATGGGCCCAGAGCACTTACAGGTACACCTTTTATTGTATGTCCATCCACTATAGAGCATATGCACAGCAAGGGATGGGACATTCTCTGAGATGTTCCCTGCTGAGCAGCCAGGGCTAAGCATAGCGCCTGACAATCTTCCAAATGAATGGAGTAAATGCAGAAATGAGAGACCATTTTCCTCCTATGAGGGTCCTCTCCACTTCATCAGCTGGAACAACCCAGCATCTGTGTCTATGATCCCACATACTGTCGTGGAAGCTGGTAGAGTTAGTTTAGCTTAAGGTATTACATCCCTAATTTAACATCAACATTTTGTATAATAGTACAAAACATTCTCTTAAACCATTTATCTCATTCTCCAGTTTTTTGAAGTAGAATACACTTCATAATTTTACAAATGAAGAGACTGTATCTCAGAAGCCTCCACAAAAGGTTCATTTTAATTGATATAAAAAGCAAAAACCAAGACTGAAGTTCATGTTTCTCCCACTAACATCTCACAATTATCTCACACTGCTACTGTATTTAAGAAACATATTTTTTCTCAGTCCATAAAATAAAATTATTGATTTTTTTAAAATAAGATAAAATGGGAAAATAATGGAAGTTGAAACTGCAGCACCTGCCTAGAGAAATTCAGAGCACCTTCATATTTTAGTTATTACCTCTTCCGTTCTCTGTTTGGTAGCTGTGATCGGGTGATTGATGACGAAGAGGAGAAGGGGATAGATGAGAAGTTAGCACAAAACTTTTCTCCTCCATGCAGTGCTAACATGTGGAGGGCTGCAGTCAGATCGTGGCTTGAAAGGTAGGAAGGGGGCAGTGTGCTCTTGACCAGTCCAAGGGTAGGGGCCATGGTGTGGCATGAGGAGAACAGATTCTTCTCTGGCTCATGGCACTTTTGGCTTCTTTTTTTAGCCAGTTACACAAGGCCTGGTTCCAGAGATTGAGGGCATGTGAACATTGTATGGAAGGTATCTGAGGCACATGCACGTGTATGAGTCTCTGTGGCATTCTGGTTTTTCCTTAGGAAAGTGACCGTGTCTTCCATCAAATGTACATAGGTTCATAATGAAAGAAAAATTAAAACCCTCTATAATTTTGATTCTTTCACCCTTTGGGAGTTATTTTAATATAACAAATAATGACTAAACAGCTTCTATGTACAAGACAATGAACAAGCTACCTGAGCTTTAGTTAAAAATAGCATTCAATTCACCACTAAGGAATTAGGAATTTGGGAAGAAGGACACATAATAACAGCGTGAGAGGAAACCCATTCTGTTTTGTGTGGGAAATACAGAAAGCTGTCAGTAGAGTATATTTAGATGGAGCTCTGTATTGCAAATGCGATGCAGATAAGGGAAAGAAAGGCAGATGAACACCATAGGCAGAAGCTGGGATGGAGAAAGGATTAATGTGGAGATTGAAATAAGGGGAAAAGGTGTGAAATATCATCCCTAGGTGGGAGACTGCATGTATTCATATAAACACGTGCATATATATATATATATACATATATATATATATACATATATATATATATGAGTGTAAAGTAATGGGCTTGATTCTGTGGGCAGCAAGGGGACACTGATGTGCTTTGAGGTACAAAGAAACAGGAGGAAATAAGTCTTTAGGATCACAACGAGGTCAAAGACTGGAAGTGGAGAGGAAGAAAATACTTTTAAAATTTGAGGAGAATGACCTGAACATGTCCAACTTGGTTGAACAGAATACAAACATCTTCTGCCCCTGTTCATTTTGTCCAGCACCAGGTCAGACTGTAAAGGGACAAGGAGAAAGAAGATGTGGCTTTGAGGTGAACACAGGAAGTGGGAAACTGACTCCAAAGCAAAGACAGCAGTGACATCCAGGGCCCAGGGGACATGGTACACAGTGGGAGTTCCTGGGTGCCCATTTTCTTCCTGGATATATTTTTTAAATGTCTTAATTTTTCTCTAGCTAAAAATGATGCATTCAGAAGTCCATGATCTGATTTGCTCTGCCTTTTGAATGACTTATTTATTTTTTTTGCAAGGATTTCCAAAGCACCTGTGGTCCTTTAGGCTTCTGCTCTTTGGCAAGATCACCTCTTGCAGCTGGTGATGCTAAGCCAGTGTCTCAGCTGTTCACTGTGACTCTTCAACATTCCATTTTTTTTTTATCATTACTTTAGGAAAACGTGATTACATTATAGGTTCTGGCTCTGCTTCCCTTCTTTCGTTTGAGGTTTTGAAGGTTCCTATTACAAGTTTCTGTTAAATTGTCCATCCTCTAAATACGTTATATGCTCCATTTAAAAAAATATTTTTGATTGTTTTTTATTTTATTGTTTTCTTCTTAGTTGTTAACTTCTTTTTGTTTTAATTTTTTTAAAGTTGTAGTTGGACACAATACCTTTATTTTATTTATTTACTTATATGTGGTGGTGAGGTTTAAACCTAGTGCTGAGCATGTGCTAGGCAAGCACTCTACTGCTGACCCATGGCCCCAGCCTTAGTTATTAACTTCTGAATGATCTGAAGGCATTATCTGTTGTATTTATTTTCTCTTCTGCTTCTTTTAATAAGTCCATAATTCTAAAATAATTTGTTCTTCATTTCTAATTCTTTCCTTAGCCTCTCATTTCATTCCTATTTCTGATTCCGATTTATGCTCTGATTTCATATCTTGCTATTCTTTGAAGATTTTTATTTTGAAGCAGCAGGTTATACATTTTCTGCTGTCCTTTTATTAACAGTGGATTTTATTTGGACTTTACTTTTTCTTCTTTTAGAAAAGTTCATGGACTAGTACTCCATCATTTGCTGCTAATTAACAATAAAAAAGGATTTTTCCAGAACTTTTAGAAGAACTCATGAGTTAGATATCTGTTCTGATTTTTTGACTTTAGAGTTTCCTCATCTGTGTATTCACAAAGTTTAAAAAAAATATTGTGGCTGGCTTCATATGGCACTCAGGCCCTGTTCCTCTTCTATGTTCTATCCAGATGTTTCCCAATTTAGTCTCTGTGGATGTGTTGCTCAATTCTAGCTCTTTCTTTAACAGCTTCATCTCTGTATCTGGCTTTGTCCTGGAAGTGAGTTTCATTGGTTGATTCTGAGAAATCATTTGTGGAATTTTCTTTTGTTTCTGAGAGTTCCCAGCTCTTCCATGACCCTTTAACAATTTCCTGTCTGATAACTTCAACTTTGTGTCATAACTGAATGTTTTGTCTCTGGAGGCTGTTTTATTTTTTCCCCTTGTCTTTGAGCAAGCTTGTAATTTTTTTGTGGAAAATCAAGCATCTTGCATCAGATAAGAGAAACTGTGGTAAATGGGCATGAGGGGGGGTATGGAGTTATGCTAATCTGGCTAAACACACCCACACAGGGTCACACTCCATCGTGGACAGTGCTTATTGGTGGCTATACTTTGAGGTAACAGAGACAATGTATTCCTGGAGTCTTTGTTCCATTTCCCTTCTTGACCTTGACCTTCTAGAGCTTGGAGAGTCCATGCTCAGCTTCTAGCAGTCCATCAAAACCACCAGTTGGGCACTTCAAGCTGCATCAGCTCCAGTAGCTCTTGCCCTAGGTACCCAGGAATGGACTGTGCCTCTCTTCATTTTGCTCTGAGACCTCAGTTTTTCTAATGAGTCCGTGGAAAGTCATTGACTTTCAATGGGTCCAACTGTTCTTATTTTAAGGATAGCTGTGATAATATCCAAGTTCTTTATGACATTGGTGTCCAAACCAGAATATCCAGTTGTGAGATCCTATGAGATTCTATGCTTCAGCATCACAATATTTTATTTGGATGTTTTGTGCACAGTTTCACAGAGTTTGCAAACTCACCTTGTTTTCAGTTCTTGTTCTTGAATCTGGATGGCCCTAGTGTCAATTATGAGCTTCTTCAGAGGCCCAGTGCTCCCCTCTGTACATTGTGCACCGTTGTTAGGTCACATGGCTTTTACTGTTGCATGGATGTAAAGTTCCAGCATTCCGGCTTCTCTCTCATTTTCAAAAAAAGGAACAGAGCGATACAAAAACTGAATCATTTTCCTAGATTTCCCTACCTGTATTTAAATAGGCGCCTTGGAAGACCAGAAAACTTTCAGGACACAAAGGAACTATTTGAAATCTTTGAAGAAAAGCGTTTTGGGAAGTCTATGGAATATTCTTCAATTTGCTGATCAACGTCATCCCTCTAAGTACACTCCACGATTTAGCTGACACTGTAGGACAAGGGCAGAACTCTGAGAATGAGTTCTGTTCAATCCTTTCATATGTAAATGGGCTTAGGTCATTCTGACCTGATTTTATTAAGCACTGGAGTTCTTTTCTGACATGACTCTAATTTTGATTGTTCATATTGTTCTAAGCTAGAGTAAATGTTCCCCGGAGTCAGAAGATAGAATGCTTGTCAAAAAGTGTGTGTCTGATTCATCGCCTGACCTTAAGTTCTTTGTGCAGTGCTGTGCACCCTATGGTTTCTCAATAAATATTAATTGAATTGAATTGAATTGAATTTACACTTTGCTCATTTCACAAATAGGTTAAGTGAAGATTAACAACTTCACAGCAGTACCAGAAGACTGAATTAAAGAATATCTGTGTACATCTGCAGTGTCTCAAATTGGAATGATAAGAGTGCCTTACTAAGGAAAAATCCATAGTTGGGGAAAAAATTGTTCTTTAGGTCTCACCTATACTTGCTCAGAGAAACAGCTGTGAACATTTATATCAGGATTCTTCATTTTCCCCTTAGTAGCAAAAGATTGCAAAAAAAAAAAAAATTCCTCGAGGACTTAATGATTTCTGTATGTGATTTCCTAATTAATTTTTGACAAGAATACAAGATGAGAGGAAACATGGTAAAATTACAAATTAGAAATATAAGGTCCCGCCATGGAACATCTACTAAGGACTCTGTTAGGTCAGGGATTTCTGTGCAAAATGCCTACCACTAGAACACTGTCTTCCTTTCTTTTTCTTACTTTGATTTATGCCTTTTTATAAATGAAGTAAAGGGTGAAACTCAGGCTCTCTCTAACTTGTGTATGTCTAAATTTTAAAAAGGCAATTTTCAATCTGGAGCTACCAGCACTTCCTCATAGCCCTGAAAAGAAATTGGGCTTAGAAAAATATCACACATGGGAACATCACAAAAATGTAGTACTAGGAACATTTTTCTAATTTCACCATATTTTATAATCTCTCACTATTAAATTTCCTATCTTTGGTTTTTCTCTTATATATTAAAAAAATAAAACCTTTGATGCATTGAACCTTCACCCCCACCCCAAAGTGAGTTACACTTTTCCTGGATGCGTTAATAGCCGTGCCTTGGGAATAGTGTTTTATGATCAAGTATGAGTTGGAAGAAAACACACTATATCATAATTTTGTAGATTTGTAGTATATATTAATATTTAAAGTCTCTGGAAAGTTTGGCAGAAGTGAAATTATTTTCCTAACATTTTTGTGATGCTGTTCATCTGCCAGTTTAGGGAATGCTTTCAAGATTCAAAAGATTCCTTCTGTAAGGGAGTGGATTCTGATTTAAAAGCTGAGTGGTAATTAAACTGTTCTATAATTTTACCTGGGAAATTCAGATCTTTAAAGTTTTGGAATCCAGTGACTCTGCCTGGACAAGTCTGCTTATTTATTTGTTTGTTTATTTATTTATTTATTTTTGTATTCACTTGAGTCATCTCCTTTACCACCATATAAAGAGAGATGACTTTCAGAAGTATCTTCTCTAGGCTTTTTCTCCTACCCCATAGCCAGTTCTAAGTTGTAAGCACTCATTTTTCATAGTGAAAAATTTGGAGCAAAATCACAAAGGAATGTGTTAATAATGGGTACTTGCATTTTTCTCTTCTCCTGGGATGCATGGGAGAAAAATGCTCAACTATCAAAATAGCCAGTGATTTAGTCTTCTGGATAAAGAGATTTAAATTTGTCAACTTCTAACACAGTTGGGGACAAAGTTGACCCTGTCCAACAGGAAAATTCTAAAACCTTTGTCCTGATAGAGATAGATATAGGTATAGGTGTAGATACAGGTGATTTATTTCAGAAACAGAGACGAATAGGGAGCTCTCCTGTCCCATTTCCTTCCCAGAAGCCTTATAGGAATGTATGTTAGCATACAAATACCCAGTGAACATAAAAATCAGATTTGAATATTAAATTATGATGAAATTACAGCTGTAAATGAAGATGGGTGGACTTCTTTCCCACATCCGTAGACTTCTTTCCCACATCTGAGATTAGAAAGACATGTATTGCACAAGATGATCTTAATTCTTTAACATCTTCATTTTAAACATGGCACATGTCAAAATGACCTTTCTGGATCTTTCCTGAGTTAAACTCCAGGCTGTGATTTTAATGCTATTTTAGTTCTGACAATTCAGCTTCACTTCAGGTTACAATTTCCAACGTGGGTGTAGTGGTTCTCACTGCAGTTCTTGCTGGCAATGGAAACATGGTGGCTAACCTGCTCTGAGAGATCTCTGAGCATCAAGAGTTTGCTTTTCTTCAAGCATCCATTCAAAAGATATTTACTGATATTTCCTAATTATGTTACGTTCAGGGGATAACAGACGTGGAAAAGAATCTTTGCCTGCAATAAAATGAAACTTTAGTGGCGGAGAAAGGTCATTCTAATAGAGATAAACACATAGTGCTGAAATCATAAAAGACATCACCTTGCTCAGAAGGGGCAAATCAGGGTAGATTCTTCAGAGGACGTGATAATTCATGTAAATGGTGACAGATGAAGGCAGGGTCCAGATAAAGAGTTTCAAGTACAGCAGAAAGTATGTTAAAAACTTGGAGGTATGAGAGAGTGGGACTCTTTCCTCTGAGAGATCATAGGACTAGCTGCCTGGTGCAACCCTGCAGTCAGAACAGAGGGCTTATGAAGAATGAAGGGTGAGAATGGAGAGGTGTGTGGGCATGTGCAGACCAACTCAGGAAAATGGTAGCTTAGACCTGCATTGCAGAGAGACAAGTCTTGGGCTTCTAAAGTTTCCACAAAGCAAAAAAAAAAAAAAAAAAAAAAAGTAAACTATATTTAAACAGATGGAAGGAAGATCAGATAATTAAATTTAGACAAAATTATGAGAGACAGAGAAAGAGGGTGTGTGAGACAGAGATCTCACCAATATTCATGGAAGATTCATCATCTAAATGAAATGCGAGTAATATTTACATACGATAATGTCATTAGGAGTCACCCTGTCATGACTGAAAATCATACATTAAAACTTTTTACGGAATTGGGAGAAGGACTGTGACATAGATCTATCTGCTCTTTCTTCTAGACCTGACATTCACAATGGAAACAGAACTCTAACTTTGATCCCTAGGAGTGGAAATTGGGGACGGGTCCATTTACAGCCCTGGGTCAGTGGATGGATTGTTATCCAACTAGTCTCCTGGGAGCCTAGTTGCTTCTCCCAGATTACTTTGCAGAAGCCTGAGCCTGGGTATGAAACAAAAGGTTTTTGGAAATCAAATATCCCTTAATTTCTCCAAGTGCAGAATGGGGATGGTTATGCTACCACCCTTGGAGAGTAATTCAGAGGATTCAATGTGCAATTCACAGGATACAACAAGGACAATACTTGACTCAGCAAAAGCTCAGTGAAAGTTATTTTTAAGAGCCATGTCACTTTTACAAATGAATATGATAGAAAAAAATACTTATTTGCATTAATATTTCATCCTAAAGGCACAATCAACTGAAAGAGTGAGTTTTCCATTTGTTCTACCATCCTGTGGACATTACCTGAGTTTGATCTTCCAAGTTGACAGTTCTAATGTAATTATACAACTTAGGGAAAAAAGTTTTCTACAAAGCAGTAGGGAGGAAATGAATAAAAGAAAGAATAAGGAGAGATATGTCAGCTATTGATTGAAGGCCGTATTTTTTTCACATCAAGAATACTCTAGAGCATTTAATCCTCTGCCTTAGGAAGTTTATTGAAATTTTCAATGAGCTTGTAATGTCTTAAACAATTTTAAGTAACTGGAAAATCACCAGATAGCTATGTTAGTTTCTGGCTAAGGGGAACCAAGTTCACGCATGCACATTGACACATTAGGAACAGGGTGTCATCTTTAAGGTATTCTAAGTGACATCATGAGAGTGTCAAAGATTATGTTGTTATGGTTTATACAGTGGATGTCAGAAAAAACAAGCCAGGCCCAAGTCTCCATTTCTTCTAGGTACAGTTGATTGCAGAGCATATTGATGAATTAGATATGAATGAATCATTTTGAATTTCCTGATTTAACAGTCTTCCTAACAAATAAAACCAGAAAATTTCAGGCTGGTATATTTTTATAGAGTCCAAGAGGAAGTCTATAGTAATACAAAGAAAATACATATCCAGGTTAGTAGGTTATTTTTTTTTTTAAGCTGTGACTTCCTTATCTCTAAATGTCCAAGTCCTGAACTGAGATGAGGAGACCACCAAGTACTCTTCATACACATCTGATAAATGGAAATAACCACCCAGTGCATAACCAGGCTCTTGGCGGGAAGGCTGCCTCCCTTACTGTGCCCCCGCAGAGCTCTCTCATTATTCTATATATCACTTTGGAGAAAGGCTTTCTCTCCAGAGGCTTCTGGTTGTGCAGGGAACAAAATGTCACAGATGCTTTTCCATGGATTTGCCAAACAACAGTAGTAACAGATATTTCTACCCACACTTTCAACCAACCGATACCTATTTAACTGCCTACTCTATGTCAGGCACTTATTTTCTGACACATAAATAATTCCAAACAAAATACAAAATAAGAAGAATTGTAATGAATTATACATTGCCAATTATTTCATTTCACATATTTTATAAGGCTTTGGACAGTCTTGTTTTCAAGGCAGATCTCATGGCATGCTTGCAGGAAGCACATACAGGCAAAACTTGCCCTGGAATTATTTTGGGTGAATGTAAGATTGATTAATAAGGCTCAACCAGTTATTTCTGGCCCTGGTAACCATTTGCATTCTAGTGAAAAACCCAAATCTATGAATTTCTATATAAGCTTCTTTAAAAAACAATTAAAATTCTGGTGGAAAGAACCAGTTTCTTGTATCATTATGAACAATAATAACTTAAAATGTGGTGAACTGGACATAGCAATTTTTCAGTGAAAGGAGTGATGGAACCCTAAATGATTTGGTGATTCGTTTCTTAAATTTAGTATGCTTTGAAACAAAATTAAAGGGCTCAGAAAACTCTGTGTGATCCAGGTACCTTGCTGCAGTCCATGATTAATTCATACTACTAAAAAGACTTTAGAAATACCTTTTGATGAGAAAGTATTTAATTAATACTCTGAAAGACAGATTCCCCACTCATTAAAGTATTTTCTCAAAGTCCTCAGATATAGTCTGAAGGTAGGTATAAATTATAATCATATCCCTTTTCTTTGATCTGAAATTACAGATAATATGTCAATTTTTCTTCACATTTTAAGCTGGCTTTATTCTCTGTCAAACATCCTATATAAAATAGGAAAGATTTAGTGAAAAATTGTCTATTCCTTATCATTATCACATTAATTTTCTTGAGAATGTAGCTAAAAAAATAATAAAACTATCTGCAGTACTTTTATTAATATACATATCAGTTTTTGTTATTTGATTCCTCCACATGATATCATGTTGAGAATCAGAGGGTAACTGACTAATTCCATATCAGGGCAGTTTTCAACCCCCCAATTTTAAGACAAAGCTGTGTTTGCATTACCTTCTTTTTTATACTTGAAACCAACTCACACATACATAAAACCACAGAGGCCTGCTTTTCTGGCCACCTCTACAGAAGGCTAGATCTCTTTTCATAAACACTCTCTGGAATGTTGTCCCACTCTTTCCAAATGGCAATGCCTGGTGATCAGACCAGTGCTATCAAATCCCATTCCCAGTGATGGCTTCCTGGGGCTCACGCAGAGTCAGGTTCCTCTGGGCAATTCATCTCTTTTGAAAACTGGAATTTTAAAACAAGTTAAGATACTTGGGTTGGTGGGGAGCTGGTATTTGAACCAAAAGATCCCCTTGCCTTGAGAGCGCTATGTTCATTTTTGGAAACTACCTGCTCATAAGTAAGCCAAGGGAGGCCAACTGGGCATGTGCTAAGAGAACCTGTAATAAGGAGAGTTGAGAGGTCAAGACTGAGAACAGCCCAGGAGCTCCACCCATGCAGCGCACCCTTGGTCTTTCAGAAGATGTCCCTGCAGCACTTGTGGTATCATCCCTACTCTCCTCTGGTGATCACTGCACTATTCTTATCCTTCGAAATCTGGGAAAAAAATCTTGGAAAAAGTATTCATTTTTTTTTTTGGATAATATGATCTTATTTTTATTTCTCAAAAGGTGGCTCACAGGGATTTGCATTTTTTGACCAAACAGCATCCAAACAATATCTGAATATGAAGGTGGCTGCATGCTGCAGCTTTTATATCTGCTAGCACCCAGACAGTGAGAGATGACTTCATTCCACACTGTCAGCTGAAGATTTGTCCGGGGATGCATTTTGCCATTTGCTCATCCCTTGAGGTTTATGAATGTAAAGGTCTATCAACCTTAACATTCCACAGAGACCTTGATTTGCAAAGCCATAACCCATTGATGACTTCTGTCTTGCAAAGACATGGACCATCTCTCCTTTAGGAAGATTTCTCAGTGTTGGAAGCCTCCAGAAACATAGGCATTGGAATAGACTTCTGCAGGTAATAGAAATTGCTTCTCTTCTTAAGAGTTCATTTTATTAAAATAATTAATTTATTTTAATTAGGTACATATGACAGCAGAATGAATTTTGATTCATTGTACACAGTTGCAGCACAACTTTACATTTCTTTGGTTGTACATGATATAGTGTCACACTGTATGTATAGTCATTCATGTCCCTAGGGTAATGATGTCCATCTCATTCCACCATCTTTCCTGCTCCAATGTACCCTCCCTACCCTCCCTCTCTTTGCCCAATCAAAGTTCCTCCATTTTTCCCATGCGTCTCCCCCACAAAGAGTTTGTTTTCTGAAAAACAAACCAAATTCCAATATGCATCAAAAGTCTTATATTTCAATATGCTTTGACTCAGAGATTTTATCTATAAATTTATTTCAAGAAAAAATTTTAGGACACAGATTATATACCAAGACATTCATTATGAAATCACTTGGTACAGTGACAACAACAACAACAACAACAAAAACTATCTAATAGTGATTGATTATTGTGCTACCTGAATGGTTATTTGGAAGAATTTGTAAATTGCATGGGATAAGTTTATAATATTATGATAAAAACCAATATTGTTTCATTTTTAATAAGCTCATTCACAATTTTTCTTTTTTTAAATTGATTTACTTTTTTAAATACATGACAGTAGAGTGCATTACAATTCTTATTACACATATAGACCACAATTTTTCATATCTTTGTATATAAAGTATGTTCACGCCAATTCATGTCTTTATGCATGGACTTGTTTTTACATTACAATTCTTATTACACACATATACCACAATTTTTCATATCTCTGTTTGTATAGAAAGTAGGTTGACACCCAATTTGTATCTTCATACACATGTACTTTGGAAAATGATGTCCGTCACATTCCACCATCCTTGCTAATCCTCTGCATCCTCTCTTTCCCTCCCACTTCTTTTCCCTATTTAGAATTCATCTATTCCTACCATGTTCCCCCTCCCTACCTCAGTATAAGTCAGCCTCCTTATATCAGAGAACACATTTGGCATTTGTTTTTTTTGGGGGATTGGCTAATTTTACTTAGCATTATCTTCTCCAGTGCCATCCATTTACCTGCAAATGCCATGATTTTATTCTCTTTTATTGCTGAGTAATATTCCATTGTGTATATATGTCACATTTTTTTTTTATCCATTCATCTACTGAAAGGTATCTAGGATGGCTCCACAGTTTAGCTCTTGTGAATTGTGCTGCTATAAACATTGATGTGGTTGTGTCCCTGTAGTATGCTGTTTTTAAGCCCTTTGGGTATAGTCCGAGGAGAGGGATAGCTGGGTCAATTCCATTCCCAGATTTCTAAGGAATCTCCATACTGCTTTTCATATTGGCTGTACCAATTTGCAGTTCTACCAGCAGTGTATGAATGTACCTTTTTCCCCACATCCTCACCAACACTTATTGTTGTTTGTCTTCATAATAGCTGCCATTCTGACTGGAGTGAGATGAAATCTTAGAGTAGTTTTTTTTTTGCATTTCTCTGATTGTTAGAGATGATGAGCATTTTTTCATATATTTATTGATTGTATATCCTCTTCTGAGAAGTGTCTGTTCAGATCCTTGGCCCATTTGTTGATTGGGTTATTTGGTTTTTTGGTGCTTAGCTTTTTGAGTTCTTTATATATCCTAGAGATTAGAGCTCTATCTGATGTGTAAGGGGTAAAGATTTACTCCCAGGATGTAGGCTCTCTGTTCACCTCACAGATTGTTTCTTTTGCTGATAAAAAATGTTTTAGCTTGATTCTATCCCATTTATTGATTCTTGGTTTTAATTCTTGCACTATAGGAGTCTTCTTAAGGAAGTTGGGGCCTAATCCCACATGATGAAGACTAGGGCCTACTTTTTCTTCTATTAGACATAGAGTCTCTGGTTTAATTCCTAGGTCCTTGATCCATTTTGAGTTAAGTTTTGTGCGTAGTGAGAGATAGGGGTTTAATTTCATTTTGTTGCATATGAATTTCCAGTTTTACCAGCACCATTTGTTGAAGATGCTATCTTTCCTTCAATGCATGTTTTTGGCACCTTTGTCTAATATAAGATAATTGTAACTTTGTGAGTTAGTCTCTGTGTCCTCTATTCTGTACCATTAGTTTTTGGTGCCGATATCATGCTGTTTTTGTTACTATTGCTCTGTAGTATAGTTTAAGGTATAGTGATGTCACCTGCTTCGCTCTTCTTGCTAAAGATTGCTTTAGCTATTTGGGGTCTCTTATTTTTCCAGATGAATTTCATGATTACTTTTTCTATTTCTATGAGGAATGCCATCAGTATTTTGATTGGAACTACATTAAATCTGTATAGTGCTTTTGGTAGTATGATCATTTTGATAATATTAATTCTGCCTATCCAAGAGCAAGGTAGATCTTTCCATATTTTAAGGTCTTCTTTATTTCCTCTCTTTAGGGTTCTGTAGTTTTCATTGTATAGATCTTTTATCTCTTTCGTTATGCTTTCATTTGAATTTTTAATTTGGTTTATTATTTCTTTCATTTCAAGGATTTCTGTTTGTTTTTTGTAGAATCTCTATCTCCCAGGTGAGGTGATCTTTTGCTTTTTGGATTTGTTTATGTAGCTCATTGTCAAAGTGATCTTTCACTGCCTGTATTTATTCTCTTATGTCTTCTTTGAGATCCCCAAACATTTTAACCACGTGTATCCTGAAACCTTTTTCTGTCATTTTTTTCTGCTGTAGCTGCCAATGCTTCTAATGATGTATTGTCTTGATTTGTTTGTGGCACTTTCTTCCCTTGTCTTTTCATGTTGCTCACGTGTCTTCCTTTCCAGCTCTGTGGATCTGGTGTTTTATAGTTTTTACCCTATAGACTTGTAGTGCTCTTGTAGGGTTCCAAGATCTCTCCTTTGTGGGGAAGAACAATGTTATCAGATCCCAATATCAGCAACACATCACCTATGAACAAATTGTTATTATTATGACATTTACAGTTTAGTCTCCATCTATAAAAATGTTGGGTTCAATTATTATTTAATACATAATCAGTAGTTTCATAAAAAGATTTAGAGTTTTTGGTGGTGGACAATGAACTGGGGGGTCAGGTGTAGGATGAAATGTTGAGTGGAGAAGATGGTAAGTGTATAGAGTTAATATATCTTAGGAAATGTGAAGGAAAAATCTTGTGAAGAGGGTTAATAGCAGGAGAATAGATAGGAGGTAATTTGGGGTAGAAAATTACGTGGGAAGACAGTACAGTACATAAAATAAACACATATGTATTTAGAAAAATACGGGATGTTAAAATAGTATAATTTGGAGGGTGAAGGAAGAAGAAAGAAAAAAAGGGAAAAGAAAGAAAAAGAGAAAAGAAAAATTTAAAAAGTAGGAAAAAAAGGGACTTATACAATTCCTCTATATTATATTATTCAAGTGACTTAGTCCTCAAAGTCCTATTTTATGCAAAGTTCTTGGTTTTATATATGTTGGGGATGTGAGGGCCAGAAGAGAAATGAGAAAAAAAAATACTCTTAGAGATCTGTTTCCTTCTCATCCAGAAGGTGGGGTTGTTCCATCCAGTAGGTGTCTCTGCCTTCAGGAGGGTGTAGGTAACCAGGGTGTGAAGACTAGACCTGGTGTGGAGCATCTGGAAGCTGGAAGTGCCGCCCATCAGTCCCAGCAGAGAAATAGCACCTCACGGATCTTTTTTTTGTGACCACTCATCTGATTTGAGGGGCCCCCGCCCAGTTTCATCTCCCTCTCTTGCCTGGAGATTTCCCAAATCCTGATCTCGCTGTTATGCTCCAGACTTTAGTCCCTTCCCCTCTCTTATTTATCAGGTCCCAACTGCAGGACCTCTCACCCCCAGGCTCACACAGGTGGGTGGCACCCTGTTTCGCACTGCATTCCTGTCCAACTAAGAGCTGATCTTGTGTTGGGTGGCCACTGTGCCAAGTTAACACTGTTGGGGAGGGGGGAGGAATTGGAAATTAGGTACCTGTTCAATTGAGATCCCATCTGATAGCCACGCCCACCACAAAATGGTGAGGAAGGTTTTCCAAGATGGCGGTGGTCTGCTTCCAGCACCAGGGTGTCTGCTGATGTGGGGGCAGCTGGGCAATGGCCTTGTGCTGTGGACATGTAGCAGCTGAGTGACCTGCGTGGGAGCGGAGTTCTGCAGAGGTGCTGGTAGATGTTTCTGCTAAGCTGCTTGTGAGCCGTGCGTGGTCAAGAACTGCGGGCTTTGGGTCCAAGTCCGAAGGCTTACTCGAGCCCAGAAGCTCTGATTTCTGCACAGGTGGGCGCAGTGCTGGTGACTTCTTCGAAAAGCCACTGGCCCCTGGAGATCCCATCTTGGAACTGCCCCCACCTAATATGGCGAGAATGTTGAGCCAAGATGGCAGCAGTCTGCTTTCAGCGCCGCGGTGTCTGGTGAGGTTGGGGGCGCTGAGTGTTGGCATTGTGCTGCCGGTAGGTAGCAGTTGAGTGACCTGCATGGGAGCGGAGTGAAGTCTTGACGATCTGCAGATGTGTTGATAGGTGATTCTGCTAAGGTGCTCGCCAAGTCTTGTGTGGACTGGAACTTCAGGCTTTGGGTCCTGCTCAAGCACTGAGGCCAGGAGCCCTTCATGGGGTCACAGTGCTGGTGATTTCTGCAGAGAGCAGCTGTATAGGGATCCTCTAACATTCTCAGAGATGCAGTATTCCGACTAGGTGAGATCTGGATCACAGAGCAACACAGAATCCTGCCTCCCTCTGGTCCGCCATCTTAAAGATCCACACTATTTCTAATAGGAAAATTTCTGAAAAACATAATACTGGTTATCTCTAGGCTATGTAGTTATAGGAAAAAAATTATTGTTCATACACATGAACATACACAACATACACATGCATGTGTTTATCCAAATTTTGTAAAATGAGCATACATTTTACAAATTCAAATATATATATATATACATGTTCATATTTTATATACATACCTATATATCTACATCTTTATTCATTTATTTTCTTTTCAGGTGAAGTTCATCACTGCCATAAGAGTCACTTGGAGCTTTACCCAGAACTCCTTCCTCATGGAAAGTTGGTATTCCTATAGTCCATGTCAGTACCAAGCTTCCTCAGTCTGTTATCTGGACAAAGGTAAGAAAAAGTCTGGCTTGGCCTGGACAATCACAACTATTAATTTACTGTTAATCATAAATACCAAATTTGTGTAACAGACTTTCTTCAGGAGCTTTCTGTAGCTATATTTCTAACCAGCTTCTGTGGAAAGCCTGGCAAAGACTTGGTCATTGCCAGGTCATTTCTCTGGATCCTCCAGGTTCTAAGTAACTGCAATGTCTCCTATCATATTAGTGAGAAGTTGGTTATAGTATTTTAGCTTCTTGTATAAATATTTCTTCCACAAATGATTAGTCCACATAGCACATGTTTTATTAAGTACTGGTATAGGTCATGGTTTTCAGAGAATGATTTTGACTTCTTGGTCAAAGCAATTTAAACAGGTACTGCATTTTGTCTTTTAATGTTCTTTAAATTGAGACCAGTGAGCCTCGTTGGGAGGAGTCAAGGCAACCACTTCCAGGGGCTGAAGCCGTACTTTCATTTAGAAGACAGGACATTATGCAGACCGTTGCCCTTTTGCTCTTCCCTAAAAAGCATACAGAACCCAGAAACCGGCTGATCTGAAAATGCTCAGAAAAGGTTGCAGAAGGAAATGGAGTCATCTGTAAATACTATATAGTTTTCCATATGGAGACAATTTCCTGCTGCTGACTGTAATGATTGTAAAGACTCTCAGACCATAGGTGCTATCTGAAAGAAAAGTGGCACAAGACCGATCAAACACATGCCTGGGATGGGAAGTGGGTTTATTGTCAGGAGCCTGACAAGGCTGCTCTGAGCAGAGAGAGGGAGAGCTGCAGCAGCAACTCCCTCTTGAAAGTTACCTTTTGTAGGCTAGAATCATGGCCGCGTGCTAGGGATGGGTTCAGTCTTGATGGACATAGTGAGCATCTCCTGGTCTTGTGGAAGGCAAGTTTGTTTCTTGGGAACAGAGACAGGCAGTTTTTCTATCTTTCAGAGGGGGAACAAAAAACCCACCACGTCCCTTTATGTTCTCAAGGAGAGAACAGGGAAACCAGTACGACCCCACTTTAGGGGCCAGTAAGTCATCTCCTACCTGTCAGTGAGAGAACAAGGAGAGACAAGCATGTCTCTGGGCCTGTAGGTTTTATCTCAGGCCAGTTTCTATTTTTTGGGAATAAGAACAGTATTCATAAAGTGGGGGTGGAGGAAAGGAAGATGACTGCAATTATGCTCATACTATCTACACACAAACCTACTTCACATGTTCTCAAATAATGACTTCTCATTTTTATTTAAGAACTGCCATTCTATCTTCTGAGTTTAAAACACCACCATTTAAAGACAATATTATTTACAAAAGTGATTTCAAAAATTAGGGTGGCTTTGATCAATACTGAACAATTTCCTGTCATTTTTGGTATGCTGATGAGTATTGGGTGCATTGTGATATACCTTTAATCCTCCCTGGCCCCCAGTAAATATCCTTTCCAGAGGTAATGTGCAGATTCTTCTTTGCATCCATTCTTCAGGAACATTTATTTCTCTGTAATGGTTGGCTGCTTGAACAATGGTTAAGCCTCACAAACATCCTCCCCTTGTTAGTATTACAAGCATACTGGGAAATGCATAAATTTCAAACAAAGATTGTAAATTATTTTTCACTACTATTTTTTAACTTGTGATGTATCTCTCCAATAGAATATCCACTGTCAGATCCTAATTGTTACCTGAAGTTGTTTCTTTCCTTCAAATAAGCTCACCCATATTCTTTTTGTTCTCTCTCCTATATACATGTGAACACATACTCTCTGAATAATGAGGCTTTGTTGTCATAGAAAACTACTTAATCACATATTTTTCATTTCTTAGGTTAAAATAAAAGAGCTAGACATGTCAGGAGCAGTTGAATTAAAAACCCTGAAAACATATTGGTTGGTTATTACAACTGAGAAGCATCTAAGACACGTATTTCCTGCTGAAAGTTGAGAAGCTGTTGTAAGGAATTAGCATAGATCTTCCAGGTGGAATTCTTATTTTGCCTGAAGTCTTCACTTGCAAATTGTACAATAATGTAATGCCATCAGTGGTGTATGACTTCATGAGAATACATGGAAATATCACTGAAAATCACAGGAGCCTTTGAGTTCTGACTACGTTACAAATGTAATCCTGTCATGGTCTTTGAGGAGCCTGGGCTCTTTTATTAAGTAGCCACTTAAATATACACCAGGCTCATAAGGAACTTTTTAATCTCACCATCTGCATTCAGAAGATAGTAAGTTAAAAATCATTTTGAAATTTTTAAATGTAGCAGTTTTCAAGAACTATTATAAAAGTAAAGGCATGTAAAGAAACTATTTTCCAGAGCTGGGCACAGTGTCCAGGACACATTTATCTGCATCGAGGACCATTATGGGTTCAACAGAACTCCCCACCTCAGGTGCAGCTGCAGCCTCAATCCAACATGTCACAAATCAGCGCTTGTTCAGGTCTCATTCAAGTGAGTTGTGGGTTCAGCCACCTTCCATCTGGATAGTAAATCTACTCCTGCAGGCTATAGCCATGAGGGAACAGGGTTCCCTGTGGTCAGACTTGATTTGTAAAGAGATGCTCCAAATTTGGGTTTGCTTTGCAAAAATGGAAACCATTATCTTAATTTTGTTAAACACATGAGCACAAAATTAATCTGTCTCCATGTTTTTCTTGAATTCTGGTCTCTAGTTTGTGGCCTTCTGGCAACAAATGGAAAGAATTCTTAATCAGAAACCATTTTTAACTTTGAAATACAAATAGAGTAAAACTTGATCCTAAAATTTAAAAAGAACATCTAAAATATCTTGTGAAGATCTGTGCTGGCTCTTTAGCAGAAAGACAAATCCTGCCCAGGAAATTTATCACATTTAGAAGAGGAAGTCCTGCTGGGTTCATGCCACAGGTATTTCCTGAGTACCAGCTTTAAGAGTAATATGAGGCTTGGGGAAGACAAGGAGCACCCCAGGAGTATCAAACAAGACTTAGATCTTCCAGGTGGTTAGAGTGCCTCCTGGTATTGCTCAATAAAACCCTTCTCTGCCCAGGAGAGCTGAGGGTCTCCAGTTCACAGCCTGCCCTTCAGTGGCCTGAGGAGGGAGGTTTGTTACAGAAGGAACCCCTCCAGCTAACTACAGATCTTCATCAAGATGTTCACCATCTTGGTTTAATAGTTTGTCTTCAAGGACACTGGAGTTTTTCAAAAGGTGCTGGTGGAACTTCAGCCCTGGGCTGGTCAGGTCAGATTTTGCTTCATGGGGGAAACAGATGAAGCTACATCAATCCATTCTTGAAAATCTTGCATTTCTATCTAGTGTCCTTGTTTCAGGTGTTTCACCAAAAGGAACACAGATTCACTGGTGTAATTTTAAGTAAATTGCTTTGTCTCTGATGTTGTTTCTTCCTTTCGTATATATCACAGGAGACATCCTGAGTACTTCTTGTATGATTTCGTTTGACATTTGCACAGTATGGTGTACTAGATAAGGTATGTTAAAGAATGGAATTATATAAAACGTGGTCCTCTCTCATACAAGGATATAGCAGATATATTATAGCATCATAAAGCTGTATCATAGAGCTCTGGGTCATCATTTTACTTTCAGATTTTTAAGACAATAAAAAATATTCTTTTCACTGCTATCTTTTAATATTAGATTATTTCTAAGCAGTGACTACTACTTTCAGTGGCAGAGAAAAAACATCACCAAGTAGCTTTCCTTTCAACTCAATTGCTGCTTCCAATGTCCTGTTCCAAGCCTTGCCATTGACGAGGTCTTCAGGGGCACGCTGCTTTTGCAATCTAAATACATAGCTATACACCTTGAAAGATATGTCATGGATCATAGTTTCATTCCTTCCCTACAACAGATTACTCATAACCCTGCCCTTGAAAGAACAGTTATTGAACATTTAGAATTGGAAATACAAATCCCACAGAAAAAAAGAACTTGCAAATTACATTTATTTCTTCATTAATTAGTATTATAATCCTAACTTTATTTGAACCTTGAACTTACCTTATCTGGAGATCATATGAAAGATTATTATTTAAAAAGTGTTTTTTTTTGTAATTTTCTACTTTTCTGATGTTAAAACATTTTCATACTTCTCTGCACTGTCAAAAATAATCACATACTCACACACAAACACACACACTCTTGAAAAAGTGAGGCTGTACTCATTACTCTTTACCCTGTTTTTCTTATTTGAGTATAGAGGATTCACCCACACATTCATTCATCCATCCATCCACTCACTCATCCTCCTCTAAGTCCATGCAGATAATTCCCTTTTGAAATATCTACATATGAGCAAATAAAGTTTCAGTGTATTTCATGCTTCTCTATTGAGAGACACACAACTAACACAATAATGAGCACACATATATCTTTTTATTGGTGGAAGTTTTGACAAATCCCAATTTGTCAAAATTGGGATTGACATATCAAGGATTCCCTCTACAAAATACATGATGTGGTCTTTAATGACTTTCTTAAAGGGTCATACCAGTTCTCACTATTACCATGTCAAATATGAGAGTACATTTTTGCTTATAACCTTGTCTCTACAGGATGTTATGATTTTACAAACTCTTTCCTAACCTTCTTCAGTGAAAATATGTTTTGAATCATTAACTTCCGTTTTTGTTTATTTGATAAATAGTTATCATGTCATCCTTTTAGGCTTATCAGTCATGTTATTTTTCTCATCTGAAAGTTGTTCTTGTCCTTTTTTCTTTCTTTTATGGCTTTTGAGTTCCCTATCTCATTAAAAAAAAAAAACTAATATTGGATTTCTTTTTTCCTTTGGTAAACATAGGAGTTTCCAACATAGTCTAAATAAAGTATAGGCCATATTAGATCTTCTAGAACATAATATGTTTTTTAATATTTAAACCAATTGTTTCATATGATTTATTTTTATAATATTTCATACATATTGACAAAAATAATGTATATTCTCTGAAGAATATACATTATTTTTGTCTCTTCAGTTTTGCCAATATAATTTTTCTTCCTTTTTTCCTGCTCTTTTCTTTTAAAAAATTCGTATGATATGCAGTTATTGGCTTTTAGGTGTCTTTGTTGACCTTACTTCCATTGTATACTTGTTATTAACTCTAAACCATATTTATCAACTTAACTTTAACTGTATATGTTGGAAGATAGGTGGTTGAACACAGTTTCTCTGCCTTCCCTGTGTCAGACTGGGTTTGTAGAGTCACCCTCATTGTTTGGGCTACCTCTTCCTCCAGTCAGTGCAGATATGTGTGAGACAACTGTGTGGGAATTACAGGGAGGAACTCCATAGTTGTGTGCACCTTCCACCTGGTCAGGTATCCTTGGGCAACAATGATCTGCTTAACTGGACAAACAGCCCTGTAGGTGGAGGAAACCCTGAACCACTGGATAGCAGAACAACCAAAGATACAGAGTGAATGATTTATGAATGTTAGGCTGGTCTAAGATTTTAGGATGACAGCCTTTTCTTTCACTTAGCTTTTCTGCTTTGATTTCTGTATTATTCTCAAGAGGAAATAAGAGAGGGGTTGGGGGTTAGAGACAATGTAGTCTCACCACCATTTTTGCCTGATCCTCATATGACATGGGAGACACCGTGCAAACAGGGAGGAAGAGTGAGTGATGTACACAACCTGAAAATCACGGCCTTGGTGCCACCATAGCTCTTCTTTGGAGCAGAACTAATAATAGAGAGCACAAATGTTCTTGGGTGTCCAGCTGTGCTCTCTGCACTTTATATATATATATATATATATATATATATATACATATATATATATATATATATATATATATATGTATGTATGTATATATATTGTTCATATGAAGTCCTTTAATCTTCAAAATAATTCTAATAAATTAGATATGATTGTGAGCTCTATTTTATAAACGAGAGACTGGGACACTGAACAATGGTTTATTTCAAAGTTAAGTGGTAGAATTAAAATTTGAATACAAGAAATCTAGCTCCTTGGTAAGTAAGCCTCATTAGCCCACCTGACTGTCCAACACTTTGTCTAGAGTTGATTGCAAATGTTGGGTGGCAAATAGGTGATTTACTGCACTTATTGCATGGCTCCATAATCAATTAGTCTGTCACACTACACAGACCTGGGTTTCTAAACAGACCATCTAGTTGAGATGATTACCATAAACATTGGCAGTAATGATGATTTTACAGATGAGGCATGTGGATGAATATATTTTCACACAATCAGATAATTTTACATAATAGCTAATAACTCCTATGTACTGAGTACTTACCTGAGCACAGGTTATTGTGCCGGCTGTTCCATATGCATTCTTTTTAATCCCCAGAATATATTATAAAGAAGATATTATTCTTATAGAAAGAACTGAAGATCATTACAACAGTACGTTCAGCGTCATCGACAGTCACACCACAGGACAAAACAGGAGGCTTTTCAGGCTATCTCATAGAAGGGGTGGGCACTGAAAAGCAAAGGGACCAGGTGGGATAGACCCCAGGCTCAAGTTCCACTAAGGGGCATTTGTAAAAGAGCACAGGAAAAGAGAATCAAAAAGAAGGAAGGAAGGGAGGGAGGGAGAGAGGAAGGAAGGAAGGAAGGAAGGAAGGAAAGGAAGGAAGGGAAGGAAGAAAGGGAAGGAAGGGAAGGAAGGAAGGAAGGGAAGGAAGGGAAGGAAGGAAGAGAAGGAAGGAAGGAAGGAAGGAAGGAAGGAAGGAAGGAAGGAAGGAAGGAAGGAAGGAAGGAAGGAAGGAAGGAAGGAAAGAAGGAAGGAAGGAAGGCCGATAGTCTGCTGTGTTTCAGAACACAGGCCATGGTGGAGAAAGGCAACCTGTGCTTTTTTCCATCAGGGCGACAAACAATGAAGGATGGGGGAGCGCAGAGTGTCTGGAGGCTGCCTATGCTAATCAGCAGTGGTGAGTGGAGATAAGATCCCTTGCAGTGAGGAACAAATGAACAGCATGTCATGCACGTGTCTCCAGTAATTAATATCACAGGACGCCTCTGCCAGAGTGATTGTCCGCCCTGCTTCCTCTCTTTATTTCCTGACTACACTATTAAAAAATGAATCACGCACACCTACATTGCATTTTGTCAGGATAATGATAAGCCTTTTTAAAATTACTTACTGTGACTCTGGGTCAGCCACACACCCTGCCCTAAGTACCATGGAAGAGGAAAAATGTCCTTGTGACATCCTCATTGTACTGAGAGAGGGATAAGGCAGAGAAATGGTTTTGCTTTTCATAAAAGTTAGCAGTTTCCTAAAAGCAAGGACCTCTCATAATATTCAAATATCTTCTATTTTATTTCAGAGTCAACACATCTTTAATTTATGCTGATTAAGTAATATAACTCTTGATATTGTTATTTGATGATTTTGAGGGGGAGAATAGTAAGGCATAGATCTGCCTACATCACCTATGACAAAGACATAGTTGTTTTTAGTCTTGACTGGGGTTGGGCTGGGGAAGACTATGGATAGATTAAAAAAAATTTGTGAAAAAATATTTATATTACCTATTCATGTAAAGATAGTGTGCAGTACTTCTTAGCGTTTGAGCTTTCAGAATAAAAATTTGTCATTCTTATTTTAAATTCACAATAGGATTCACAAACATGCATTTTTGCACTGTAATATGTTGGAGTGAGAGAGATAACTCTATTTGCAATGTTCAGTCCTAATTGGAAAATTACATTCCTATCCATCGAAACTCTGAACGGAAACATCCATCACTCTTCTGTCCTTTGGGTTTCCAGAGACTGCCATCAAGGATAATGGACTCTAACAAAACAAAGTGGCAACAAAAGTAATTAATATTTGTAACATAATAGACATGTAAATGAGAGCAGGATTTCCAACGGCTTCCTGCACCTAACCTTTTGCAGGCAGGTGTCTTCAACCAAGGGTTCAGGAGCAATCTTTACAGTGATGACTCTCCTCACCCCAGGAAACTCATCCTGCAAAGGCAAACCCTTCACTTCCTTCCCTGGGTCCTGTGCTCAGCACTGGTGGGGGAAGCATCGAATAGAAATGACAGCTTGAATTATAATGTTCTGCTAGAGTCGGATATGCAAAAACCAACCATAATCCCAAGGAAATGAGACAAACACTAGCGTGGAAATTACCAGCATATAGCTGTGAACAGAAAGGAGGAATAATTAAATCCAGCCAGACAGTGCAAGGAAGGCCTCATAGAAGAAGTGGGAATTGAGCTGGGCCCCTTTTCTCTTTTTAATTAATTCTCCCCATATCAAATCATCCAAGGAAATTCCTCGATTTTTCTAGAAGCCTTACTTTCCCTCGCTGACCTTGCATGTATGCCCACACAGCATGGATATATCCTTGGAGACTACTTTTTGGAGGCTGATCCACCCAGCCCCCAGTTTTTGCATCCCTCTCGAATTGCTCTCATTCCAGTGGCATCCTATCCACTGCTATTACAGAGGTCCCCCACATAGATCTTGCACATGCCTGATTCCTCTGGCTTTCGGTCACATGTCAAATTGAGACTGTTGCTTCCCTGACTGAAGGTTTCAGTGACTCCCCCATATTTACAGAATCAAGTTCAAACCTCTCTGTACCAGTCACCCTGCATCCAGGTTTAACTGATGTTCCCCTGTGCGCACTCCACTGGCCCAGAAGCCTTTGTTGCCCTCAGTGGGAGTCTCTGTATTTCTCTCCTCGACTTTGGGGTAACATGTCACCAGGATGATTGCAGTAAATTCTGCCAGAGTGCAAGAGAGGGTGTGAGACGAAAAGGCAGGAAGGGAAGGAGAGGGGCTTATCCAGGGCTGGTGGTGAATCTAAAGTCTCCCTGGAGCCAGTCCACCTAAGCACATTGTTACATTCCCGGTGGACTCAGGAACTTAAAAGTGTAGGAGATGCTCAAGTGTAGAAGAAAGGTGCATAAAAAGATATCCCATCCTGTTCTTAAAAGATAGTCTTTCCTCTTTCATGATCCCTAAACTTAAAATACGCTTTCATGTAGTGGAATTGCTTGGAGATTAGCTGCAACTTCCCTGAGTCTTTGATAACAAGGATGCTTTTTACTCAGTACCCTCTTGAAAGGATTAGGAATTGCATTCCTCTTCTGCCGTGGTCCCTAATTTCACGCTGCCTGGGCTTTTGCTGAATGCTTGCGTTCTCTTGCACATTAATTGCTTAGCTCCTAATAACTGATATCTTATAGAGGTGCTGGGTAAATTAATTGGTTAATGTTCATGCAAGGATGCAGTCCTCTGATACAAGGTAGTATAAAATGAGATTTTCATTGAGTAGTTGCATCACAACTTGATTTGTGCTTCTCTCTTGCCTTTATATTTCTAACACATTGATTGTCTCACATTTCTATAGCATCTGCGTTTACAGAATGTAGTCTGTTTGGGTGCTCCAATTTAAGGAGAAGCTGTGTGGTCATCTATGTTTGCAATCCCTTATTCTGCCATCCTTCCACTCAAGCATCTTGTATTTTATGCCTCATTTCTTTCCTCCTGGTACTGAGGTTTGAACCCAGAGCCTCGTGCATGCCAGGCAAGTGCTCTTCCACTGAGCTCCAGCCCCAATCCTTCAATTTTATTTTTTATTGTCTCAAGTCCCCTTTTACCATGCAAATAACTCCTATGGAGCATTGTATTTAATGTCTCAAAGCTTTCTTCTGTAGTTGTTTGATGTAGCCAGGTAAGAAACAGAAAAAGGAACGAAGAAGATATTTGGCGCTCACTGAATGACCCTTTCTTCCTAAACACCCACTTCTCACTCATCCTGCTATAAGACAGGATTCTCTGGTTAACTCTGGCTGCTAAGCAGTGGGCAGAACATGGGACATGGCACATAGAGTAGGGAAACGCGCATGGGACCCTCTGCTCTCTCTTCCCCTCAACACTGAGTGCCTGAGGAGTCTCCATCAGCCTGGGACCCTGAGAGAGTATGTGGAGCAGAAGGCCCCCCACTGACTTCTACTGTTAGATGTGCTGTGAACAGGACAAAAGCCTTCATGTAAATCAATGAGAATTTGGGTTTAATTGTTTAATCTAAAACTATATGTGTAATCTGGCACATCACGAAGAATAAGAGGCATATCTGGGACAGGATGTTACTACAAAAAATAATTCAAAGAAGCAGATGATTTTGTCTATGTTATCTAGATAGTTTTATGGGCCATGTTCTTTTCCTACTTCCTTCCTTTCTTTTTTCTTCCTTTTTCCATTCTATCCTCTCTCTCTCTCACATTCTCCCTCCCCTCTCATTTAGGGGCTATGAATATTGATTTCCTTCCATTTCTTCTACCCACTCTCCTAACCAACAGACAGGATGCTTATACACTATTGTGTGCCTATTTCAGACATTAAGTTAAGTGACTAACCATATTTTCATCTTCAGGAAGACATCACTGTAATAAAAAAAAAGAGAAGCTATAAAATAATTAAATTTAGTGTGAAAAGTGCTAATAAAGATGTGTACAAAATTATATCAAGTACCAAGAACGAGGAGAGATTTCAATATCTATTTGATATTTCTAATGGATATGAGGAGTGTTTTTTTTTTTTTGTAGATACCTTTATTTTTATTTTTTTTTCATGTGGTGCTGAGAATCGAACCCGGGTCCCGCCTGTCCTAGGCAAGTGCTCCACTGCTGAGCCACAATTCCAGCCCCAGATTTGAGGAGTTTTCTTGGAGAAAAACAGCTTTTTGAGCAGAGGGAAGACTAAGGATGCTCTCAGGCCAGCATGCTCCCATCCTCCTCCTCAACACTCACATCTTTTCTTCCTTCTTCACCCAGCAGATGTGCAAAAGTCCTTGATAGTAATATACCTTTCATACGTACTGCCTACCACAAGCTCTCTTCTCTTGTCTTGCTTCCCCTCACTTATCTGGAGAGACTCAGCCTTGACTCTACCTATGGCTGAGGATGCTGGAGGAGAATGTTCATCTAGTCCCAAAGTTTCTTTCAAATCCATGTGTCAACCTCAAGAGATCTCATCTTCTGAATAGTGCATAGCAGAATGGTGGCAGGCCCAGAACAACCCCATGTGATTTCCTGCTTTCCCAGGAGGCTCCTTCCCTTCCTTCTGTGCCTCCAGTTTTACTGATCCTTGAGGCCTACTCTTCCCTGATAACCTTGCTTCCTGTTTCTCTTGGAAAATAGAAACTGGGAGAGGATGTGACTCAAGCATCTGGCATCAGAACTACCCACATTCCTGAATATCAGCTCCCTCCCTATGTTTTTCCCCCCCTGGGATTCTTCATGAACCCTCTCTGCCCCCAATCCATGGTGACTGACTTCTCTTTCTTGCCCACCCAAGACAACACAGGGTCCTCTCTGTCAGGTGAGTGTTATCTCATCTGATTTCCATGCTTCAGCAATCTGCCTGCTCCTATTCCAAGTATGCCCTGTTCACTCCCATTTTCTGTTCTGCTGTGTATTTATTCAGTTTTGTTTATAAATAAATGATATTTGGGTATAAGTAAGGAAATGCCCTTGGAGCCAAGGCCTGAGCTGTTTGATCTATTACTGACGGACTGCAATGTGTTGTCCTTAAGGGTACTTTTCATTGTGATAAAAAATAGCTTTTAATAAACATATCTTTAAACAGAGGTTATTACAATTAGATAGATCCACTAAATACAGAATTGCATGGTAAAAATGTACAATCAAAATTTTAATAAATATTTCTAAGCTGCTTTTCATGAAGATTTTTGCAAAATATCCCCTCGCTGTTGTTTTTCTTTTTTTTTTAGCTTCTATACTTTCACAATACACTAAGCAAAATCTCAATTTTGTTTTATGTTATAATCAACTGTATTAATGAAATTGATTATCTTTTATGTACTTATAGGAAATTTATACTTTTTTCTAATTGACATTTGTATTTTCAGTATTTTTCTTCTTTTTTTCTTTTTGTTTTATGCATACTACTTCACTATCATTTACTAATTCTCTTACTATGAATTTACTGCAAATAATCTCTTATAGTCCATATTGCCCACATCTCAATTTTTTTATTATTTTTACTGAAATTGGAGCATGTGAAAGGATTTTCTCATTGGTGGGGACCCCCCCCCACACACACACACTCAAACAAACTCACACACTGCCATAAGTCCCAAATCTTGAAGAGTGTGAATAGCTGATTGGGGACAACAGTGGAGCAACATCCTGCCACAACCTGCTTTAGTTCTTCAAGTCCTTTCTAGGTACACATAGTTACCAATGGGAATGGAAAAAAAAAATACACAATTTTCTTTATATCCTTTTATCAGGGTTAAATATCAGTTTTATTTTATCTTTCTAAAATGAACCAGGCAACTTGAAATTTTCATTTTCCTGATTATATTCAAGAGGCCAAGGCAGGAAATGAAATAGTAGGTTTTACAATCCACTAGACAGGCAGTTCCCAGACCCGTGAGAAGAGTTGAATGGAGGCTGTGTTCAGCCATACCACCTGAGAGTGCTCCAGCAAGGGGTGGCAGCTGATTGGGAGGAGCTGCAACCCTGGACACCAGGAGATCCTGGGAAAGTCCAAACTTTGAGAGACAAATACCACTGTGGAGAAGGAAGGGTGCTGAAGTAGTCTTTATTTCTACTGTCACTTATGGTTAGATTTAGCAAGTAGTGTGTCTTGGGAAGGAAGATAGTGTTTACTGTGTTCATTTTACTGCAGTCTTTAAATGTTATTCTGAAGTATCTCCTCAGATAATGCAGATAACTTATCAAGTTCCTTTTTTTGCCCTTAGACTTAACCCACAGTAATCATTGCTTCTTAACTGCTCTGGACAGAACAAAACCTGAAATGTAATTTATTTTAAGAATATAATCACTTATTGATTACTCTTTTTCTCAAGAAGATGGAATCAGTGTATGAGCTTTTACGAAGAAAGCCCAGGATGGTTTTTATACTCTGAATTTAGTTCAAATCCATTCAAACCCTTTTTATAAAACTACCATCTCAGGCATTGTGTTGGAGATAATCATTATTTTTAAAAAGGATTCATCATACTGCTTATGTGAAAAAATTCGCAGTAGGCCGACAATATTTAATAAGTAAATCAATAATGTTCATTTCAGGGAAAAATTAGGTATAGAATATAGCTGGGGAAGATAATAAAACAAGATCAAATACTAAATCTCAGAACTGATGAACCATTAGGGATAATGCAATTCACTGTGGTGGCAGGCTGCAGCGTTATTAGGAAACTTACATCATAAAATGCTGTGTAAATGCAAATTCAACCTAATTTTTCATATTATTAAAAAATGAGGAAAATAAGTCCCACTGTAATGGAATGTAACATTTGTTACTTTAGTGAAGCAAGGTTGGGGAGGGGAACTACCTCAGCTCAGGAGAATTTTGCTGTGAGGATATAACCAGTTTGCAGAAAAGTTAACTTGCTGGAGGATCGAGAATACTACTCATGAGTTCCTCTAAATGTTTGCAATAAAATGCAGTTAAACATTTTAAATTGGGGAAGAATCTTCAATATCTTTTAGCTCTGTATTTTCTCTCTTCCTGCCAAGGAGATACCTAGGGTATTGCTTATAGGAGATCATCTGACTTCTTCTTAAACTCTCTTATGGATTTGCAATAGCCCCCAAAGACTCATGTGTTCAAAGATGGGATTTTTGGGAAGTGATTGGATCATAAACTCAGACCACCAGTAGATTAATCCACTGGTAGTTGGGTGGACTACTGGGAAGTAGGACTTAATTGGAGAACGCAGACCACTGGGGGTGGGTGTGCCTGGAAAGGTTTATCTTCGATTAGGCCCCTTCCCCCTTCTCTCTCTCCTCCTGCTTCCATGAGTTGATCAGTCTATCAGCTCTCCTCCGCCATGTCCTTTCACCATGATGCTCTGCCTTATCTCGGGCCCAGAACAATGAAGTCAGCCAACTATGGACTGAAACCTCTGAAACCACGAACCAAAACAAACTTTTCTTCCTCTGAATTATTTTTTTTGCAAGTATTTGTCACAGCAATGAAAGGAAAACATAAACTAGGGGACTAGCCTGCTGTTTCAAAGTTGGCATTGTCAAAGTACTTTGGGTTTTATGGATCTGAAGGTAATTATAGCTTCCACTATTGATAGTAATGGTAGTATTGTCTGACACTTCCTAGTATATACAAGATCCTTTCCCATATTATGCATTTTCAAATATTTGAAGGAAGCAATTTTGCCTCCCTTTTGCTTTTCTTCTCCATGCTAAATATCTCTAGAGCACCCCCCCCGCCCTCTCTTTCTCTCTCTTTGGTACCAGGGAATCAATCCAGGGGAACTTAATTACTGAGTCACACTCTCAGCCCTGTTTAGTTTTTATTTAGAGACAGGGTCTTAGTAAGTTGCTAAGGGTCTCCCTAAGTTGCTGAGACTATCCATGAACTCAATATGCTCCTGCTTCAGGCTCCTGAATTGCTGGGATTACAGGGGTGCACCACCACACCTGGTTTCTTCAACTCTTTCAACAGTTCTTCATTTATTTCATGATTCGGTGTCTGTCATGTTCTTTTTAAAGCTTTTGTGTCATGGGCATTGTTCTCCAGAAAATGCACAACCAGTTGCTGAGGATCATTGAGAAGGCTATGTCACAAATAACCCCAGGGTTTCCTCTGTATTTCCACTAATGCTCAGTAGGGTGATCCTTGCTTTATCCATATATTTGAGGTCATCAGTGCAGTTTCTTTTACATTTGGTTATATCTGTGATGTGGAGGATCAATGGGAAGAAGGGAAGGACAAAAACATTTGAGTGTTTTAGTAGCCAAAAGGGAGGTTTTGAAAATATGAACAAAGTTAATTCTAGCACAAGTAAGATGTGCAAAATGGAAGGGTTATATACCAAATTCTTAGTGATTGGGAGAGAGTAGAAAAATGATTCAGATATTTTTAACTTGGGTGACAAGGTTGATTGATATCCTGATCTTGGAAACAGTATAGGGACAGTTTATACTGGATGTAAGTAGCCTGTCCAAAAAAGCAGTAAGTGAGGGATCAAATAGAACGGGGACATGGATAAGCTGCTTGCAAAGACACTGAAGATGAAGATTCCCATTTGTTGATGAAAATATGGATAATTATTGAAGCCATGAAACCATGAGAGTAGCACAGGGGGACCTGTGCTGAACACCAAGGGAAAGGTACTGATTTGTACTTGCATTTCAAAGAAGCCACAGAAAGGGAGGGGTGGAGAAATTGAAGCTGGTTACCACCCTGTACTGGCATGGCAATAACTTTATTTTTATGGTAGACAGCATGAACTGGAAAGGTGACTGCCAAAGTTTCTTGCTATGTCGATGTTATATGGATTGAGAACGCATCTGTCCAGGGTAGAGCTCAGGCTACCTCAAATGAAGTTTTACAGTTCTGTTCTCAAGTTCCAGTGAAGTCAGTACCCTATAGGTCCCTGACCTCATCTGGCTTTTAGAATATAGTTTATGATTTTGATAATTGATTTATGATAATTGTGATTTATTTTAAAGCTTCAAGGTGATCTTATTTTTTTCCCCCTTTCCTCTGTAGAACCTGGAGCTACACGCTGGGCTTCATGGTCAAAGCCATGAGGTCCAATCATTGAGAGCAGAAGGTTCTAGACTCAGGCTCCCGCTTTCTCCCTTTGGTGAGCTCCAGGGCCTAGGAGCAGGCTCTCCAATCGAATTTCTCTGCTTCACATTGTGAGCAACCATCACTAGCACTACATTTAGATTGACTTCACTTATTACATCATTTTTAGCAGGTAGTGATTAATCCTAACCTCCTTAGGTGACTGGATGAAAGGGCAGAAGTCTTTTGTAGTCTTGAAAATCAGTTTCCATCCATCTCAATTCATACCTTTCAGAACCATCTGAAATTTCTTCCCTGCTCATTCATCTCCACAAAGATATTTAGGGATGGCAATTTTGCTTTCTGAACCCAAACTCAAGACACTAGTTGAGCAGAACAGAATATTTTTGCCTATTTTTTTTTTTTTGCCAAAAGAAAAAAATGTGGAAGAGAACAATTACAGAACAATTGATCATTCCTAGGGGATAAAGAAAGATGCCATTTGAAATTAAGGCTGTTTTTAGAAAATAAGGCATGTATGGAACAAATACCTTTTATAACAAAGAACACACACAGCCCATGGACATGGAACAGGTATACCCTCTCGCTCCGGAGTAAGCAAGGCAACTGAAGATATGCTGTTTTAGTTCCTCCGGTGATCTCCCTTTTCACAAGTCATGTGCCTCCCCAGAAATCTAAACAGCATGTGCTTAAATGCAAGAATACCATAAGGATTCTCACTCATTTGCCTGATTTGTGGTCAATGCCCAGGTTTTACATGCCTTTGAATGAAATATTTTTTTTTATTAAGTCCAAGCCAGTGTTTCTCAACTCTGGATGAAAATTTGAATCACCTGAAGAACATAGACTGCTGATTCTTGCCCAGAGTCTGTGGGGCCAAATTTGGCAGTTTGACAATTAAAAAAACTTACCAGATGATTTTCATGTTCCGCCAAAATTCAGATTCACTATTCTGTATAAGGTAAAAATACAATCAGCCTCTGAAAAGTACTCAGTGTACTCGTAATGAACACAACACCACAAAAAAACCTACCCGCCCAAAAAGAAGAGATAGAGTTGATTTAATTGAGTTCCTCATACCTACTGTAGGGTTTTGGGGTTGGTCTCTGCCTTTTAGTCTTTGAGGCTGAGGTATTTTCTGTGTTTGGTGGATGATTTATTTGCTGTACTACCCTATGGGGATGTTTGGTTGCTTCTGGGTAATTTAACTTTGCATGATAATTTTAATTGCCTAACTTTTTTTCTTTATAAACATATTGTAGAAGGATGCCCTTTTTAGCCTGTTCAAGTGGAAACAGAAACATGTCAATTAAGTAGTTGGCCTGATTGCAGAGGGTTTTATAGGAAATAAGCACTTCATGCTGATGAATATTTCAATGATGGGCATATATTAACTGATTCACAAGTGTGGTTACATTAAAAAGTAAACTTAAAATTCATATGCCTCTTTTCTTTCAGGGCCCAGAAATCTTAAGAAGTGAATAGTTCAGATGAATTGAAGCTTGATTTGTCAACTCTATAGTGTAGGAGCATTCAAAGTACAGTAAAATTCCCTGAGGAGGATCCTCCTCACTAGATCTCCTAGGTTTTAGAAGTTCTGTCATCTCCCTGTTGATTATCTCCCTGAGTTTTCTTGCATGTTTAATGATTTTCCACTCCCCACATAGGAATATGAGCTCTATGAGGGAAGGGTGTTGTCTGTTTGGTCATTACTACATTCTCAAGGCCTGAATCAACTGCAAGCATACACAATGCCCTCAATAAATGGCATTGACTGAATGGCAGGGAGCCAGAAAAGCAATTTCTGGAGACTTTATTGGGTACCATACTATGCCAGGCCATTCTCATAAGCTTCATACACAATATGATGTGGCTGAATAATTGTGAGTTTCAGAAGTAGAACATGGTTTTGAATTCTAGTGCTGTTGTATCTTGGTGAATCTGTATAATCAGTGTCATCCAGAATGGGATAATAAGATGAGCACAGTAATAACACTTTTTCCTAATGAATTAGGATATGGATTAGGGAAGTTCTATAGGCAAATAAACTAATTTATTAGCAACTACTTTGCTGTTTTCTCGGGACCTTATTATAGTAATGTGTTTGGTGGTATTGATTTGTAAATACTATGACCAGAGAGTAATAGCCAACCAGCATCAGTGGTAATCTTCAGGGCAGGTAAAAGAGAAAAATAATCTAAAATCATTCAGTCTGGTTCTTTCATGCCTCACTTCTTTTCAGTGTTTCCCTGGCCTTTCACTCACATAGGATCCTTCACTTGATGTAGCTATAATTCATAACATAAACAGCAGTGTGTGCAAACATAGCACAGTGCTTACAGTGTTATATTGAAGGTATCTGTAAAATACCTCCAAGTCCTCTATGCTAGCATTTTTGAAAGCTCAGAATATGTGTTATTTTTTTTTGTACCCAAATTTCACACAATACTTGTATATGAGAACTCAGCTGCTCAGTCCATATTTGTTCAGCCAAACCAAGCCATTCTCCCATTCCCCATTCCTCCTTTTACCTTTTCTTCAAATGACCAGCAAAACATTCATTCTGAGACAAATTCCTCTTGGACTTCCTTGAAACACTCACACAGTGAAATTAAATGAAATAAATAAGACATTCAACCTCAAAAAATGTATGTTAAGAGCTTAAGCAGTACAGAATAGACTTAATGAAGTGAGCTGTCCTAAATAACCTCATAGTGTTCACATTTTACTTTTAATTTTATTTTCTCGGAGGCCCTGACAATGATGACTGTCAGAAGCAATGCAATTAGAGAAGATGATCCTTCTTTTTCATTCACAAAAGAATGGTTTGTGGAGCAAGTAGCTTACTGTACATTAGCCATACAAATTAACTTATTAAAATGAAAAAAGATTCTCCAACATAAAAATTCCTTAAAGCCTCACTTTCACTGAAGGCTATAATTTCTTCACAGCTTTTTAGAAAATTGGTTGATTCTCTGATTTCAAAATTGAGTAAGATGCAGGCACAAACTATGAAGAGATATTTTTATTAAATTACCTACTTGCTTATCCATGCAATAGATTTCATTAAAATTTTCATGAGTTTTCGGTATAGATGACTCAACCATGTGTTCTAGAGTTAGAAGGAGTTAAACATGAATTCAGTCTCTATCACTTATAAGTTATGTGACCTTAGATTAGTTACTGAACTTCTCTGAACCTCCATTCCTTTATAATGTAAAACCAATATTATTACCCCTATAAACTTTATATATCCATTAATCTTGTGAAGTAACAACAGCTAATAATAACAGCTAATAACAATGCTTTTTATATTACATGAAAGACACGCATCCATCATGGCTGTGCACAAAATTCTGCATCCTCCATGTCCTCTCATGTGGGGACGCAGGCTAAAAAAAGTAATCTCACCCTCAGCATGCCATTTTCTTGACAGAGTAAAGAGAATGATAAATGGAGGCAGCACCAATGCATAGAAACTCATGTGTCATCCTCATTCCATCATCAAAATGAGACCAATGTTCATGGGGGCAGGTGTGTAATATCAGCTTCCAGCAGGCAGCTAGGCCAAAGAGTGACTAAGTGAGATTTTATTGCATTATAAACTTAGAACAAAAACAATTCCTTGAGTTCTGTCTCCCTTGGATCACCCATCGAACTGGGATCCGCTATGTCATTATTCTCTGGGTGAGTCTTAACCAATGTCTGCTTGTGGTCTCTGTGTTTGTGTTCAGTTGGTCAGACTAGGGTCTGGCTGTTCCCGTATGGCTTCCCTGACATGTCTGGTTTTTGACTTACTGTCAGCTGGGGCAAGGGAATTACTGCATCCTGAGTTTCACTAAGTGCTATAGCCTGGACTTCTTCACAGGACAACAGAGTTAAAGAGAGCGAGAGGCTAGCCCCAAAGCTCAACTGCCTTCTACATCTCTGCTCATGTCAGACTTTGTATTGCTCCATCAAATAGAGAATGTCATATGGAGAAAGTCTGGAGACATAGCTTTATGGCAGGAACTGCCAATATCATTGCAGATGGTGGTAGATTGAAGACAAGAAATAGTTTGTGGCCATTGTTTTTAATCCACCGTCCATGACCACAGCATGTAAAATCCTCTTAGATGGATTGAAAACTTGTGAAATGCCTTATGATCTACCAACACTTTCTTTCTTGATCAAAAATATTGACTTTTTTCACCAATTAATGAAACCCTCCACCAAAGGAATGAACCCCAAAGGTCATATCCAATGTCAGCATCAGGCTCAAAATGTAATGTCTGCCTTGGGTTTAGATGTAGCTCTCCTTGGTCTGGGGTTTTACAACAAACTAAGTAGTCAGGTTCCCTGCATACTGCATCTTACCCCTGTTTCCATACAGCCAGGGAAGACTGGTAGAATAACCACAATCCAAGCTCCCTTACAGAGGAGGAAGGAGAGAGTGGCCACCACTGAAACTCCTGATCCTTAGATGCTTCCTGAATTCCTGGTGGGAACACACTGAAGGTGTTGCTATGTAATAACAAGGACTTCTCCCTTGGAGGCCCACATCCCATTGCTCTCCTTGGGTGCATCCGAAGAAGGTGTTGGAAGATATGCCTTCCTCAGATGCTAACCTGCTTAATTAGACTGTTTCCTGCCTACAGAAGATTGGAGTCCGTGAAGATGCTTAAGATCTCACAGAGAAACTGTTTGATTTAATCAAGGCTGCCAAGGTTTTGGGTAACACTTCTCTCTCTCTGTCTTTCTCTCTCGCTTTTTTCTCTTCTTCTTCATTACCATCTTGTGAGTTTATCAGGCTTCTATAGGACCATACTGTAATTAATTTATTTACCTCAAACTATGTTTTTCCAGTGGGAGAAATTTCATGACAACCACCTTAGATAAAAGTGTTTAAGGAAAGATATGAGTCATATCCTTGAATTGCTGTTTGTTTTAACCTATCTTAATTTAAATCTTAATCAGACTAAGATGCTTCCTGAATTCCTGGTGGAAACACGTTTGGCTCCGAGATTTTCTCTGTTTTATTTATTTATTAGAGAGGAGAAATATTTCCAGTTTCTAACCCTGAAATTCCCAGAATTTCTAAATAATCTCATTTCTTTCCCATTCATCTTTTCTGGTAAAAAAGGTTTGTTCTTTTTTGGATCTCTTATTTCTTTTAATACTCTAACTACTGTAGCTCACACCTCCAATCATACTAACAATGTTCAGTATCAAAAATCTCTTCAGCCAGAGCTGTGAGTTAATTGAGTATATTATCTGCTTTTCCAGTTATCACATATGAAATGTTTGCTACGTGCTTCACGATTGCCTCATTATTAGCTTTTCAGGTTCTAACAATATTTTTATGTTGCCATCCTTTGACCTTCAAGCCAATCCCATCATTTTAGCTTCTTTGTTTTTACCAGCATCTCATTTTAAGTACCAATTTCTATATTAGTTTGTTTTGTCCTGCTACCCAGCAACATCTAAATCTTAGTGGCATTCAACAACATATACTTATTTCCCCCTCATTTACATGAAGCCTGGGGAGCTGGCTAAAGGTCTGCTTTGGCCAAAGCTCTTCCAAGACTAAAGGTGGCTTGGTCTAACTCACGTATCTGTTCTCTGCTTTTCAGGTGTCTTCTAATGATGGAACTAAGCTATATCTATCTTGTGTCAGGAAAAGAGAACAGGGGAGGGGCTGAGTAGACTCATGCAGTCACACTGATGCCTTCTACTTGGTAGAACTTGGATAACAGTCCTGTTCCTGGGGCCAAGTCAGTTATGTGAGCAAGGATAGCACCAACGTATTAGCAGATAATTTTCCACAGACAGTCGGCAAACCACAGGATTGAGGCTGGAAGCAGGCCTCTCTAGTATGGGAAATGAAGGGTGTAGTAGTAACAAAATCTACTACAATTAGAAAGAAGGGCTGTGAGAACTCAACGATACAATTTTTAATGCACTGATTAATGACTTCTGCAAACTGAGCATACCCTTGTAATCAGCACCCTTACCGAAGAATGGTCATTGTGAGTCAAGAAGGGGTCCTCATGTCCTTGTCTTGGACATGCTGGATGTCTAAGAGCATGGGTTACTTGTGTCTTCTTCTACTTTCTACAAATGGAACCTATGGGAAACATTTTTTTCATGTGTGTGCTAGTTTTTCGCATTTCCTATGAGGTGTGTGAGTGTCATCCTAGTTACTTATATAGTTGCAGACTGTTCATGTTCATTTGGTCACAGTACTTTGTTGTACATTCACACCATGATTTATAAGTTTATGCTACTGTTGGATGTATGGGACTTAAAGATCTGAAGTACAGGTGGTAAAGATTTTCTCTCATCCTGTAGGCTCTCTGCTCATGTTCTTGTTTGTTTCCTTTGCTTGTGAAGAAGCATTATAATTTGATGCCATCCCACTTATTGATTCCTGATTTGTACTTCTTGTGCTTGAGGAGTTTTATTGAGGAAGTTTGTTCCTGAGCCAACATGATGGAAAGTTGAGGCTATTTTTTTTTCTTCTAGTAGGTGCAGGATATCTGGTCTAATGCCAAGATCCTTGATCCACTTTAAGTTTTGAACATAGTGAGATATAGGGGTTCAATTTTAATCTACTACATAGAGATTTTCAGTTTTCCGAGCACCATCTGTTGAAGAGGGTATGTTTTCTACAAGATATGTTTATGGCATCTTTGTCTTGTATGAGATAACTTTATTTTTGTTGGTAAGTCTCTGTATCTTCTATTCTATTCCATTGGTCTTCAATTCTATTTTTGTGCCAATATTATGCTGTTTTTATTACTGTAGCTCTATAGTAAAATTTAAGGTCTGGTATTCTGATGTCTCCTGCATGACTTTTCTCACTAAGGATGGCTTTGGGTATTCTGAGCCACTTATTTTTAGAAATGAATTTCTTGATTGCTTGTCCTATTTCTATGAAGAACATCATTGGAATTTTAATGGAAATTACATTAAATCTGTATACCACTTTTGGTAGTATGGCCATTTTGACAATATTAATTCTGCCTATCCATGAACATGGGAGGTCTTTCCATTTTCCAAGATCTTCAATTTCTTTCTTTATTTTTATAGTTTACATTGTAGAGGTCTTTCACCTCTTTTTAGATAGATTTCTAACTTTTTTTTCTTTTGAGGCTATTGGGAATGCAATAGTTTTCCTGATTTCTCCCTTTCCTGAATCATCATTGGTGTATAGGAATGCAATTGATTATGAGTGTTAATTTTATATCATGCTTCTTTGCTGAATTTGATCATGAGTTTTTTGGTGGAGTATTTTGAGTCTTCTAAATATAGAATCATGTCATTGGCAGATAGGGATAGTTTGAGCTTTTCTTTTTCTATTAGTATCCCTTTAATTTCTTTCTTTTGTCTAATTGCTCTGGCTAGGGTTTCAAGGACTATGTTGAATAAAAGTGGAGAAAGAGAGTAGGCCCAGCTCTTCATCATGTTGGCTCAAGAACAGCCTTCCTCAGTAAAACTCCTAAAGCACAAGAAGTAAAATCAAGAATCAATAATGGGATGGCATCAAACTAAAAAGCTTCTTCACAGCTAAGGAAACAATCAAGAATGTGAATATAAGAGTGGGAGAAAATCTTTACCACCTGCCCCTCAGATAATCTCTAGGATATGCAAAGAATTAAAAAGCTTAACACCAAAAAAAAGCAAGAACTCAATAATTATATGGACAAAGGAACTGAAGAGGCACTTCAGAAGAGAAATACAAGTGGTCAACAAATATGTGAAAAAAATTGTTCAATATCTCTAGTAATTAGAGAAATGAAAATTAAAACTATATAAAATTTTGTCTCAATCCAGTCAAAATGGCAATTATTAAGAATAAAAGTAACAAATGTTGGCGAGGATATGGGGGAAAAGGCACTCTTATACATTGCTGGTGGGATTTCAAATTGGAGCCACTCTGGAAAGCAGTATGGGAATTCCTTAGAAAACTTGGAATGGAACCACCATTTGATCCAGTTATTACACTTCTCAGCTTATACCCAAAGGACTTAAAATCAGCATACTACTTCAATTTCTTTCTTTATTTTTATAGTTTGCATTGTAGAGGTCTTTCACCTCTTTGTGAATGCAGCCACACCAATGTTTATAGCAGCTCAATTCACAATATCCATGCTATGGAACCAAACTAGGAGACTTACAACAGATGAATCAGATGACTGGATAAAGAAAATGTGGTCTATATACACAAAGAAATATTAGCCAGCTATAACAAAAAATGAAATTATGGCATTTGCTAATAAATGGATGGAACTGGAGATTATCACACTAAGTGAAATAAGCTAGTCCCCCCCAAAACAAAGGCCAAATGTTCTCTCTGATATATGGATACTAACCCTTAATAAGTGAGGGTAGGGAGGGGAAGTATAGAAGTTCATTGGATTAGACAAAGGGGAATGAAGGAAAGGGAGGGGGAATGGGAAAAGAAAAGACAGCAGAATGAATTGGACATAAGTTTTAGTGGATTGCACTCCATGTATGTACAATATGTCAAAATGCACTCTACTGTCATGTATATGTCAAAAGCATAAATTATTTTAAAAAATGTTATATTTTGCTAGGTGTGGTGGTGCAAGCCTGTAATCCCAGAGGCTCAGGAGCTTGAGGCAGGATGGTTGCAAGTTCAAAGCCAGCCTTAGCATAAGTGAGGCACTCAGCAACACAATGAGACTAAATAAATACAAAATAGGCTGGGGATGTGGCTCAGTGGTTGAGTGCCCCTGAATTCAATCTCTGGTATACTCTCTCAAAAAATTATATATTTTGATAAAAACCTCTTACTTAAACAAAAAAATAAAAAAGAAAAGAAAAAGAAAGAAAAAAGAAAAAAAAAAGAGTTTAAGATCTGGCTGCGATCTTAAACTGGCTGGTTATGCCATATTATATTTTTGCCCTTTCTCTTTCCTGTTTGAGCTTTTATGGTTAAAATAAACATCCAAATGCCTTAGCTCAATTTTAAACTCAATATAAGTGCATATGAAGGTTGAAGAGGAATTATTCCTTAATTATCTATTTTTTAACTTCATATTTACCTAGTGTCTTTTACCAGGTAAATTTGTCACCATCAGAAAGAGCTTGCTCATCTTAGGTTTTTAATTTAAGATAACACACTGGGTTTGTACTCTATAGTTCTAATAAAATATTGCTTTCTACTATTTCTAAATTTATTATAAACCTGGGGTTATTACTTACTTTGTTATATATTACCCAAAATTAAATTTCAAATTTAATTCAGTCATATTTATTGTCCTAGAATCAGAATCTACACAGAATGTTTTGTTTTAGTTAATAAAAATAAAGATTTATTTTCTTGTTATTTTTACCATTGCCCTTTGGCTTTCTTAGTGCCTGATAGCAAGTATCTGAATATTTTTATCCAAGCCATATTTAAAGATTTCCATAGGGCATAGCTTCTGACTGGATATTACTTAGGAGGCACCAAGCCAAATGTGTATTACACTCCCTAGTCACAACCTTGGTCTTCCCCTGCAGCTAATGTCGACTCTAATCAAATTGGACTTGTAGCAAGGTCTTTTGTCTGTAGTCACTTCTTTGGAAAACTTGAAAGTTTTATATTATATATATTTTTTGCCTTCAAGGAAGCACAGAAGAAGCACATCCTTTCTTTTGTTTTAAAGCAAGCTGAAACATGTGTTTGCTTCTAAATAGTTCTGCCCCTGAAATGCCAAATGGGAGGTTGTTTCAAAAACTGATCTAAATTTAACAAGGTTTATGCTATGGTTGGAAATAATAGCATGATAATAGCAATAATAATCATTATAAGAACAATTTATATTGATTGAGTGACAACATTAAGCCAAGCCCACAGTGATGGAATGCCATGAGACATGTTATCTTCCTTCAAGAATCTAACAGACTGTTTAACATGTAAAGACAATTCCAGATCCACTGCAAACACAGCGATGAGAACATTCCTGGCAGGTTAGGAAATCACAGATTTCTCCAAACCTAGTTCACTAGAACCTCATGGAGGAAAACATTAGTGTTATGGTCCAAATTATAAGCAAGTGGCATAAAGTATATAAGAAAGAAATCTGTTACATTATGAAAAACTGCTGTGGTTCTTTGTTTCTGGGATATATTAAATGAAAAAACTTCTTTTTAGGTGTAATTTAAGAAAAAGAAAGATCTTTGAGTTTCAAGGAAAAACTAAGTTTGAGTTTACGCCATGATAGCAGACTTTTCATTCAGTCTTTGCCTATCCAGCCCAATGTCTACAAATCTATGCTTATTTATTATAAATCAACTTCCTAATTTTACTGGTATTCACCTGTCTTTCTTTCTTTCTTTTGGTACCAGGGATTGAACCCATGGGCATTTTACTGCTCAGCCACATCCCTAGCCCTTTTTCATTTTATTTTATTTTTAAGAAGTTTTTATTTTGAGACAGGGTCTTGTCAGGTTGGTTAAGGCCTCACTAAGTTGTTGAGGCTGGCTTTGAACGCGTGATCCTCCTGCCTCAGCCTTCTGAGATGCTGGGATTACTGGCCCGTGCTACTGTGTTCATCTTGATTTCTTAATTCTGATCATGCATATAATATGGCCCTTCATATCTTTTGTACATTAGGGTAAATTCTAAGAGATAGCTACACACAACTTAAGAACCACCCACCTTACATAAGACATTTTAAACTTTCTACACACTGTATTTGGCTTCATGTTTATACTTCTTTATTCATAAGCAGAGAAGCCAGCAATATTATTCAGTAAAGGATTAGATGAAACACAATTTATGCTCTAGAGCCAAGATATAAAGCTTAAGTTGATATGTAGAAGCATACAGAATTGTTTAAAATGTAAAAATATTGTTCTCTTGCATGCCCTACAAAAATAGGTAGCAGGTTGGATTGCCCTTTGGTCCAAATCCAAATATTACCACTATAGATTATAATAATTAGATGTCTAATGTACCATATTTGTATTGATACAATGTTCCTATATGTATTTGTTTTTTCAAATATTAACTCCTGGCTGGTGGCACACACCCATAATCCCAGAGGCTCAGGAGGCTGAAACAGGAGGTCAGAAATTCAAAGCCAGTCTTAGCAACAGTAAGGCACTAAGCAACTCAGTGAGACCCTGCCTCTAAATAAAATACAAAATAGGGCTGGGGATGTAATTCAGTGGTTGAGTGCCCCTGAGTTCAATCCCCAGGAGCCCCCCCCCACCAACCAAAAAAAAAGTGATTTTAAATAATGCACTATATTTAATAACAATAGTTCTAGGAATTATGTGGGAGCTGTATTTTTTTTCCTCTTTGGTAGAAAGTATGTTTAAATAACTTCCCCAAACACTGAATCCATTCTTGTAAAATATTTGTAAGATAATACAAACATGATAAATGTGTCTGTATCATTGCTATATCCTTCTGTGTTTCTGTAGCTGGGCCTTGGCATTATGCACACAGGATATTTAAAACTGAGAAACTGTGAGCCAGGAGGGTTTGCTGTGCTCAACAAAGTGGCCAAATCAATTAACAACTTCAACCCTATTGAGTCTCTCTCTCTGACACCTCAGCAGCAGAGCCAGTCACTGACCAGCTGAATCAGCTCAAAGGTTCAAAATTCTGCATCTCCAGATGCCAGCATCGTTTAAAAGAGGTAACTTCTTAAGTACTAGGACAAATAAATCTTTTAGAGGGAGAAACCTGTAAACAGTTTATTTTCTTTTATCTGTGTGTGTGTGTGTGTGTGTGTGTGTGTGTGAGAGAGAGAGAGAGAGAGAGAGAGAGAGAGAGAGAGAGAGAGAGAGAGAGAAATTGCTCAAGCACAGCAAAAGCAAATACCCAAATTAAAGAAAAAGGAAGGTCACAAAATGTAGTAATGATGAGGCTCCCTCATCATCTCTGTTGAGATTCTTTGCTTTTCCTTTTATGCAAATAATCTCCATTCTTTCAGCTATTTGTCAGCATGGGAGACTGTCATTGTTATGGAGATGATCCCTTTCCTACCTGTCTTTCCATCAGTGTAGCTGAAGCTAATTCAGTGCATTGATGTAAGATTATTATCGGGCTGAGCACTTATCTGACAAAATTTATGGTGATGAGTCTAGTACACATTGGATATGCCAATGCTCCCTGATCATGAGATTTTATGGCATTCCCATTAGCCAGTGACAGCTGTCAAAAATGCGGTTGTTATCGTTTTATTTACTTCTGACATTTGAAGGTCACTTATAGTTTTAATTAAATTTTTCCTTTGTCAACTCAGAAATACCACTCAGTTTAGCTCTCTATTGGTCTTGAAGCTGAAATGACATTCCAGGAGCCAGTTATTTTTGGACTGCTTTGCTAAACTAGTTATTGTAATGATAATTATTATTGAATGCCACAAATATATATATCTGTGACTACAGAGGATAGACAAATAGGTTAAAAGCCCATCACATGGATGTCTTCTCTGATTGGAAGACACAGCCTCCTTCCATCTCTTGTTCCCATAAACAAGGGGTGGATGAACTCATCCAGTGTGCCACAGCTTGCTCTCCAGCCTAAGAGATGTGCTTCATGTTAAGAGAACATAGGTTCCTCCCCAGAGCAGAGGTTTCTGGTACTTTCTTCCTTATGCTTTGACTGAGAACACTGAGAAACACTGAGAAAAACAAATTCAGAAGCAAATTAAAGCCTGGAGAGGAGAGTAAGGCTTTACTGGGGCCTGGGCATTTGACATAGTGGTTGACAGTGACGGGCATTATATAATTAATTGCTTCACAGTTATGGTGTTGAATCACAGGGATTAGCCAATAGGAATTTGCTGAGAGCCACAGCCCAGTCGGAATGGCCCCTGGCATTTTGCCAACAGTATTGGTTGACAGGCGAGGCATTACTATCCACTATTTTGGAGTTCTCCTGGGGATTCCTGGGGATTCCCAGAGAGTTCCCATTGGTTGGGGAAGTGCAGGAGGAGGGATTTCCGGAGGAGATATTTTCCGGTTGCTGGTTCCTGGAGGAGCCATGTGGCATTCGTGAGAATTCCCGGGGAGCGTGTGTAGAGTGTGCTGGTGGAGTTCAGAAATAAAGTTTGTTCCTGCTTCAGTGGCTCGTGATTTGTGCCCAGCCAGACTGCGACAGGAATTTTCACCTTGGATAATACTGTAGTTTGTGGAAACTTCAAGCACTCAGGAAAGATGTCTAGCAGCCTTAGGAAAAAATGAGGTTGGAGTTGGTTTGAGTGTTGATTTGGGATTACACAGGTTCATCTCTTTTTAAGCAAAGTACCTGAGGTAAGATTTGACCAAAGAGGAAAATAATTGTTTTTCAACTACAGGACTTTTGGATTTCAGGGATGAAACAATATTTGCAAGCTTTAAACTATAATACAATTGAAAGTGTTCCTTTTCTTTTTCCTTTTTCTTTTTTTCAGTATTAGTGAGTTTTGCTTTAAAGGTTTAAGTCAGGCTTACTTATTCTGAACTACTCAGCTGCCCAATTCACATTCTACATTCTGAACCAGGGAAGGAAGCTTGGAGGTGTCAGCATTAGATTCATGTGCTTAAGCGTCACTCACTCTCACATGGCCCACAGAAGACATTGGGTTAGTTAAGAACAGATGGAGAACTCTGTCCTAGGAAGCCGCTGTCCCAGGCCTAAGCATTTCCATGTTAAGACAAGAGACAATGGAAACCACAGTGGCACAAAACTAAAAATACTTGCTTGTAAGGAGAGCCTGCCTTATCAGCAGAATCTGCTGTCAGTCATGCATGGATACTCCAACTAGGTACGATAGCATGGCATCCTCCTTAACCTGATAATAGGAAGTTTCTAATTTGTCTTGTCATCACAGTGCACAGTCTTCAGGCCACCTATATTCCAGGTAGGTCAAAACAATCTGATTTTCACTGATCTATGTAATGGCTGGGTGAAGTGGGTTAAGTGAACAGACAGGAATGGTGGAGAGATGTTCGCCCTACTCCTGGCAGGTCCTTCCATGACTTTTAGCTTCATATCCCAGGCTTTTCTCCACCCTATCCACATTTTTTCTTTCTTGGTAAAAAAACCTGCTTGAATGTGGTAGAAAGCATGGTGGGTACAGCTCATTTCCTCTCTTCTGTGGGATGAGCTGCTGCTTGGGAGAAGCTTTTAGAGAGCTCCCTGCCTGGTCCAGGGGAGCCAGAGAGGGACTGCTTCACAGTTGTGGTGTTGGATTGCTGGATAAGTCTGTCTCATTCTAGAATTCAGCATTAGGAAGTCCACTTGCCTACAGATAGGAGGCACCTATTCCATTTCAATGTTATTATGATGAATTCTCATCTGCTGATTCTCTTATACGATAGTAGGTCCAAATGTGGATAGATTTGGTGGTGTCTTGAGAACTGTAATGTCCCATGGCGACACACATAATATCCCCTTTTGAAACATTTATTATACTTGTCAATGCTGGGTTACTGTCTTTAGTTTACCTTCTTGAAATCTTACGAGGGCAGACACCTGTCTTAGTAAGAATGGCAACTATATTTGTTGACTCTTACTCTAAGCCAAGTACTCTGAAATTAAACTCACATGCCTTTTATAGGCAATGATTCCTCCAAAGGTTGTGCAGGAAGTGCTGCTATTATTCCAAATTTTGAGACTGTAGATGGACTTTGAAGCTTGGTGATATGCCCAGCTCAAAGGAAGTGGCAGAGCAGGGATTCAGGTCCTGCAGTGTAACTGTGATCACTGAGTATTCTTTGCCACACTGTCTCTTCTTCTGCTTCATACATTGCTGGCACACACTGTTGCTGAATCAATGAATCAATTTAAGTAGCTTAAAGAAGGACGGGTACAACAGAGTCAGAGAAGATGATATTTCCATGTTTTACATGAGAGATTACTGTGCTCAATTTGAACACAGAGCACAATTAAGGGGAATCCATGTAGTAGATTGATGTATTAAAAAGTAATTTTGCGTTGGGATATAGCTCAATGGTAGAGCACCTGCCTGGCATGTAATAAGACCTGGGTTCAATCTCTAGGACTACATTATAAGTAAGTATATAAGTAGCTTTAATTGAAATCAAGAAAACAAAATTATAAAGGCGGCCAGAAGGAAGACTCTTGAGTCAGGGCCTTTGGGAGTTTTCAAAGTCAGCATATACAGAAGGCCATCCACAGAAGGAAAATTGGGGTGTGGGGAAAGGGAAAGCATGGCTGGGAGAGAAGAAGCATTATGTGACTTACATTTTCAATAAAAAGAATTAAAGGCATCCTGTTTGGAAAGGTAGAAGTTATCTTTATTTCCAAATGACATGATCTTATGTGTAGAAAATTCTAAATATTACACCCTCACTCTCACATGCCTGTCAAAACTGTGAGACAAATTTACAAAGTTTTAAGACACAAAATAAATACAAAAAATTAGGGATGTTTCTAAACACTAGCAATGATTAATGCAAGAAGAAAATTAAGACAATAATTTAATTCATAATAGAATCAAAATAATGACTATTTAGGAAATTAATCAACAGAGTGTTAGCTTATATACTAAGTGCTATAAAATGTTTCAGAAAGATTTTTAAGGGCTGGGGATGTGGCTCAAGCGGTAGCGTGCTCTTCTGGCATGTGTGCGGCCTGGGTTCGATCCTCAGCACCACATACAAACAAAGATGTTGTGTCTGCCAAATACTAAAAAATAAATATTAAAAATTCTCTCTCTCTCTCCCTCTCTTTCACTGTCTCTCACTCTCTCTAAAAAAAAAAGATTTTTAAAGGCAAAACTAAATGGAAAGACATTCCATGTCCATGAGTTGGATAGCAATACTACCCAGAGTGATCTATATTTTAATGTAGTCTCCTCTAAAATTTTGGTAATTTTGTAATTTTGTAATTTTTCCATAAATACAGAAAAACCTATCCTAAAGTTCATATAAATCCCATAGAACCTCAAAGGCCAAAAAAGCCTTGAAAAAAGGGCAACTTGAAGGTATCTTCCTTCCTTGATTTTAAACTTACCACAAAGCAGCAGTAATCAAAACAGGTCATATTGACATAAAAGCAAATACATAGATCAATGGAATAGAATAAAATCCAGAAACACTCACTTATATGTTTAAATGATTCTCAGCAGCTTCTTAGGACAAGTCAATGGGGAAAGGGCAGTCTTTCAACATATAACACTAAGAAAGCTAAATATTCACAAGCAAAAGAATGAAGTTGGACTTTCACCTGATATTATATGAAAAATTAACTCAAAAAGGATCAAAGTCCTAAATATAATAGTCAACACAAAACACTTAGAAAGTATGTGGAAAGAAAATGTGACAATATTGAATTTGGCATGACTTCTTGGATGGTACCAAGAATACAAGTAACAAAATAAAAAGACAAATTATACTTAATGAATGTGGTGAGCCGTTTCTGCGGACCATAGCCACCATTACAATATGGCGCTGGCTGCCACTGTGGTCAGTGATAAACAACTCCTTATTAGGGAGAGTTGACGCGTTTTGAGATAACACCCTATGAGAAAGATCCACGTGGCAGCTTTGCATTGGGGCTTAGGATGCTTTATTAAGGCTAGGAGGCACGGGTGGAGGAGGAGAAGCTTGAAGATACATTTTGAATAAAGGCCTGAATAAACTGCTGAAAGAAGAATCCTGTGTTGCGTCTCCTTTGTCAGCCGGGGGTTGCGACAGTTGGTGGCCCGTACGGGGAAGAGACCCCTCGAACCCAGGATCCAGAACTTTCAACAATCAGGGTGGTGCACCGGTAAGTTCCCAGGTAAACGGGAATCCGCAAGTAAATAGCGGGGCGCTCCTCTGTAGATAAAGAGAGAGCGGGAAGAATAATAAGAACAGAACGCTCTTCGGTAGATAAAGAGAGAGCGGGGCTTTGTACTTTCACTTTCTTTATAACTTTAAGAACATTATGGACACTACCTCTTCTAGCCCAATTTTGTTGGCCCTGGATGGGCTGCTACGTTCAAAAGGACTTAAGGTAAAACAAAGCACTTTACAGATGTTTCTAAGAGAAGCCGATATAGCTGCTCCTTGGTTTGCTTTTTCAGGGAGTCTTACGATTCCCAGTTGGGACAAATTAGGAAAGGATCCAGATTTTGCTCACGAGCAAGGGACGTTAAAAGATGGTATTATTCCAGTATGGAAGTTGGTTAGAGGATGTATAACAGATGGTAAATGCCAGGAAGCTCTGAGTGAGGGTCAGGCCGTTCTTGAACAATTGCATGAGGAGAAATCTGAGGGGTCCCATAGTGAAATGGCAGAGAGTATTAAGAGTAAGAGTAGTGAAAAGGCAAGAGAGCCTGAAAATAAAAACAGGAGAAGGCTCTATCCAGACTTGACCGAATTGAAAACACCCAAGGACACCAGTGACTCGGAGAGTTCTGAGGATCTTGACACATTGTTGCAACAATTACATAAGATAAGATTAAAAAGGAAAAAACGGGAGACACCAAGTATGAAGGCCTACCGTGTAGAGGGGGATAAGTCCAGCTCTGAAGAAGAAGTCGAAAATTTAGAAGAAGAGCCAGTATCTGAGGCTGCTCCACTTTTTCCTGCGCCTCCTGTAGCTCTGCCCCCATATGTGGGTGGAGTCCAAAACTCCGGGAGGACTTTCCATTCCCAAGTTTGGAGAACAGTCAATACAGATATGGTATTAGCATACCCGGTTTTTCAAGACAACAATAGAGGAAGATACCATGAGCCTTTAGATTTTAAAATAATTAAAACTTTGGCAGAATCCATCCGTACTTATGGTGTAGATGCTGCTTTCACCCTTACTCAGGTGGAAGGACTGACTAGATTCTGCATGACCCCCTCAGATTGGGCTAGCTTAGTCCGAGCTTGTGTCTCCCCAGGAAAATACTTAGATTGGAGAGCATTTATGTTAGAGGGTGCCATAGAACAGGCTGCCCAAAATCATGCAGCAGGACGTCCTGCCTGGGATAAAGATATGCTTTTGGGGCAGGGCAGGTTTGCCAATCAACAAACGGGATATCCTCCTGAAGTATACAAACAGATTAACAACATTTGTATTCGTGCATGGAAATCACTCCCAAATAGAGGAGAAGTGTCTGGCAATCTGACTAAAATTGTGCAGGGCCCTACAGAACCTTTCTCAGACTTTGTTGTTAGAATGGTGGATGCTGAGGACAAAATCTTTGGTGATCCCGATAGAGCCATGCCTTTGATTAAGCAACTTGTTTTTGAACAATGTACTAAAGAGTGTAAGGCAGCTATTACTCCCTATAAGAATAAAGGTATAGAGACTTGGATAAAAGTCTGCAGAAAAATAGGTGGGCCGTTAATTAATGCAGGCCTTGCTGCTGCTGTTCTTCAGCTCTCTCATAAGTCCAGCCCTGTTGCCGGAAAGTGTTTCAGGTGTGGTCAAGGAGGGCATTTTGAACGAAAATGTCCTAATAAAAGGGGAGCATCTAAAATTGAGTCCAATTCTGCTAGCCGTCAGCCAGACTTATGCCCTAGATGTAAAAAGGGAAAACATTGGGCTAATGAGTGTAGATCTGTCAAAGATATCCATGGTCAACCTTTACAAGATAGAAACATGTCAAAAAACGGCTGGGGGGGGGGCCCGACCCCAGGGCCCACAAATATATGGGGCAATAAAAAATGGGACAATGGAAAACAAGTCGTGGCCGTCCCTGCGTCATCCCAAAAATCGCGGAGAGCCACTACAGGTGCCGCGGGATTGGACCTCTGTTCCGCCTCCAGACTCGTATTAACACCTAAAATGAGAGTCCAACTAGTGGAAACTAAGTTCAAAGGACCTTTGCCACCTGACACTGTGGGTTTGTTAATTGGGCGTGCTTCCTCTATTTTACAAGGCCTTCATGTTTTCCCTGGGATTATTAATCCGGATATGGTGGGAACAGTGAAGGTTATGGTGGAAGCTCCAAAAGGTATTGTGTCCATTTCCCCAGGAGACCGGATTGCTCAATTGTTGATTTTACCCAGTTCACATCCCCGTTTTCCTGCTGATCCCCTTTTGAGGTCAAATGATGAGATTGGAACCACCGGAGGGAATTGTGTTTACTTGTCCTTAGATATAAATGACCGTCCTACTTTAAAGTTGACCATAGAAGGCAAATCAATTTTGGAATTACTAGACACCGGGGCGGATCGTAGTATCTTTGCCCTAAAGGACTGGTCAAAGGGGTGGCCGGTGCAACTTTCAGGCCAATCTCTAAGGGGTTTAGGATATGCTCAAGCTCCACAAATCAGTTACAGACATTTATCATGGAAAGATCCTGAAGGACATTCTGGCACTTTTCAACCATATGTACTAGACCTCCCAATCTCCCTATGGGGGAGAGATCTAATGAAAGACATGGGTTTCCAGCTTAGCAACGAATACTCAGTAGTTGCCCAACAGATGATACTAGACGTGGGATTTAGACCAGGACTTGGATTAGAAAAAAACTTACAAGGACGTAAATATCCCTTAGAGCCACAACAAAAATTTAACAAATTTGGATTGGGTTTTTCTTAGGGGCCACTGAGAAACAGGTGCCCATCACCTGGAAATCAAAGGAGCCAGTATGGGTGCCTCAGTGGCCACTCTCCTCTAAAAAACTGACCGTGGCTCGTACCCTGGTACAAGAACAATTACAGTTGGGACATATTAAGTCTTCCACTTCCCCATGGAATACACCCATATTTGTTATCAAGAAAAAATCTAGAAAGTGGTGGTTGCTACATGATCTACAGGCTATTAATGCTCAAATACAGCTCATGGGACCTATTCAGAGAGGATTGCCTTTACTTTCAACTATCCCGACAAATTGGCCAGTGATTTGCATAGATATTAAAGATTGTTTCTTTTCTATTCCATTACATCCTCGGGATACAAAACGCTTTGCTTTTACTCTGCCTTCATGTAATCATGAGGAGCCTGATCAGAGGTTTGAATGGGTGGTTTTGCCTCAGGGCATGGCCAACAGTCCTACAATGTGTCAGATATTTGTTGCGGAGATCCTTGCTCCCCTCAGACAAAAGTATCCATTACTAAGGTACATACATTATATAGATGATATATTATTGACGGCCCAAAACAAAGATACATTGGAGGCCGCCTATTCTGATTTGACAAAATTGTAAAACAAAAAGGGGGAACTGTGGTGAGCCGTTTCTGTGGACCATAGCCACCATTACAATATGGCGCTGGCTGCCACTGTGGTCAGTGATAAACAACTCCTTATTAGGGAGAGTTGGCGCGTTTTGAGATAACACCCTATGAGAAAGATCCACGTGGCAGCTTTGCATTGGGGCTTAGGATGCTTTATTAAGGCCAGGAGGCACGGGTGGAGGAGGAGAAGCTTGAAGATACATTTTGAATAAAGGCCTGAATAAACTGCTGAAAGAAGAATCCTGTGTTGCGTCTCCTTTGCTGGCCGGGGGTCGCGACAAATGAAGTCTTTTTTAGTATCAAAAACAATATCAGCAGAGTAAAAAATGCAAGCTGTGAAAAGGGAGAAAATATTTGCAAAAATATATCTGATTTGGAATTAATGTATAGGATATACATTAAAAACATTATTATTACAACTGACAACATACTTAAATAAAGATTTCTCCAAAGAAGATAATCAAATGGCTAATAAATACATAAAAAGATGTTCAGCATCACTAATCACGAGGGAAATTCAAATCAAGACTTTACCCAGATACCACTTTATACATATCAGGTTAGTTATTATTAAAAAATAATACAAAAAAAAAAGAAAAGAAACCACACGATGACAAAATGTGGGTGAGGATGTGACCAAACTTTAGTACTTGCTCATTGTCTGTGGTAGTATAAGAAGGTGCCACCTCTGTGGAAAACTATAGAATGCCTTCTCAAAACAGTAACCTAAGATGACCATAGGAGCCAGTGATTCTATTTCAGGATAGATATCCCACAGATTTGAAAACAGGGACTCAGAGAGACATTATACACCCTGTTCATGGCAGCATGATCCACAGTAGCCAAATCCTTGAAGCAATCCAAGTGTCCATATGCAGATGAAGAATCAATCAAATGTGGTCTATGAATAACATGGAATATAATTTGGCCTCAAAAAAGAAGGGCATTTGATACATCCTATAACATCGATGAACTTTGAGAAATTTATGCTAAATGAAAGATAGCTGTCATATATGTATGATATATCTGTAGTAATGAAATTTATATTCAGGAAGTAGAATAGGGTTCACTAAGGGTTGATAGGGAGTTTGGGATTATTGTTTAGTAGATACAGTTTCAGTTTTGTAAGACGAAAATGTTCTGTGGACAGAGGGTGGTGATGGTTGCAGAACATTAAAAACAATACCACTAAACTGGACTCTTAAAAATGGAAAAAATGGTATATCTGATGCTATGCATATTTTATAATAAAGCTAAATAAAAAAGATGACATCAGGAAGCAAAAATAAATATTCATTTTTATTCACATATGAAACTGGTATGTCTGTTGGACTGTTTTCCAGATCTGAGCAAGGCCTTGATGATTTGGGATTGGCTTGCTCATGCCCAGGGCTGGTTTCAAGGGCACAGGAACCAAGTATGCTTAGAAGTTCCTTTGGTCTTTCTGTGTGTCTGTGGGCTGACCAGAGCAAAGCTATCACTGCAATCACCTACAAACCCACCCAGGCTTGTTCACATGTTTACATTGTGGTTGCAGAGTTCAGGGAATGGGGAGTGTGTTGAGAGGGGGAGAGATGCTCTCTTCTTTTCCTGGGGTGGAAGCATTGGAGAGATTGTCTACTGCTCTGAAGACAAGAAACATGCCCAAGCTCTTTGAGGGAATGTGAGATTCATTTGGGGGAACCTGAAGATAACTGCTTTATAAGGGTACGCATACTGGTTAGTCAGGGCTGTGGCCCCTTCTGTCTGTATTTAAGGTACCCATCTCCCGTGGGCTCATCTATTGCCCTACATCTATTTTACATGAAGCATGTTTTAAGAAGCTCCACCTTCTACCTATCTGAAAGTTTCCAGTTGAGAACAGAGGTCTTTTTTTTCTTTCTCTTCAGTTTTAAAGTTCTTGTATTTAGTTGAGGTTTTAAAATATGATATGATTTTGTCATTATTTGTATTAAATATTCATCATGTTTGGGTCATCAGGTGTGAAAATAAATGAGATTGGAGTTATTAATTTGAAAAAAAGAAAGTGTAGTCCAACAGCATTGATTTTAAATAGAATATACACACAAATTACCAAGAAAATAAATCAGGAAGAAAAGTGCCTGCTTTCAAGAAAGCCTGGTCCATAGAGGAGCAAAATGCTGGCTTTCAGCAACCTCAGCAACCAAGCTCTGGGTATGGATTGGTGAAATCATCTTCCCTCAGTAATTTTACAAGTGAATTCTTCAAGCAGTTGAGACACAGTCTATGGAAGCCTCAGGGATATGTGTGCCTGGTGCTTCCCATGAACCTCCTGCTCCAGTCATCTGCAGTCACTTACAACGATGCTGGCCCAGTTGGTTTTCATCCTAAATGCCATGCTATGATTCGGTGCTTAAAGCAATCTTTCCAATATTGCTTACATTTAAATATTTGTTTATCTGACGGAGACTCAAACAGATGCAATCCTCTCTCTGAATATTCAAGACCCTCAGGAGCTCAGATTTGAAAGAAAGCAACCTTTAACACGGGATATGTGCATGATAAGCATACACCTGAGCATGCGTGCACTTACATAAAGCTAAATGTACAGTGCAACGGTGACTTCTTTTGTAACACACTATAGGTCTGTTCTGCTAATTTCCATAACTGTTAATTATCATAATAATTACTCATCTGTGGAAGTTGGGAGGTGATGGACAACCCCTAGTTATATTGCAGCATGCAGACGGGGAAAGTGTGAAGGGATTAATTACACCGTGTTAGGTAGGCGATGACATCTCTGTCTAATTGAAACTGAATATTTAGAGTTGGAGGTTTGCATTTTCCTTGTAATAACCAAGATTTCTAAAAGTGGATTATAAAAAGCTGAGATCCCCTCCCCTCTCAGTTTTTATCAGAAACAGACATATGTTTTACAGAACCCAAACTATTAAGGTCACAACTAAAATGTGAAATTTGGGTGTACTGATTGTGCTTATTGAAAATCATTAGCTGATTTTAAAAAATATTAAAATACTATTCATATGGTTTATGTTTTTTTGGGGAGAGGGGACAGAAATTCCATTTCTTGCAAGGCAGGAAAGAACTTTCTCATCAGGGAGGCCACTAAAGACCAAAGTCTTTTCTACCTTGGGTACTTGTCAGTCCTTCTTTAAGGCAGCTATTTTTTAAGAAAATTGGATCAACTATACCTTTTAAGTTGTTCACCAGCATTCAGAGTAACCCAGGCAGGATAGTGTTATTAAGAGGGATAAAACTACAGGTTTGCTTTTTAAAAAGTAAGAAGGAAAGAGAGGACCAGTTTAAAAAAAAATATGTGACTCCTATTGACTTTTCTATATACTGATAAAATCTGAATTAATAACTATGATGCAAATCAAGTTTGGAATAATATCCCAACTGAGCCTATCCTTTATTACTCCCAGAAAGTTAACAGTTTCTCTTAAATGCCTTGTTTTGTGTTTTAAGTCTTCTTATGTAAAAATAGTTCAGGTCCAACTACTGCCAAGTTCTCTTACAAGGCTGGATCTCTGAAAACTGTTGAAGCAAGCAAAATGCCCTCTGCCTTCATTCCAAAAATCCCTTCCTCTTCAGACTTCTCATCAGGCCTAGTTTACTTAGGTCTCTTGTCCCTCCTACCATTCTGACCTGCTCTGCTGTCAGAGGATAATTTGATGAATTTACTTAAAGCAAAGTGAGGCAATTAATGGGTCTTAAACTATGAATCCTATTAGTAGGGACTGAAAAAGATCTTAAATAGAAGGATTTTAAATATCAGCAAGTCAGAGATGTTAGGGATTGCAACCTGATGTTACATCAAGCAGTAATTTCCTGTCATTTTTAAGTATTTTTCCTGTTCTTCCAAAATCTACAAGATCATCTTCCCAACAATTCAAACATTAGTGTTGACAGCATGTTTGTTCTAAAATCAGAATTACAATTTTCATTTTAAGGGAAAGAGTGGAACCTGAGGGAGATTGGGAGTCTGAGAGCTGACTCTTAAAAGTCCACTGTCCACTTCCTCAGTTAAATTGTGTTAGCATAAAGAAAAAATAGCAGGAGATTCTCTGAAGATAATGAATTTAATCAGAATTTAATCCCATTGCAGGGGAGTGTCCCAGTTAACTGTACATTCAGGGAGGTAAAGGAAGACAAGAATTTTTTAAAGTGAAAGGAAGAGAGTAACCTGAATTGTTTTGAAACAATTATCCTTGGCTACAAGGATCAAAAACAAGATGGTACCAGTCAGTCCAATGTTGGACAGCTGTTCCTGGGCAGACATCCTTGAGAAGTGTAGTCCATGCAAAGCTATGGTTCTGGAAGTATCTCTTTTGATAGTTTTGTTATCAAGCATGAGATGCCCTCCTTCATAGTCTTCTGCCTTTTTATTTATTTATTTTTTTGGTTAGAGATTGATGGAGATGACTCTGATTTGATTCTGACAAATTCTACAGTTGCTATATCTCAGGGGAAGACCAGGGGGTGGTAACTCAGCTCATGGGCCAGAGTGAAGAGCTCCTTCCTCTCTAGAGATATGTCTCAGCAGCCTTTCCCTGCACCATTCTGAACACTTTGCTAAGATTGTGAATGCTGGCTGGCAATTCTGCCACTTGCTTTATCAGTTTAAAATTTCCAGAGCTTCTATTCACCGTGCAGAGACACCATCTTCCTATTTGGAGCCACATTGGACCGTGAAGTGCTCAGCTTTGAACTTGAGTGCAGTGTGTGACTGTCCTGTGAAGCCCTCCTCTGCTTTGGTGGTTCTTGACATCAAGTGTAATTGAGGAGATAAATCATCCCTACTTCCCTATGAACAGTTACTGCAGCTTTTATCTTCCTGTAGAAGTCATTGGGAAAAAAATCTGAAAAATGTGTGCTTGTCTTGGCTACAGTTCACAGAAATTTTGTCTCCAATTCTTTTTTTGACAATGTGGAAAGATTTTTTTTTTCTCTCAACACATGCTGATGCAAAGAGAATTTGAGGAATTTTCTCTTTTTTTTCTTTTGCCCTCAGTTTAATTTATAATTGTCTCCCCTCTACCCTGAAAGATGACTAGAAATTGGTCTTCTGAACATTGATGTTTGCTGACATTTTGAAAAGAGAAACTGTCAAGACAGGCTGGATTTTTCATATTTAAAATATTCTCCAGATGATTCTGAACTTGCCTTTCATGTGGGATTTTTTTTTTAAAAGCTGCTGTAGTGTTGGAGGCCAACTGAACATCATTTTAAAGTGACAGCACGGTCTCAAAATGAAGAGTTCTTAACAAGGTTTTGCTTCTCTCTTGTCATCTTGACAGTGCTACTCTTGAACATCGATTACAAGACCCTTTTAGATACAGGTGATACTTTTTTTTTAGCACCTATTTGGAGGTATTAGAAGTAGATTTGCTTTAAAAACAAGCAAGCCGTGATTCTTTCTATTTTCTGGATGTTTGTATTTCAGGCACAGACTGTGTGTGCACATTGAATTCATGATGTTCGACATTTGAACATCTTTGGAAAATAGGAGAGATGGAATTCCTGAAAGACTTGATAATGAGAAATAAACTGGGATAGGCTAAAGTACAAGTTCTGAGAAAGAGGAGGTCAAGTAGAAATAAATCAAGTTCAAGATTTTCCCCCTCCACAGCTTTCAGAGATTCCCCCATGGTCCCAGGCATGAGGTGATAGAAGAGCCACTGGGATCACACTGGTAAGTGCTATGGTGTCTGGTATGTGGTTTGTTTATGGCATTTGTGACTCCGGGACACCACTTCTCCCGAGGAGACCCAACCTTAGCACTGGATGGTTGATGAAATCTGAATCTTGGGTGGTTGTACCTCATGATCACAATTTGCTCCATCTCTACAAAGGTCTGGTAGTATTCTACGCAGTATTTTGCAAAAGGTGTGCAATTCTTTAATGAAGATAGCCTGACTTTACTCCTGAACTCTAGGGATTTGCACTGTGGTCTTGTTGTTGAGGTCTGCCATAAACTCTACAGGATCTCTCTCCCCACTACTTTATACCCCTGATTCTCTGAGTCACGTGGACCAAAAGGGAGGGTTGCTTTTACTACCGCCTCCACTGGCTGCAGCATTTTTTCCTGCTCTGAACCCACTCAAAAGTGGCAGTGGCCTTTTTAGTGTCCAGTGTATGGGTTTGAGTAGTTCTTCCACGTGGGGAATATGCTGCTTTCTGGACCCAAAGAATTCAAAGGTACCACGCTTCTATCTTGGGAATGCAAAGCACAAGATGCAACAATTTACCCTTTATTCATTTAGGGCATCCCTGCATGCTCCTGCACACTGGACATCCAAATACCTTATTGATGTGGTAGCCCCTGGGATCTTCAGAGGATTTAGTTGTGAACTCTCTGAAGCATGGGTATCTTATCAATAGTGAAATGGTATCAGCGACTTCTCGGTCATTGTATCCAGTTTTCAGGGTGTTATTGCTGTGGTAGCTTGACATGATGTCCTGAGAGATGTTCACGTGGTCCAGATCTTGTTAGATTATATTATGAAAGAAGCTAAGGCTATTACCATAAGCTTTAGACAAAATCATACATGTATGCGATTTTACATTGGAGCATAGAACAGTTCCAGGTCAATTATTCCTGACCTTCTTACCTGGTAAGACTGAAAAACAAGATTTTCACCCCATTGGTGGCCATATGCTATGTAACAGGATCTGTGATAATTAGCTCTAGCAGAAATGACCACCTCTGGCATGGTGGCACTAAGTAGAGGTACCAACTGAGTTTGTAGCTTTCTACTTTCTCTCTCCAGGATCTATGTAATTTCTGCCTGGGTTTAACACCTCCCTCCATCAGTGACTTTAAGTTCTAGGTCTCAAATAGTAGACAAGGAATCAGAATTTTGAGGATGCCTATTGCAGAATCTTGGTCATTTTTCATATTTATTTCTTTTGTTGGTACAAATGGAGTGGTACCTTTGTTGACTGCCCATCTATTTTACCCTTGGCAATGCCATAGTCAATTGAGCAGTCTCATAACTCTCTGTGGATCAGTCATCCACCCCAATTTTGCTATCCTGATAATCACATCTTCCTGGTTTCTAGCTGTTATGTGCCACCACCTGGTCATTTCATGCTTTTACTAGAAGATATATAATTTTGGCCAATAATGATGCATCTTAATTTCATTAAAATACAGAATATGTACCTTTCCTTTTCAGTTACCTTCAGGAAGAAAATTTCAATTTTGTCATCTTAGCTCCCTTATGACAGTGCTCCCATTTCTGTATATCCTTTTCAGGATTGCCTTGAAGAAGTGTTCTCTGTTATATGTGTATTTGAAGTTCTTCAAATAATACCTTTTATATGTAGCTTTATATAGAATACCTTTTTATAGGCATTATGAATGTATTCTAAGTAACATTATAATGTGTTTATTTCCTGATTTATTTACTGTATTACCTTTTTTCTTGATATCCAATGCACTAACTTATTATTAATACTATAAATAATAATGAAAGTCAATATTTATTTCTGTAGTTTTTTTATTTACCCATATGTAGATGTCTGCTACATAAATATAATTATTCTCCTTCTATTCTTGACATAGGATACATAGGGACTGTGATCTACCTAAAGCCTCTGTGGATCATATGTGCGTTTGGAGATGTTCTGGCTTGAGCATCATTATTCTGTATCCTCATAAGTGCTGTACATATTGTTGAGAAAATCCTTGTGTTGAAATTTTCTTCTGTTGAAGTCATTACAAAGGCAAGATCCAAGTGCCAGTCAAATAATTGGCCCTATATTAAGAATCTTTCAGTGTTATTCTTTCCAGACATACAGTCTTTTCACAGCTCATTACATCCTATCTTTTTTTCTCTCTTTTTAAATTAATATCTTCCTGAGCCCAGTGCTGAGCTCACTCGAGTCAGAAGTTATGAAGAAGCATCCTGGGGATTTCTTGAGCAGGTGTGTTTTTAGCAAATCATTGAAGTGAAGGAGTTGGTCACTTAAACACAGAAAAGAATAGATTATTTTGACTTAAAAAAAATAAATTGAATTCCAGTGTTTTCCTTGGTTTTGGTAATCCTTCAGACTGAGGTAAAAAGGTGTGTGGCTAAACTCCAGAGCTGTCTCATGGCAAATAGCATGGTCTACTACCCCACAACAGCCATCATGGCTGGTGGGCCTCATTCTCACTGACTTCATTTAAAATTGCTATTGGAATTATTTTACAAAGTAATTTTTCTTTTGTTCTTTTGATTATACAAATATTTTATGTTCATTGAGAAATAATTGGTAACATGAGAAAAATTATTGTTTTTCTAATATTCTGAGGTAAAGATTTAACAATTTGAGTTTCCCATCTCTCTGTGACTCTATACATGAAACCCATAACTTAAATTGCCAGTCCTGCCATTAATTGTAAATAGAAAAGGATGCTGAAAGCTGAAACCCAGAGTCCTTAGTTCACAAACACAACATCTCCTTTCTTCCACTTTCTCCCTTCCTGAGGCTGCAGACAAACATAAGTGTATGCAAATGTACAGGACTGTATGTCGTGCACATGCCCCATACATGCACACATGCCTGCATATACATATGTGCTGATGCCCACAATAACACAACATGCACACACACAGACACCTGTGAATTCATATGTTCACATGCAAAAATGCATGTTCACAGGGCTCACATGCCTACATGAACATGCAGTGCTCACATGTGCATAAATGCATATGTGCACACACACACAGGTCAACCTCTGAACAGAGAACTTGTAAAACTGACAGGAGTCTGACTCCCACACTGTTTTTTACTCCTCTAGAGGAGCCTAAAGGACTCTTCCTGCATATAGTTAGCTCCTATTCATTTCCCATGTAATAAGAACCCATTAGGATCTAGGAAAGAGAATCCAAAAGGAAAGGTGACTTCTCCCAAAGCAACTTATTTTCACTTATTCATTAATACTCCACCCATTTATGCAGACAAGTCAAAGACCTTGAACTTGAACTTTCCTTATTTGGACACTTTTTGGAAGTCAAGAGTTGGGATCAAAGTAAAAAAAGAGATGTCACTTTTCCTTGAGTCTAGCATAATGGGGACAGCACAGTTTATATAATTAAAGTCACTATTGTTGAACAAATACTTTTTAAATTGATATCATCTTTATTTATAAACCTTATTTTGTTGTTTGGTCTTATATAAACATCTAAAAAGCTATCTCTGATTATTAACTTGAATAAATTTTCTAGGAAAAGACTTAGTCAGTGAATATCTTAGTGCTTCTGAAACATACCTGGACTTCCTTTTTCAGATGTTATAGGAACTATAGATAAACTAGAGGTGTTGGTAGTAGGAGAAGCAGCAGGCCACATTTATGACTTTTATTCTGAGCCAGGTGAGAGTTGAGAAGTTTTCATGTATTTGTTGTTGTAATCTATTTTTCATTTTCCTTTTATCTTCAATAATTTTATTTTAGGTCAGTTTTTTTATTTAAAGAACAATTGAAAAGATACTATAGGGAATTCCCAAAGATTTCTCAGATTCTCCTATTATCAACATCATCCATCAGTCTATATCCATCAGTATAACTATCATCATCCATCAGTATAACTATCCACCAATTTTTACATTTGTAAAAATTGGTGGATAGTTATACATTAAATTAAAGGCATAACTTAGTCAGATTTCTTGAAAATCTTCCTAATGTCTTTTTTTTTATTCTAACCTCTCACCTAGGATACCTCATGATATTTAATTATCATACTTCCATGGATCCTTCTTGGTTGTGACATTTTCTTACACTTTCTTTGTTTTTTGATATCCTTTATTTATGTCAGTATGGACTCTCAGATATTAATTATTTATTTGGAGTTATAATCAAATATCATTTCATTTACTTTATTTTTCATTGGCAGCTCTTTCAACTTTGCCCCCTGACATATTGCCTTCAACATGGGGTGCTTTTTGTTTTGTATATAGGTTGAATATATCCTTAACTTTCTTAATCTACTCAATATAGCAGTCTCACCTTTTCCTGCCTCAGTCCTAGAATTAGCCATTTCCCTAAAGAACTCTGGTTCCTAGTTTTTGAAGAATGATATCAGAAAGCAAGATCTGGGTTCTAGTGGGGCTTGTTGCTGTTAGGGTCCTCTCTCAGGTCCTCTGAGCTGACATGACAAAGAAATGTGTGAGTATAACAACCCGTAGTATATGCATGCTATGGTGTTTCTGTCTACACCCATCTCTGTGTGAAGCTGAACATAAGTTCACTCTGATGCCCCCAATTCTAGCTGACCACCACAGGAGTGGTTCATCCCAGGCTCCTTCCTTTGCTTCAGTAACTCGCTCTCAAGTCCTGAGAAAGATGACTCATTGTACAACATGGTAATATGGGGTCTGCATTCGCCCGGATGTATTTGTATTCTTGAAAACCACTAAGGGTAGACGTAAGTGTTCTAGACATACACACAAGATAAGTATAAGAGGTAGTAGTACATAATAGAATTGCTTTGACTTGGCCATTCCACAGTGTGTACGTATTTTACCATATCATCTTGTATCTGATAAAGATAAGATTTAAAAATTTATGTGAAAAAAAAGAAATCTTGCTGCTGCCATCCATTTGTCTAATTTTCAGTTCCTGTGTACATGTGGAACACTAACCTGCGTTTAACCTATATCCGAGGGAATGACTTTATCAACAGGATTGCACTGCCACGCACATTCTTTTTGCCCTTCGTCCCACAGACAATTCACTTCCAGAGCTACTTAGACCAGCACCTCCTGTGCATCTTTAACAATTAGAATTTCTTGTCCCAGTCTTCATTTCTTCTGGAATCCTCTAAATACAGTTTTATTCACTATATTCATATGAGATTTACAATGTTATCAACTTTAATCAGATGAGAAAATTCATGAATGAATGTTTTTTAATTTTCACTTTATAAATCACTTGTGAATTTTAACTTTCCTCACGTTGTTCATGATTTTTAATTGTCTCTTCATGTACTTTGCTAATTTTTTGGTTAAGATCATTTCTTTTTCATTTTTACTTATAAAGTTATTTGAGTAGTTATTTCCATGCTATTCTTTCAGATGTGTTGCTAATAATAATTCTCCAATGTTTTCTCCTCCTCCTCTTCCTCCTCCTCCCCTTCTCCTCCTCCTCCTCCCCTTCTCCTCCTCCTCTCCTCCTCCTCCTCTTCTTCCTCCTCCTCCTCCTCCTCCTCCTCCTCCTCCTCCTCCTCCTTCTTCTTCTTCTTCCAGGGGTTGAACTCAGAGGCCCTCACCCACTGAGCCACATCCACAGCCCTAATTTATATTTCATTTAGAGACAGGGTCTCTCTGATTTGCTTAGCGCCTTGCCATTACTGAGGCTGGCTTTGAACTTGCAATCTCCCTACCTCAACCTCCCAAGCTGCTGGGATTACAGCCATGCCCCACAGCACCCTGCTACTATTATTCTTTAAACTCATATTTAATAGAAATTTTAGTTTTATGCCATGTACCAATTATAAGACACTAAATTTCTATAACTATATAATTTCTCTTAATATATACAAACTATGCTGAGGTCACTGAAATTCAGAGTTCTTAATTTTTACACGGGAAAAATCTTATGCAAGCCAAGAATCTTTTTCCAGAAAAACACATGCAAAATATACAAAAAAAGTTTTACATAAAATTTTCTAAATTTATGGACAGCAGAGTTCATAACCCACTTGAATCAAATGTATGAAATATGATATATCAAGAGCTTTTAATGTTTTGAACAACTAATAAAAAATCTAAAAAAAGAATCCAAATCTAGTTTATTCTCTGTATTTTATTAAAATGTTTTTATATTCAGAGCAATTGATCCATCTTCCCAGCATTCTGCAACAGGTGAGCATTAGTACTCAACCCCAGGCCCCAGAGCGCAAGTTCAGGGATCCTCCTCCACAACATCCTACCTTCCTAATTATTTGGATTGATCAACAGACCAAATATTTAGCTGAGAATAGTTTAATAATGATTTATGTTATTTGCCTTGACCACAACTATTTATTTAAAATATTATCACAACCATCATAGAAAACATTTACTACATCTAGTCCTAATGAGTCTTACAAAGGTGGATGAAAAATATGTATATATGTGGTTTTATTTCTTGTCAGTTAAATGATACCTCTAATTTCTACAACAATCAGTCTATTCTGTCAGAATCAATTTCTTATTGCTTACATTTAAAATTTTTTTTTGTTTTGTTTTGAGGAAGAAATGAGGGGCAAAATGCAACTCTGTATATCCACATATTTTTTCTTTGAATTGTGGCATATAGGGGTGAGTGTGTGTGTGGGTGTGTGTGTGTGTGTGTCCACTGATGAAGGTTAATACATACCAGGTGAGGATATGATAGCAAGGACATGATACAGTGGGAAGCAATACAAATAATCGAAGCACATATTGTTATTAACTTTAATTCAAAGTATAAAGTATAAAATTGCTCCATTGAAGTTATTTGACAACTCTCAGGCTCCCATGATTAATAAGTTCTCATTTCTCCACTAATACTGTATGTGCTCTACTGTAGCCAATTTTTTATTATTTTCTTGGAAAAAAAATCTCTGAGAAACTGTGGATTAACTTTTTAAAAAATGTCTAATAACTTTTTCTAGAGTATTCTATTCCATAGTAAAATAATACACACTTTTGAATAAATCTGTAAATCTATTTCTTAGAAAGGTAAGAAACTGCTTGTGTTTATTTTTGGTGTTTAGAGTAATTGTATGACACAAAACTCATCATTTAATGTGTGAAGTAATTTTAATTTGTGTTATGCACAGAATATTTATATTTTCACAAAAGAATGCATCCCCAGAGAAAATATTCATTGAGGAATGAGAGTTGAATTCAACACATTTTCCAGATTATTCTATCTAAAATGCAACACACTCCTGATTAATTTCTGTTGCAAATCTTGGGTAGCCTATGATCCCTCCCTGTGTCAGCATGACACTGGACCACTGAGACCCTGGGATACAGGGTCACCCCTGCCCTGAGCTTGCACAGGGAGCCATGGTGGCAGCCTGTGGGGACAGATGGCTTCCTCTTTCTCCTACTCTTCTCTTCCTTTCAACCTGACTCTACTCTGGTGTCAAGTGCCCATACTTATTTATTAGTATTTATTGAAAGACAATAACATGTCAATTTCATTATTTTTAATGGTTGAATAGTGTTCCCTTGTGTATATATCCCACGTTTTCTTTATTCTTTCACTGATGGACACTAATGTTGATTCTCTATCTTGGTTATTGTTAGTGGTGCTGCAATAAACACTAAGTTCAGATATCTTTTCAAAACACTGGCTTCATATAGTTTGGACACATATATGTGTATGTGAACACACATGTGTATGTATATGAAACTATATTATTCAGCAACTGTACATTCACACACACATAATATGATTTCTGGATCATACAGTTTTATCTTTATTATTTTGCTGTATCATATGGTTTTATTTTTATTATTTTGAGAAACTTGAATGATATTTTCCATAGTGGCTGTTCTACTTTACATTCCCACAACATTATATAAAAGTTCTGTTTTTTTCCATATCCTCATCATCATTTGTTGTTGTTGTTATTATTATTATTTAAGGTCAGCCTTTCTCAGTGGAGCCAAGTGACGTTTCACTGTGGTTTTTATTTGGGGCTTCCTACTAAATAGTGGCATTAAGGATTATTATTTTCATACAGCTGTGGTTCATGTTTTCTTTTGAGATGTGTTTACTCTGTTCTCTTGACTATTTTAAATCAGATTATTATTGTTATTATTGCTGTTAAGTTGTTTGAATTTTTCATTTTTTTAGATGTTAACCCCTTGTCAGAGGTATATTTTGTGAATATCTCATCGCATATTGAGAGCCTACCTCTAAGCATTCTTAAGTGGGGATGCATTGGGGGTGACAGGGTCTGATGAGGAAATCCTGCCTCCTCAGTGGTCACATTGCTCCCCGGACTGTGTGTCCCTTGATGTTTTTAATCCCATGCCTGGAATTCTTTCATATTATAGAAAACAACTGTTTTTAAGTGTGATTCTCCAGGCTCCTTTTATTAAACTGCCACACCTACTCTGACAGGAGGAGCCATGGAGGTTGGATGAGTTCACTTCGGAGAGAACCCTGCTGGCAAGGTGGGCCAGGATTCTCTCAGGTGCTCCCAGCTCCCAGGCTAGAGCAGTTTCTACTTCATTCTCAACTCTGAGCTGTGGAGCAGGACCATAAAGCCACACAGATCGCCCGTGAGAAAGGACACCCACCATTCCTGGCAACCTGCCCTGCGCCTTCCCTAGCAGACACCTGGGAAGTACCCACTGCTCACCTGGTTTCAGGTCCCTTTTCTGGGAACTGGAACCCTGCTCTTCTGATCTGATCTGCTACTGACAGAAATGATCAGAGTGTAAATTCCATCTGAAGTATTGGAGCTGAATTCTGTTGATATAAAAAACAAGCAAAGCACAAAACAGAGCACAAAAACATCTTTGTATTTCTTAATTAAAAACTTTTATTAGACTGTTATACTCTGTCTTATTTCAGTTATTTGGGGAACATAGTCAAATTTTTGGAGTCAAAAATTATTCAAAGGAGAAGAGTTAAGCCATTTGAGTAGAACACTTTCTCTGCTTTGAATTAATGTATCTATAAGCCCATATAAAATTTGACTTTTAAGAAACTAATATTAGTTGGTTATGTTGGTGCACACTTGTAATCCCAGCAACTTGGAAGACTGAAGCAGGAAGAGCACAAGTTCCATGTCAGTGTCAGCCACTTACAAGGTCTTACGCAACTTAGCAAGACCCCATCATGAAATAAAAAATAAAAAGGGGTGGGGATGAGTCTCAGTGTTTAGGCACCCCTGAGTTCAGTCTCAGCTTCCAAATAATAGTAATAATAATAATAATAATAATAATAAATGATAAGATTATATCAATACGTTGTTTTTATTCTTTGAGAAGACAACTTAGTGTTTTTTTTAATATTAGCAATTTTTAACGTATTGGAGAAAAACTAACTTTGTGTCTTGTGCATAATAAAATTATAGACTATTTTGCATATGTTAATGACAGGTACAATACTTGAGATCTGCTGAGCTGCATATGACATGCTTATTTTAGTAAAGAGTCACAGATGATATCTGTGAAGGAGCTATACTCATTTCTTCTTTCAGAACTGACTCATGCATGCACAAGACAGAAATGCAAACCAAGAAAAAAATCATAGTAGAGAAGAAAAAGAAAAAAGAAAAGACAAGAAAGTCTGACAATTTTTTAAAGTCTATATTCTAAGATCCAGAATATATAAATAACTTAATACCAAAGAAACAAATAACCCCATGAAGAAATGGGCCAAAGAACTAAACAGACATTTCTCAAAAGAAGAAATACAAATAGACAACAAATATAGGAAAAAATGTTCAATATCCCTAGCAATCAAGGGAATGCAAGTCAAAACTACCTTGAGATTTTATTTCACTCCAGTTGAATGACAATTGTCAAAAATACAAATAATAATAAATGCTGCCAAGGATGTGGGGGAAAAGGTATGCTCATACACTGTTGGTGGGAATGCAAATTAGTACAAACACTATGGGAAGCAGTATGGAGATGCCTCGAAAAACTAGGAATGGGATCACCATATGACCCAGCTATTCCACTCCTTGGCATTTGTCCAAAAGAACTAAAATGAGCACACTATAGTGATACAGGAGTATTAATGTTTATACAGTGCAATTCCCAATAGCCAAGTTATGGAACCAACCCTGGTGCCCATCATCAGATGAATGGGTAAAGAAAATGTGGTACTTATACACATGGAGTTTTTCTCAGGGATAAAGAAGAATGAGATTATAGTATTTTCTGATAAATGGATGGAACTGGAAAGCATAATGCTAAGTGAAGTAAATCAGACTAGTGAATGTTTTCTCTCAAGTGTGGGAGCTAGAACAAAATAAGGGTGGGGGGGAGAAAGTGGAAGCCCATGAAAACAGAAGAGCAATCAATGGAGCAAAGGAAGGGGTTAAGGGGGGAGGGAGGAAGAACAGAAAAGGGAGGAACGGATAAGAAAATGAACCAAACGATGCTATGCACTTATATGAATATACCACAGTGAATTTATCCTTTATGTATATCTGTAAAGCACCAACTAAAATAAAACAACAAATAAATAGAGGAAAGACCAGTAGAAGAGAGTAAACGGGGAGGAAGAAAGGGAGGGATAAAGGAAGCACTGGGTATGAAAATGGAACAATTGTATTCTATATATGTATGATTATGTCAAAATGAATTTCACTACTATGTATAACAATAATACACTAACAAAAACATTTAAAAACAAAATATGAACATAAAATGGGAATACATAATTTTTTGAAGAGAACTGATTTATTGTATACCAGCATTTCCCAAGAAAAATCCCAGATATTTTTCCTTATTCTAAACTACAAGATGACCATCAAATGTATATTAATTCAACTATAGTGATGCACAACTTTCTGCATAAATTTATTTTCCCCCTTACCTCATCTAAAATCTCAAGTTCTTCAGATTAAAGAATATGCATCTCCTATAACATACTCAAGTGCTTTGTATTTGCTTATATAAAACTGTCTTTTATAGTGTATACAAACCATAGCTTGATTCAATTCTTACACAAGTGTGAAGGACAAGACCTACATGTAGATAAGTGACACAAACACTCACTAATGGAAATTACAGTTAAATTTTCATATTTAAATGTCAGCTCATTTAATGCAAACAAAATCACATATCAGAGTAGTAAGAGAGAAGCTGGGGAACCAGTTAGTGACATGTTGTTTAAAGATAATTCTGAGTCATCTTAATAAAAATGCAAGAATATTTGCATTCTGTCAGAGGAAATGCCTTATTTATGGTCTGTTAATAAGCTATATGTTGATTTATTCCTTAAGATAAGATATGTGCCTAAATCATTCTGATTAAGATAAAATAAAATGATCTTTATCTTTCTTGAAAAAAATAAATCATCTCTAAGTTCATGTAATTTATTTTTTTTTCTTAGAACAAGACATTTAAAACATTTTCAAGGACATTATGTCTTCAGGCTTTAAAATATCAAGTAATTATCAAATCAATGATCATTTGGGGGAAAGTAATGAAGTATGGAAAATAACCACTTCAAATTACATAAATCATTAAAATGGGTGCCATTAGGAAGGCACTTTAAGAGTGAGGGTGTTAAGTGTCTTAAAAGTTTGATAAAAATTTTAAACAGTTTTTAACAAAATATCTTTAAGCTTTTATACGCAATTCTTATTGATTTAAATTTGTTTTTCCTGGAAATTATTTCATTGAATAAATAAGGCTTACAAAGTTCACATAGAAGATTTTATCTGTTATTTTCCTTTTGCAAATGCATATTGCCAATATTATGAGGGAAAAATTCTTTTCAGCGTGCTTATGAATGGGATTTTAAAATTAAATTTTTATTTTTATCTTTTCTCATTACACTTAGAACTAGCAGGGGAGAAATATTTTTATCACTCAGAGAGAAAAATCACCAACTCCTTCAGAGCAAGAGGCTGAAAGGCCTTTCCTGCTAACCTGGAACAATTTTGCACATTTATCTGGCATTCTTTTGGAACATACATTTTCAGTTTTAGTCTATGAACACTTTATTCTTCTTTGTGGTTTCTTTTCTTAATTTTCTTCAATAATTTCTCTTCCTCATTTGTATGTGTATCTTGGGTCAGGACTTATCCATTATATTGTGTGTCTTGCTTGCTGTCTGCTGTTTTATTTAGCTTTTTCACTGCTGATACTAAAAGATCTGACCAGAATAATTTTAGAGGAGGAAAAGTTTATTTAGAGGCACATGGTCAGAAGTCTCACTCCATAGACAGCAGACTCCATTCCCTGGGGCTGAGGTTGAACATCATGGAGGAAGAGTGTGGCAGAGAAAAGCAGCCTACATGATAATCAGAAAGCAGACACAGAGACTCCACTCACCAGATATAAAATATATACCCCAAAGCCATGACCTCAATGCCCTACCTCTTCTGGCCACACCCAACTTGCCTTCAGTTACCACTCAATTAATTCTGTTTGGTGATTAATTCACTGATTGGGTTAAGGCTCTTGTAAATGCAATCATTTCTTCTCTGAACCCTTTTACATTGTCTCAATTGTGAGCTTCTGGGGGACACCTCACAACCCAACCATAACCTTCTGTCCCTGGTTCTCTAAAGCTCATACTCATCTGACAATGGAAAATACATTTAGTCCATTTCCAAGAGTCTCCATAGTCTCAGTAGTTCAAGTCCAAGTTCAATGTCTTCTCTGAGGCTCAAGGCAATCTTGGGTATCGTGAGCTCCTATACAATTAAAAGCAATTTACATTTATTCAATATATGAAGGTACACAGTAAACATTTCCATTCACAAAATTAGGGGAATAGAATGAAGAGACAGTTCCAAAAGAAGACCGTAACCCAGCTGGGCAAACAAGTCCTGTAGTTCCATGTGTAGCATATGGGGCACATTGCATCTTGGTGTTTTCTCCAAAGGGCTTGTGTAGCTCTGCTTCTGTGGCCATGTTGGTTGCAGCTCAAGTGGCCTTTCTGTTGCTTGACTCTGCTCAATTCCTGCAACTTTCCTAGGATGATGTCCTTTATTACTGGCATTTCTTAATCTTGGGGGTCTCCACTGCAGCTTTGGCTTCCTCCTCAAATCTCCACACATTGCTCTCTCAGGTGCTGGCTGTCTGCAGGGCCTCTGACCCTATGGTACTTTGCATGGCTTCCCAATCCTTCCATTGAAATCTTAATAGAAGTCTCCATGACCCCCTAGTTCCAGCATCCTGCATTCCTACAGAATCAGCACTAAGTGTTTGACACCAGCTTCTACCAACCTCGTGAACAGTAGCATAGACTCCAGGGATCCTGGAAGTATCAGCATCTGAGTACCTGGATGGCTGAGTATGTAGAAAAAAAATCCTAGCCTCCCTTGTGCAAGAAGCATGCCCCACTGGTCTCTTCTCAAGATAACATTTACTTTTAATTTCTTGAGTCTGAGATGGGTGTGGTCTTGCCAATTCCTTGGATGTCCTCAAGCCATCTATCTTAATGTCTCTAGGCAAAGTCTTTAGCATTTCTTTAGTGACAGTAAAAGTCTTGAACAACTACAACTTTCTTAGCTCCAGTTTTAATCTTGCCTTTTAAATTCAAGTTTTTCAAATCTTTCTGTTCTTCTTTCTGCTCCTGATTATCACAATAAATTTGGATAAAAGCTGCTAGCAATATCCAGGCCAAGTTCTGAATGCTATGCTTTGTAGAAATTTCTTCCACCAGATTAAGAAGTCCATTGCTTTAAAAATCAGCTTCAAGACTGCTCTGGACCTTCTGTGCCTGTGTGGACCTAGTCCAACTCCCCAGTAGAGGGAGTAGGTATTAGTTAAGAGAGATACAATTTAAAGACTAAATTAGAGACCAGGAATTGCGGGGTCCACAGGAGATGTAAGGGGCTAAAACCAGGCTTTCACATCACAAGAGTGGATTCCAAAGGAGATTACTGGGGTGCAGTCAGTCTTCCAACAGGGACCTTTAATCACTGTACCCCACCTCCAAGAGTTCCACCTCCAAGACTAACCCTCCCACCCTAGTAACCTTCACCATCCTGAGGGTGAAGATACCAGCAAACTCCAGACATCCCCACGTATTCGATGAGAAGGGATCAGGGAAGATATTGAACTATTGTTCTATTTTCCTTTGAGATTTTTTTTTTCTCTCATTTCCCACCCTTGCATCCCCAACATTTGGGAAACCAAGTACTTTTCAAGCATCAGGCTACTGAGTTCTGGGATGTTGGAGTAGTACAGTTCAGGTTTGTTGTATATTGTTTCATTTTTACATTTTTCCTTTTTCTTTTTAACTTTTCCTCCCCATATATATTTTTCTTTCACTTATCTGGATGCCCAGTCTCTTTCTCTCTTTTCTCCTGGTAACATTCAACTTCTTTTGATTCTTCTTTCATGCTTCCTATGATCTAATACCTCTATATTATCACCTCCTGCCTCATAGACATCTCATCCTACACCACCCCATTTCTCTATTTGTCCAGCAGTAGAATTGTAGACCCTTTTTCAAACCTAATGTTTACATTGTAGATAATAATTGAACATATCATTTGTGTTTATTGTGACAAAATTGTAAATGTCTTAATAGGAGCTATTTGGTTTAAGGCCATACATTATTTGCATTGTGTGCTGTTGATATTGATCTCACCCTTAAAGGCAAGGTATTAGAAACGTTCAGGGACACTATAGGTCTATAGGATAGAAAATGTAATACCTTGGATCTGCACTTCAAGAGGGGAAGACACAGGAACAACATGAAGAAACAAGTGAAGAAAGCACCCCAAAGAAACCAAGATGCTACAAGAATAGAATTCATTGACAGCACAGTAGAGGAAATGTCAGGGAAGGAGCTCAGAATGCACGTAATCAAAATGATATGCGATTTAAAGGATAAAATAAGAGAACAAAACACAGGCAGCAAAAGTTCACTTCAATAAAGAGATAGAGATTCTGAAAAACAAACCAAACAGAAATCCTTGAAATGAAAACTCAAATTACTAAAATTCATGATGAAAAAGGAATATCATGACAGACACTATTGAGATACAATTAGAAATTATTTTGAAAATTTATACTCCAATAAAATAGAAAATCTCAAAGACATTGACACATTTCTACAGACATATGATCTACTCAAACTGAATCAGGAGGACATACACAAATAAACAGATCAGTTTCAAGTAATGAAATAGAAGACACCATCAAAAGCCCACCAACCAAGAAAGCCCAGGACTAGAAAGATTCTCAGCTGAGTTCTACAAGATTTTCAAAGAAGAATAAATACCAATACTCCTCAAATTATGCCACAAACTAGAAAAGGAGGGAACCCTTCCAAACTCATTCTATGAGGCTAGTATCACCTGGATACAAAATCAGATAAAGACACATCAAGGAAAGAAAATTTCAGACCAATATCCCTGATGAACATAGATGTAAAAATTCTCAATAAAATTATGGCAAATCACATACAAAAACATGCACCATGATCATGTGAGATTAATCCCAGGGTTGCAAGTTGGTTGAACATATGGAAATCAATAAACATAATTCATCACATCTATAGATGTAAAGATAAGAACCACATGATCATTTCAATAAATGCAGAAAAAGCATTTGACAAAATATAGCACTCTTCATATTCAAAACACTAAGGATAACAGGAACATACCTCAACATAGTAAAGGCTATCTATGCTAAGTCCAAGGGCAACATCATTCTAAATGGAGAAAAATTCCCTCCAAAAACTGGAACAGGACAGGGATGCCCTCTTTTACTACTTCTATTCAACATCATCCTTAAAACTCTAGTCAAAGCAATTAGACAGATGAAAGAAATTAAAGGGCTCCAAATAGGAAAAAAAAAAAAACCCTCAAACTATCACTATTTGCTGATGATATGATTTTATACTTAGAGGATCCAAAAAATCTCCACCAGAAAACTTCTAGAATTAATAAAAGAATTCAGCAAAGTAGCAAGATATAAAATCAATATCCATAAATGAAATGCATTTCTGTACATCAGTGATGAATCCCCTGAAAAAGAAATTAGGAGAACTACTCCATTCACAATAGCATAAAAAACACTTTGGAATAAACCTAAAAAATGAAAGAGATGGAAAACCTCTACAACACTAAAGAAAGAAATTAAAGAAGACCTTAGAAGATGGAAAGATCTACCTGTTCTTGGATAGGTAGAATTAATATTGTCAAAATGAACATACTACCAAAAGAGATATACTGATTTAATGCAATTCCAATTAAAATTCCAACAACATTCCTCGTAGAAATAGAGAGAGCAATCATGAAATCCATTTGGAAAGATAAGAGACACAAAATAGCCAAAGAAATCCTTAGCAAGAAGAGTGAAGCAGAAGGCATCACAAGACCTAGCCTCTTCAACAAATGATGTTGAAAAAACTGGAAATCCATATGTAGCAAAATGAAATTGAATCCCTATCTCTCACTCTGCACAAAACTCAAAGTAGATCAAGGACCTAGGAATTAGACCAGAGAACCTATGCCTAATAGAAGAAAAATTAGGCCCAAATCTTCATCATGTTGGATTAGGCTCCAACTTCCTTAACAAGACTCCTAAAGCACAAGAAATGAAAAACCAAGAATCAATAATTGAGATGGATTCAAACTATAAAGCTTCTTCTCAGTAAAAGAAACAATCAGTAACATGAAGAGAGAGCCTACAGAATGGAAGAAAATCTTTACCACATGCACATCAGATAGAGCAATAATCTTCAGGATATATAAAGTAATAAAAAACTGAACACCACCACCACCACTACCAACAACAACAACAACAAAACAAACAAACAAACCCCAAAAACCCAATAAATAAACGAGCTAAGGAACTGAGAAGATACTTCACAGAAGAAGAAATACAATCAATCAATGTGAAAAAATGTTGAATATCTGTAGCAATTAGAGAAATGCAAATCAAAACTATTCTAAGATTTTATCTTGCTCCAGTCAGAATGACAATTATCAAGAATGCAAGTAACAATAAGTGTTGGTGAGGATGTGGGAGAAAAGGCACACTCATACATTGCTAGTGAGACTGGAAATTGGTGCTTCCACTTTGTAAAGCAGTATGCAGATTCCATGGTAAACTTGGAATGAAATCACCATTTGACCCAGCTATCCCACTCCTTGGTGTAAACCCAAAGGATTTAAAATCAGCATACTACAGTGATGGAGCCACATCAATGTTTATAGTAGCTCAATTCACAATAGCTAAACTATGGAACCAACTTAGTTGCCCTTCAATAGCTAAATTGATAAAGAAACTGGGGTATATATAAACAATGGAATATTACTCAGCCTTAAAAAGAAATCACGGTATTTGCAGGTAAATGTTGGAATTGTAGTATATCATTCTAAGCAAAGTAAGCCAATTCCAAAAAAAAACAAAAAACAAAAAACAAAGGGCAAGTGTTTTCTTTGATAGTGAATGCTGATCCATAATCAGGAGAGAGGGCAAGAGAAGAATGGAAGAACTTTGGATAGGGCAGTGGGGGGGAGGTAGGATATGGATGTGGGAAAGACTGTGGAATAAGACAGACATTATTATCCTATGTATGTTTATAATTGCACAAATTGTGTGACTCTGCATCATGTACAACAACAGAAATTAAAAGTTGTGCTCCTTTTGTGTACAAAACATACATACATACATACATACATACATACATACATCATGTTCACAGAAAGTCTCAGGACACAGGAAAAATACAGAAAACTTCTCAGCCAGAATATAACATAAATAGCCTCTACCTCAATTACCAATGGTGTCTTCCTTTTCCTCTAAAACATCTTGAGCCCTGTCTTCACTGTCCAAAGACCTTTGATCATTCTGGTCTTCACAGCTCCCATTAAGAATCAGCCATTAAGCTCAGCTTACAACATTCTAAAGCATTTCCACTTTGTACTGCTGTACATTTCAAAATTCTTCCAACCCATTCCAAAAGCTCCAAAATATTCTTAACCACATGGTCAGGTCAATCACAGCAATGACCCCACTTGTTGGTACCAATTTCTGTTTTAGTCAATTTTTTTCGCTGCAGCTATTAAAAGATCTGACCAGAACAATTTTAGGGGAGGATAAATTTTCAGAGCTCTCAATCCATAAACAGCAGATTTCATTCCTTGGGGCTCGTAGTGAGACTGAACATCATGGAGGAAGAGTGTGACAGAGGGAAGCAGCTCACATGATGATCAGTAAGCAGAGAATCCACTCACCAGATAAAAAATTTATATTCCAAAGTCATGCCCCCAATGCTCCACTTCCTCCAGCCATACCCCACCTGCCTTTAGTCACCACTCAATTAATCCCATCAGGTGATCAATTCACTGATGGGATTGGGGCACCCCAATACTTTCTTGCATCCTGAACCTTCTTGCATTGTCTCAAACATGAGATTTTGGGGGAAACCTCACATCCAAACCATAAAATCTGTCATGATGGCCAGTGTGCTGGGGCCTGGCCCTGTGCAATAGTGACCTCTGAGCCCTTGGGGAACAGAGTTCTGCTGATCTCAGCTGACAGTCTTCCTACTCAAAATATGTGTTTTTATAGCATTTAAGGAATACAAGTTAATCCTTAGTCTTACTTTATGTCTGAAGCAGGATAGAGGATTAAATAAACTAGAATGTCTCTCTATAGGTGTCTAAATTTACCATACTGCCTCCCTAAAAACGATATAAGGCTGGACTCTCAAATCCTTTGTTTTAAAGGAGATGCAGAATGGGCAAAAATTAAACCAAATGTCTTGCACTACCAACACAAACTGTGCTTTTCTGGCTTGGTTTAGAATCAAGAGAAAACTCAATTTGTGTATGTTTTATACATATCAATATAAGAATACATTCATGCATTCCCTTGCTAGCATATATGTGTATCTGTGTATCTTTGTGTGTGTATGACTTATATACCAATGCATGTATACATTTGTACACACACATCTGCATTCATGTGTGTATACATGTGGCATATATTCCTATATGGGTCTTCGTGTGTGTGTGTGTGTGTGTGTGTGTGTGTGTGTGTGTGTGTGTGTATATATATATATATATATATATATATATATATAGAGAGAGAGAGAGAGAGAGAGAGAGAGAGAGAGTCTCCATTTTGATTTATGTGGGGGGATGCATGTGGATCTATGTGTGTATGATATATGTAACTATACTGGTGTGCATGTCTTGCTAACACTATATTGAAGGAATGCATTGACTTGAAGAGTGAGACGCTAACAACTGGTAGGAAATGGCAAGTTCAAACTTTAGTTTCTTTTCCTTCCAAGCATAGACAATATATTCTGGATATAATCATTCTTACACAGAATAAAATTTATAATTATTATCAATTTATGCATTTATTATTGATTTATTTATATGCACCTTATATTTTCTGAAATAAGTAAAATGCTACTTTGCTTTATTTTGACTAGTCTGAAGTGAATGGAGATTTTATTATTTGGCAATTGGAGAGCCAAATAATGTTTGGAGAGCCATATTTTCCTATATGTTACCTTTAGCTGGTAACATATTCCACACTTTCAAAAGAAAAATGAAGCAATATTTTAACAGTTAATATTTAAGTTTCATTATTATATTGTCAACCTTCAAACATTTTTAAATTGTAATGAAAACTGCCTACTTATAAAATGAAAGCAAGGATATAATAATGTTCATTGCACAGTAAATTCTCTTTCAGCATCTAAACTACTGTGCAGATGTAGCTAACTGTGAACCTTTAGTGAGGCCCCTACTTGCTAGAATGGGAAGAGAATTCACAAAATTTTAGTCTTTTAAAAATTAATTCTATAAATAAATTATTTTTATTGCAAAGCACAATTCTTTATCTCATGCTTCATGATTCTGACATTGTTCCATCGACTGACATGCTTGCTCAATCCAAAATATCTGTATTTACTAAAACACTACTTTATTCAACATATGTCACTTGATACCTGGCTATAGGGTATTATTTTTTTCGCATTTTATGATCTTTGTGCTTTTAAACATTAAAATATGAGTTATCATAATTTTTTCTCAGAGTAAATTTTACTCATTGAAAAGTAGCATAATTTAATTACATTTTTAAGAACATCTGGAGGATTGATATTACATGTGGAGAAGCTGAAACTTTACTGTAGGTATGGCTGTGATAGATGATGAGATTACAGCCTGGGGACTTCCTGGGTGACAGGTGACAGAGGTGGAGACAAGAGGCCATGTGCCAAAGATCATGACAGGGATGTTATGGCAGAGATTGACATCCTCCTGCACCTGTGAAGAATCCAACCCAAAATCAGAGTGTAATTAGCTACTCTAGCCTAGCCATGAAATATACTCCATGCTCTAAAAGCAAGTATTACATAGTAATGCAACCTAATGAAATTCTATCAGCTCATGTATTAGAAGCTGGTATTAAGACCTTTGCAACATAGAAAATGGTTGCATTGTTAAGCTTTTTGAGCTTTTTATATATAATGGGTATTAATGCTGTATCTGAGGAGCAGGTGGCAAAAGATTTTCTCCCATTCTGAAGGCTCTCTCTTCAAGTTATTGATTGTTTTTGTTGTTGTTGTTGTTGTTGATTCTTGATTTTTCTTCTTGTGTTTTTTGGTCCCTTGCTGACATTATGAATGGTTGGGCTTACATTTTCTTCTAGTAGACACAGGGTCTCTGGCCTAATGCCTTTTTTCCTTGATTCACTTTTAGTTGGATTTTGTGCACCGTGAGAGTTAGGAATTAAATTTCATTCTGTTACATATGGACTTCCAGTTACCCTAGCACCATTTGTAGAAGAGACTATCTTTTCTCCAATGTGTGTTTATGGCATCTTGTGTCGTATGAGATAACTGTATTTATGTGAGTTTGTCTCTGTGTCTTCTATTCTATTCCAGTGTTCTACATGTCTGTGTTTGTACCAATCCTATGCCGGTTTTGTTACTATAGCTCTGTAGTATAGTTTAAGCTCTGGTATTGTGATGCCTCCTGCTTCATTTTTCTCTCTAAGGATTGCTTTGGTAATTCTGGGCCTCTTGTTTATACAAATGAATTTCATGACTGCTTTTTCTATTCCTATGAAGAACATCATTGGAATTTTAATAGGAATTGCTTTAAATCTGTATAGCATTTTTGGTAGCATGCCATTTTGGCAATATTAATTCTGCCTACCCAATAACATGGGAGATCTTTCCATCTTCTAGGGTCTTCTTCAATTTCTCTCTTTACTGTTCTATAGTTTTTATTGCATAGATCTTTCACCTCTATTGTTAGACAGATTCCCAAATATTCCATTTATTTATTTATGTATGTATGTATATATGTATTTATTTTTGAGGCTGCTGTGAATAGGATGATTTAACCCAATCAATAAATGGGCAAAGAAACTGAATAGGCACTTCACAGAAAAATATACATGGTCAACGAATATATGAAAAAATGTTCAATATCCTTGGCAATTAGAGAAGTGCAAGTTAAAATGACACTGAAATTCCATCTTATTTTAGTCAGAACAGCAATTATCAAGAATGCATGTAGCAATAAATGTTGGTGAGGATGTGGGAAAATAGGTTTACTCATACATTGATGGTGGGACTGCAAATTGATGCAGCCACTCTGGAAAGAAGTATGGAGATTCCTTAGAAAACTTGGAATGGAGCCAACATTTGACCCAGACATTTGACTCCTTGGTCTATACTCAAAGGATATAAAATCAGCACACTACAGTGATGCAGCAGCATCCTGACCCCGACTGGGGTTCTACTTTCTTTTGGTCTCACACATGGCAGCTGCCCTGCTCTAGCTGGGTCACTGTGCTGTCATCTCTGCTGTCGGTTTTGACAAGCTCATTCTCCTCTCCTGCTGGTGGTCTTTCTTTCCCACCCTCCCAAGTCCAAATGCCTGTGTCACCCACTCATGATGAGTTGGTAAGCTCATGTTTACAAGTAATGACCCTGAAGTTCCTGGAGGTTAAGTGGCAGGCCTGAATGGCTGTGAGGGATGGTCAGCTTGGACACCTGGCCCTGGCTGGGTTCTATTGGATTCTGCCTTCATAAGAAGCTCTTTGTTAACTCCTTGTCATTTTTCTGTCGCTGAGAAAATGCAAGCCAGAACTTTGTTAGCTGACTGCTCTAGCCTGCCGGGGCCCTCTTCCTCTCCTCATGTCCTTGGTCTGCTTACTCTGCTCTTAGAGTATCTGAGTGTTATTTTTTAAGCATTTACTCCTTGCCCCAAAACCTTCAAAGACTCTGCATCATGCTTGATAGAGTATACAGCTTATAGTCAGATGACAATACAATCAACCCTTCAAACTGGGACAACTTTGATAAAGACAGGAAGGGTTATTAAGAATGTTGTCATGACAACCTATAACAAAATACCTGTGACAATTAACTTATAGAGTAAAGGTTTATTTTGGTTCACTATTCTAGAGTTGGACCTGTCATTTTGGGCCCTGGGTTAAGGCAGCACAGCATGGTGGGGGCCATGTCACAGGGCAAAACTGTCTGCCTATGTCTGTGAAGTGAAAAAGAGGAAAAGGGAGAGACTAGGACCCCACCATCCTTCTCAAGGGCTTGCCCCCACTGACCTAAACACTTCCCACAATGCCCTACCCATAAAACGTTTCATCATTTCCCAAGAGCAACTTGGCCTGGGGACTAAGGCTTTAACACGTGGGTCTTTAGGGGACATTTGAGATCCTAACTGTGGCAGTTGAGTTTCCTGGGCAGACCAGGATGCATGTTCTCATCTACAAAACACTGGGTTGGGCCCTATCATGGTCTAGATATGGGGTGTCCCCCAAAGTTCCTGTGTTAATGCAGGGACATTCTAAGGTGAAGTGACTAAATGATGAGAGCTGTCACCTAAATCAGTCCATTCTAGTTTAAATGGACTAACTGGATAGTTATTATAGGCAGGTAGGGCATGGCTGGAGGACATAGGTTGCTGGTGTATTCCCTGGGAGGGTTCATCTTCCATGTGGTCCCTTCCTCTCTCTCTCTCTCTCTCTCTCTCTCTCTCTCTCTCTCTCTCTCTCTCCTCCCTGGTATCCATGAGTGGAACAATTCTCCTCCACCATCTCTTTCCATTATGATGTAATGGCACAGAGCAATGGAGTCTGCCCACTATAGACTGAACCTCAAAACTGTGGGCCTAAGTTAAACTTTTTCCCTACTAAGTTTTTCTTGTCATGTAATTTGGTCACAGCAATAAAAGTGAACTAACAGGTCCCCAAGTGTCCTTGCTCATAACACTCCATTCCCATGGGCCTTTTCTCTGCTCCCAGAATGTGTGAGCTTGTCTTGCCTTGGGGCTTCACTCTGGCCATCACACTCTCCCCACGCAGCCCAACACATCCTAGCACTTCCCTTTAAACCCTGTTAAGTTGTTTCTTCACCCTATTACCCTTTGTCTCAGTTGCCTATAGCCTATCTTCCCCTGCTTCCTTGGGTCTATCTCCAGGTGTTATTTAAAACCATAATCTTTCAGTTACTTCCATCAGTTATTCTCAATAATCCACAGAACACAAGCTGTTTTCCTGAGTGGATCACAATGCTTTGTACCTTGAAATCATTTCTGTGATCCTCTCTCACTTTATGCCCTCTCCTTGCACATGGGGTTGCTGAACAGTATTCCTCCTTCAAGTTCCAGCCAAGTCCCTGGGCTAACCTCTGAGATCCCTCCCTGATGTTATACCATGTTGTCAACCTCAGTGGTACCAGAGTCTTACTTCTCAACCTCCATAAAGTTATCCTTGCACCACATCTCACCTTGAATCTGCAGCACTGCCTTTCTTACCCACTCTGAGCTCATGAATCAGTCATCTGAGCTTAGGAAACTTTGATTCTGTCTTCTAGGTATAGAGTACAGCTCAGTTGAAGGATTTGGGTTATGGATAGGCACAGGTTTCGGTTTAAATCTGACAGTCCCTCCCTACATGACCTAAGTCCAGGTACTTATTCTCAAAGCTTTAATTTTTCTCACTTGTAAAATAAGATGATAATGAAAATATTTACCTTGCAGTATCATCTTATGAATTAAATGAAATAGTATTTATGACTCACTTGGCAGTCAGTAAAATGTAGTCAGGTACAAACTTTTTTGGGACTTGAAGAAAGTAAGGACAAGTGTGAGGTTCATTAATGGGTAAAGTTTTATAGGTATGCACTGGACTAGAACCATCCACCAAGGGCCCAACATGTCATCTACTCCACATTTTTCCCAGAAAAATAATACTTCTAATTTAAGTTCACAGTACTCTAAATATTCTTCATTTGTGATGGAAATAAATTTCATTGGTCTTGATGCTTATACAAAATAATTTTTTCTGGTGATATAAGGACACAGTGATACAATATCTTATTTTTTTTATATACAGATGAGGAACTTATTCTGATTTTTTTTAGATCCTGCATAGATTTTGCCATTGTTAGTCTGCTATGACTTGATGGAAATAATAGAATAGTAAAAATTTATGCACATTAATCTATCTGTCATGACTCAGTGGCCAAAACCTTGCTGGGATGTATGGATGGACAGATGTTGGGTAGATGAATAGACAGATAGATACATGAAGGCATGGGTAGATGGATGATTGGGTAGGTGAGTTGGTAGATGGATAGTTATATAGATGGATGGATAGATGGATGGGTAGATAGATGAATGGATGAGTAAGTATGTGAGTGAGTGGATGGATGGATGGTTGTGCATATGGGTGGGCAAATGAGTATCTGACTTAGATCCTGGATTTGTGACTCTCACATGGCCATTTACTGTTTCTTGGTTTTGGTATGAATTTCTTCATTTTTAGGAATCATATGAAACCTTGAGAAATAAGCAAGCAATGAAAATATGAAAGTACTTTGGGAAGTTAAAAGCAATGCAAGAAGTAGCCAGATCTTTGACTGTAAAATTCTGAAACTTCAAAAGGAGAGATGGAGTCACTGTCTACTCCTGGTGTGCAGGAGAGTTATTTTCCAGACTGAAAATTCTCAACTCAGTCGTGCAAAATACTCTCTCTGCAGCTGTGAAGTTTGGGAGCTTCTTTATCTATTTTTCATACACTCCACTCTGGCAGGCAGTTGTTAAGCTGGTAATGGAAAGGTAAGTAGTTTATTGCGGGCGGCCGTTAGCAAGCAGTCAGATAGCTTGAAGCTTATCCTCGCAAGGAAACATGAGTAGTGACCCCGTGGACGTCCTAAAGGATTTCAGAGGAGCCATTTCAGGGATCAATGGCAGTTCCATTACTGCTTTCATGGTTAATCAATGGAGCACACACTGTGACAGACCATGGTTCCCAGACACATGGCTTCGTCTCTCCCTGCAGAAAGGGTATGCCCCGGAGGGAAGGTGGGTCTGAAACCCGACTGGAAAAGGAGCAGTATTGCTTAGTAAATTTTCTCCTGCCATAGAAAGGAAATCACAGCTCAGCATGTTTTACTTCAGTACCCAGGGAAGATTAAAACAGAATTGATGATATGGTTGGCAACAAATTGTACTGTTCTTCAGTGTGGCTGAACAAGGTACGTGTCATATTTGGAAGTAAAAAAGCTCCTATTTTTAAAGAACAAAAGTCAATGAAACCCAAAACAAGGTATATTTTAAACATTGCTGAATTGTTTTTTAATATTCTTTATCTTTTTTTCCCTCTTTTATTGCCTCAGAATGTAATCTTCAGTGCATATTTCCACAAGGAAAAAAGATATTTTGAAAAGTATCAGCATGCACAATCTTATATTCCAGCTCTTTTTCCGTTTCAGTTAGCACGTAATTTGCTGTGAAGACTAATATTCAATTGTCCATTAGGTAGAGAACACCAGTGGTACTACAGATAATGAGACTTTTCATAGAATTTGCTTTTTGAAATTCTCAATTATGTTCTATAGAATATTATACAAAATAATACTAGACAATATTTTCTGACTCTTTTCCTTCTAGTCTTCATATATATTTTTCATAGTAATTTGAGCTTATTATTTTTCTTTTGACTTTTTGGCTTCTTTGATATTGAAACTTATCTAACGAGTGTATGGTATTTGGCAAGCCAGTAACGATGTATTCCTGAGACTCTCTCCAAGAATATAAATTTGTTTTGTTGATGTCATCATCATATATATTCAGGAGATGATTTGCTTTCTATTTAAATAGGTGATATGTACATTTGTGTGCGTGTATGTGTGTGTGTGTGTGTGTGTGTGTGTGTGTGTGTGTGTGCATGCGCACATTTCAAAATAAGTGAACCAAACTCTAAAAATTTTCAAATCTCTATTAGGTGTCAAGCAATATATTGTATAATGTACCTATACATTATAAAGTTGTCAAAAGTGTTTTCTGAAATGGCATTATGACGCTGCCCATTTTGCAGCTTAGTAAACTGAGACTCAAGAGGGGGAGTAATTTACCCCAGTGGCTGGACCTGTGAGCTGGACCTGTGGAACTGGAGCACTGTGCACTTTGCTGGCTCCTTGGGGTAAGCACTGAACTTCAGAGCTCTGCTATTGGAGTGGGGTTTGTGGACTCTCGGGCCTTGAAAAAGCAATTAAAATCATGACATTACTCATAGACAGAGAAAAATATGATATATGCTGCTCTGATTATTTAAAATAGGGACTTGCAAACTTTTAGTAAAGGGCCAGAGAGTTAGCTTCTTAGCCTTTGCTGGCCATATTGTCTTGTCTTGAAGGCATTTGAGTGTATAAACTTGGATTGAGTTTCACATAGAAAGTTAATAACAAAGATTTTTCTTCAGTCTGGGCTTCTTCAGTCTTGACTCCAAGTGCCTGTTTTCTAATGAAATTTACCTTCTATGCAATTCCAAGGCACATGGGGGCGGATGGGGCTGGATTTCTCTGTTGCTGAGTAAAGTCCACAGCCTGAACTAGAGAGGAAACTCCACCCTCCCTGAGTGATCTCTCTCCTAAGCTTTTCATCCTTTCTCACTCACAATGACTTTGGTACATTTTTTTTTTATGTTTGAACAGGGTCAGTGCTGCCACAGAACCAAAGTGATCAACATTATTATAACAATTGGAACTAGTATTTTGTAAAAGGAGGACTATTATTAATCAGTTCACCTTTGCTCCATGAAATGGAAACTCAGAAACCTCAATGAGGTGCATAGCTGCAACAGAGAGACAAGAGCTTCTTGAGATTAACCATAAATAAGATTCCAGGTCATAGGGTGTCCTGTTCACTTTTGGATGCTAGCTAGGCAGGTCTAGATCAGAGCATAACATGTTATAATACATGCATTAATAAAGTGACCTCGTACTGAGAACAGGTAATGCAATTTTAAGCTACTAGTTATGTTTACATTCAGTTACTTTCTTCAAGGCTTTTCATGGTTAGTGCTACGTGTTTAAAAATTCTCAAGAATTTTACCCTTTGTGTAGTAATGAAATTACAAATTGATGCTAAGAATCTTTGAACTGGAAATCAAAATCTGAATGTCTCAAATTATTTGTAGCTAGGTGGAAGTTGGATTCATTTCTCTGCAACTCTGGAAACTCTTTTCAAAGTGATAGAGCATGCTGCCGAGAAAAGACATGTCTTTGATTTAGCTGTGTCTAGATTTCTCCTTTGCATAAACTACAGAGTTTATCATTTCGTCCAGCCATTTGGGTGTTTTCCTATGTTTATCAGAATCTTCCCACAGGGCCACTCCCAAGTGGCTCTTTGCCATATATCCAGCAGTAAAGCTTATCTGAATTATATATACATGCATATATATCAATTCATTTATGTATATTTGCTTTAAAAAGGTAAAATACATAAAATAGGACATACTAAAAATCTATTATCTTGCCATCGGAGACAATCTCTTTCAAGGGGACATGTTTGCCTTAAAACCTCAGTGAGGTCACACCTCGCTGGGTTAGCACATCACCCTCATAGTGTCTTGTGAGTCTCCAACAGAGCTGTTCTGCCCGAGATGCCCTGCAGTCCTGGTTGCTTTGTCTTGCAGTTCTGCTGTGTCTTCCTGCTGTCAGTCTCTGCTGGGAGGAAGAACAGGGAGAACAACTCACTGCTGCATTTCCTCTTGGATGCCACGGTTCCTTGGTTCTTCAATCCACAGCTGGCTGGCTACCAGTATCCCCCAGCCCTGTCTTTCTACAAAGGACTGGGAAGGATTGCTGAACATGCGGCTTCTCAGTGAGCACTAACAATCTGCCAAATTCTAGAAACAGTCAATTTTAATAAAAACTGGTCTTCTGATCTACGCAGTTCTGATGAATAAATGAAGATGTTAACCCATTTGAAAATGGCATGGTATTCCAAGGTACACGTCCTTGTTTTATTTCTGCCATTGACTTATTCAGTTTCTTATTTCTACCTTTTCAATGTAACAAACAGCATTTTGATGAACTTTCCTTAGCATAAGTGGCTTTGCACACTGGAAATGTAATTGTGCATTCCACCCTCATTGGACTCTAAACAATAACTTCCTGGTGGCACTTGGGACACTTCCACCCACAACTCTTGAGTACTTGGCCTACTTGGGTCACTCTGGACACCACTTTCTTGCAGAGTTTCCATGATTTCATTCAGTAAGCTCCCTCAGTGACCATATCACAAATGTCTACATGGTGTCATTAAGAAATTTATCTGTAAGATGTACTTGTCCTCCATTCCTGGTTCCACAAGGAAGGTTTCCCCTAAACAGCTCCCCTAGGAGGGAGGAAAAACCTGTTTGAACTTACCAGGCTGGTTAATTTAGAAAGAATAACTATTTTGTTTTGTTCCTTTGTCTCATTTCTGCAGTTTCCCCACTTAGAATAGAGCCTGTGATGAGAAATAGAGATTTTCTCTATGATTCCCTGCAGCACATATAGTCTCAATGTGAGCTGGGAATATCCCTCACCCATCCAACCTTACCTGTCCTGCTTTTCTGAGCCTTGCACCTGCCCTATGGAAAGAGTCAACAGGCCGCTTCTCTGAAGGTTGACAGGAGAATCTAGCTTCCTGCACCTCCCTTGCCAATTGCAGGCTTGTCCTTATTGCAGGGAAGTGGATATTTTCATCCATATATTCAGACCATGTGGTTGGGGTGCATTGGGCCTGAAAGATGGTAAGAGCTGAAGCATTAAGGGGTTATTACTAAGGACCTGAAAGTACAAACCGGTTTCACTTAAGTGGGCCCCTCTAGCGTGTGTTTGTGTGCATGGCAATTTTAAGGGGAGGTCTGAACTAGGGAGAACAGTGATTATTTATGATCAGCTCTGCTGTGGGTGTTGAGAAAGGGTGGCTTGTGTGTGAGGAACAGGTTTGGTCTCAATCAGAGCTGTTCAAAGACTTCACACCCCAAATCAGCATAGGAGCTAAACATCAACCCAGGAGGGACATTGCTGGTTCTCAACTTTTCTGAATATTAGTATTATGAGAAAAACGAAAGCAGAATTTTCAGAGCTGGGATGTGGGTCTCAATTTTCTTAAAAACCCCTCCCTGTTATCTCTAATGCCTACTGAGTGCAAGTGAAAAGACTTGAGTTGACAGAAGATTCCTCCAGAGACCTCCAAGCAGGTGAGCCTGACCTTCAGTGTTTCCTTCATCAGAACTGTCTACTTTGGTTTTTCTGCTCTCTCTTGTCAGTGAGATTTCTTTACTGATAACTTGAGCTTATGAGGACCACAGCTTGCTGCCCCATATCGACACATGCCCTCAGGAGTCAAACCCTGGCAAAACCTATCCCTGCTCAGGGAGGGAGATCATATCCTCAGACCCTCAAGGTCAGCCTGGAGTTCTATTTAGGCTTCTGAACTTCATCTCTTTTTCTCTGTGTGCCCTCTTCCTTGAGCCAGCACTACTGCCCTTGCACTGAAATCCCTGGATTGATCTGTCCTCCTATCTTCTCATTGTAGCTCACAGCTTCTTTCTCCCTGGATTCCAGGAGCGTCTGCCAAAGCAATGCAAGCTGCCCTTGCTGACCTTCTTTCCAGGCTCCATCCTGCACCCCACTTTGTGTCCTGGAACTTATACAGCAGTATGCTGTCAACTGCTGGCTCCTATTCAGGCTCAGCAGGTAGGAGACACCAACAAGGGGATTGGGCTACGTCCATCCTCCTTGACTATGATTTGCATGGATGGGCCTCATCCACAGCCATCTGATAGTTGCCATTTTCCTTATTGATTAGGCCTCAAGGTCCTAATGCCTCCAGTGGCTACTAGCACTGGGTTACTGTACTGTACCATGTTGTATTTTTCTTAATATTCCTAATTTTGATGAGTATTTCTTTCTTTCCTTCCTTCCCTCCTTCCTTCCATCCTTCCTTCCTTTCTTCTTTACTTCCTTCCTTCTTTCCTTTCTTTGTTTATCATTCAACTAGATTGTATCAGTAGTTTTTCTCCACCCATACACAAAATCAATTTTAAAACTCAAAGCAGTATGGAAAAATGAGGATATAGAATTGGTATTAACTGGTGCCCTAAAATTATTACTCATCTGAATCCTGTACACTTGGTTATGCCACTTCTAAAAGGAGGAAATATTTAAAATTGGTTTCAATATATTTCAAAATTGCTTCATGGCTAAATGGCAGGTGCTTTCTCCCATGTATGATGGGAACCATTAGACATGCTCCCATAACAAAATTAGATAAAGTGATTCAGAGAAAATAGAAATGTGGTTATATGTTGAACCTCTGATTGTATCAATCTAGTCTCTGGTCTTTTATTGAAAAATGTTTTGTGTTCATTTAGATTGTTTACAATTGATAAAACCTCAGGCATATTGATTTGTCCTGCAAGGTATTTGGATGTGAGTAGAAGTATCACTAGTTAGTGATTCCCAATGTGTTTATGAGAAAGAAAACCAAATTTGCCTTGAGAATTATTTAAATTGCAGCATGTGTAGAACTATTTTCCTAGTAATTTTGTCTTTAAGTAGTTAAGAGAAATGCCCTAGTTTAGAAAACAAAGCAATATTATTGTGCTAGTATGATGACTTTTTTATAGTGTCCAAAGCAAGAATTCAGTGATACCACCATGTGAGTCAGCTTTTGGTCACTAAAATAAAATACTCAAATAAATTAATGAAGAAGAAGAGTTTTATTTAGCTCACAGATTTGGAAGCTAAAAACCCAAATGGCACAGCACAGGGTCTATGAAACAGAGCATCTTTTCATGGCATAACATCTTGGCACAGACAGCAATTGGGCGTGGATGGGTACAGGAGCACCTAGTGATTACATCTCAACCAGGATCAGAGAGATTAGTGTCCCTCAATCTGTTCAAAGGTGTGCTCCCAATAACCTTTGTTTCTTTTGCTAGGCTCAATTTCTGAGGACCAAGTCTTAGGGGACCTGCAGGGTCCCACAGTGAAGTCCTGAGGAACACTCAAATGATATGCAACCCATAGTAAAAAGTTGATACCAAATTCATATGCCTATGCTGTTTGAAGTGGGAGGTAGTTAGGGTTAGTTGAGATCATGAACTGGCCTATAGTGGGATAAGTGTCTTCATAGGAAGAAGAGAGGTCACAGCTGACACACTCTTTCTCAACATGTGATGCCTTCTACCATGTTATGATGTAGCAAGAAAGCCTCACCAGATATGCATCCCTCAATCTTGCACTTCCTTGTCTCTAGAACAGTAAGAAATACTTATTATCTTATAAATTATTCAGTCTCATTAGTGTTATTTTTTTCTCTCTCTCTCATCTCTTCTTCTCTCTCTTCTCTTCCTCTCTCTTCTCTCTTTCTCTCTTTCTTCTTCCTCTTATAAGGCAAAGTACTATTGGGTTAGGACCTCATCCTTATGACCTCATTTAGTCTTAGTACTTCCTAAATACTCTGTCTCCAAATAAAGTCTACTGGGGATTATGGCTTCAATATATGAATTTTGGGGGTCTTAATTAAATCCATAATAGGAAACATCAGAGAACTATTTAATAATGAAGATGTAATAAATCGAGATCTCAAAGGGAAGAAATATGCCCTTGGGGATATCATTTTCTTCCAGTTTTGAATCTTTCCTAATTTGAAAAGAAGAGCTACTGAGAATCTTATCAGTGGAGAAGCCCAAGGACAGAGAAGTGTTGGTTGTACAGGGAAGGAGGTGTTTAAACAGATCTCTGGGATTAGGAGGCATAAACTTGTGAAAGTAAAATGTGGTGGTAGGGGAGGAGTTGTCTATCATTTCAAGTTTTTACCAACTCTTAATACTATAGAAAAGAGATCAGTTTATGAAGACTGAGGCTCATGTTGGCACTAATACAATTGTAGACCTGGTTAAGGTAATCTGTATTTACCTTATCTATCTCCAAGAACAAAATAAAATCCTATGAGGAGGTAGATGGCATAACTCATATGTTAAATTGACTCCAAATTTTGTGTATGCAGTGCACAGTATCTGAACTTAAATGTATAAAATACTTGGTGTAATATAGACAAAAGCAAATATCTGAAAACAAAAAGAAGACAGACAGAAGGATATCCAAGATAGAAGGGTAGTTATCTATGTCATTAAATAGAGACTTAAAAAATAAGCTAGACGGTATATTTTAGCATCTAATCAGAATATTTAGTGAATAATTAAATTTCCTGATAAACACACATGTTCAAAGGACAGCTAAGTACACCTTTGTCACTTCACAGTTCAATTAGATCATTAAGATACTCTAAACTTCAAGTTGTTAGATTTAACCTATGATAGCATTTGGGTGGGGTAAATATTGCTGGTTCAAGGTGAGGCTTTTGCTGTGGCAGGGAATGGTCACTTAGAAAAGAAAGGAGGCACACACCTTGTCTGTTCATCTGTGCACCTGTGCAAGCTGGGCATACCATTGCTGGAGACTAGCATTTACTTCTGTTGGTAAAGATCTAGGTCAAGATGCAGAACTAAGTCTCTTCATGGTCTTCTCATCTCATTTTTAAAATGATCTTCTGCCCGCACATGGGCTGATACGGCATTCTACAAAGATTTCATACAAAATTATGATTTTGCTAGGAAATTCATATTCTCTCTTCATAGCATTTGTATTTAAAAACCAAAGTTGTTACTTTTAACTCTAGTTCTAAATGGAATTAAGATTCTTAAATCATGCACCCTAGAAACTAAGTAATTACCATTTTGAGTAGGGAAGTTAGCACTACACTTGAATCCAAGTAGAATTTTATTTTTATGGGTTATAATTCTTTTATAATCAATTTTTTTATATCAGATTTTTAAAATTATCCAATTAATGGGGGGAAAATTAATGGATACATGTGTTTGGTTTAGTTGTGATTGCTTTCAACTAACATATTAACCTATAAAACAGATCTATGCTACTAGGAAATTTAATTTCCTAATTCATAGTATAGTTGAATATTAGAGAATAAGTGTAAGTTTGTTTCTAATTTCCTGCTAAAAATATGAACAAAAGAAAACTGATATGTTTACCCTAATGACTTGAATACAAGCCATTGAAACAGGAAATTCATTTTAAGAAAAAATAAGAATCATTTTTCCTTTTTCTGCTAGATGCTACATATTTTGCTGAAGGCTATGTTGTGTGGTTCCACACACTTGCTGAAATCAGCAAAATAAAAAATTCTAATAATTAATTTTACATGCATGATTAAAGAAATTGAGCTCTACAAACCTATAGATTCTAAAAATTAATGAACTGCAGTAAAAGTATGCTTTGCAAGAATGAATAATTTAAAACAGAGAAGTACTAAAACACAAATAGGCTTTTTCTAACAAGGTTGTTTTCTGAGAATTCCTAGAGGCTTTTAAGATGCTATTCAATAATTCTGTGAAAAAAATGTTATACTTTTTGTCACAATTTTCAATTATAGTCTCTCATTTACATGTTAACAGAAAACATCTGATGGCTGATTTTCATTATTCTTACCACTATTGTTGAAAATAAAATAAACAAGCTTTATTTTTGAAGTATCTGACTGATTTAAATATAATAAAATATTAACAATGTTATTTTACAGAATATGTTATTTTTCTACTGTTAATGATCAATTTTACCACCAGTTTTATTTACCTATTTTCTTCTCTCATTTACGTCTCTTAGACTGACAACGAGCAAAAAGTACAAGTTGATACCAGCAAATGTATATTTAACACAAATTTCCATTGCTGATTTCCACTCTGCACAATAGCATTCCAACAGATAATTAACACTGTTAATTACATGAGTTAGACAGTGCCTTAGTTCTTAACTTGCTATATAAACCCTTTTCTGATCTTTGTCCTCTTTATGAAACTCAGGTGGAATTGTTTATGTTTTTACACCCAAGTTTGGTTGCAAACTACCAAAATCAACTCTGAACACATAAAGCAGAAAAGGAATTTATTGGCAAAACAAGTTTATTGTTATTTTCTTTTAGTGTTTACTCTGGACCTCTACCACCATACATCTCAACTCCATAAAAGAGATGCCAGTTAATATTTCAAAGTCTCTGTTCTTTGATTATCTCTCAAATTCCATTTACGTAGGGAAAAAAAAAATTCTGGTTGGTTTACTTAGACCGAGAGCTAATGTTGTAACCAAAAATGTGTAAAGGGAAGAACTATCCTGCCCTGGTCTGCCCTGTACATGGGTCTTTTCTCATCTTTGGTGGTAGTAGTTCACCTCAAGAGAAAGGCATCTGGAAGTTCATTTGCTGAACAGGCAATATGATATGAACGTAAATGATGCCCAACATCCACATAACCTCCTTTCTAATCTTAAACTGCCTAACAATTATTTACCCCCTAAACTCATACCATTCTCTCTTATCCAGCTGAACACACTTTTTGCCCTCTACGAGGTGCATACACTATCAAGTCTCCAGTAGTTTTCATTATTCCTTGTGTTCTGTTAGAATCTTTTCCCAATATTATGAAGCTCACAGATTAAATTATAAACCTAATTACCACCAGCAAACTCTCTATAAAAACATCAGGAGAGAGGTAGAAATAAGTAGAGTACAGAATATTTAAACGTACACAAACATACATGCATGAAAGTAATGAGTAAAGGTTAAAATTCCAATTCCTATAACTCAACATCAGATCATTGTCTTTATGTCATTCCGGTTTCAAATGAGTCCATATTCTATTTTTATTTGATTTTGGCTAGCCATTCAGATTGTCAAGCACTTTATACAATGAAATGACAAGAATTTGCATTTCTAAGGGCTCTGAGATTTTCAGTACTCATACAGTTTCTGGGCAAAAGCCAGCCAAAAACCTGAGACAGTCACCATCTCTCTTTTCTCCTCATTCTTCAGATCTTGCCAGAAAGATTTCAGACATGTCACTTAGAACAACAGCCATGAGTTTATTATAAGGGATAGAAAAGGGAAGAGATGACACTCTGATTGGAGAGAGTAGGTCAACCCAGGCAAAAGAAGGATGTGAGGCTACTCCCGCCATCCAGTTTGATTTGGTTCCCAGGGAAGTTTCCAGAGAGTCCTTCTGATTGACAGCATTGGAGCTTCATAGACTGGCTTCAAAAGAGGATGGTGTGGTGCTCAGAGAGTGTAAGTTTTTAAGGAAATTGAGTTTTCCCATTTTCCCCCTCAATTTTCTGCCACCTTAATCAGTCTATTACACTTCGAATAGCCCTCACCCCTTGTGAGGGTCTTGATGTTTTGACTCTCAGGTTGATTGGGGTTTCTGACATAGTTTCATGATAAGGATGACATGATCTCAAAACAATAATTTTTCTCAAGGGAGTGTAATTATGTCTGGGGGAGGTTGTAACATACCAAGTCCCCGTTTTTCAGGTGCTAGTCTGTCAGATAAGGTTCCTTGTGGTTGTCAGATGTCCTTCATTGTGTCTTCGCTGCTCACCCATCTACGGCTGACTAGCTACCTAACAATACCCATAAAAAGTTATCTTCTGTTAACTCTCCAAACATTGAACCAGGTCCTATAAAACTTCTTCCAAATTTCTGGAGTTTCATCTTCTTTTTTCTTTCCTTTATGTATAATAGCAACCTGCTCACCAATGGTTACACTCACTGGTTGGGAGAAAATACTTAGCATGAGGTTGCACAGGATGGGCTCCAAGTCCTCCTCCCAGGCTGTATGTGTGCCCTTGTGCAGGATTGCTGTTTTCCCCGTCATTAGACACACTCAGAAAGGAATAGAATCTGAGCTCATCCTATGACTTGCTTTGACAAATGGAATGCAGCAGGAACAAAGTTTGGGAAATTCAAGTCCAGGCTTTAAGAGGTTCTCAACTACTTCTCCTCCTCCTCTTCCTCCTCCTCCTCCTCCTCCTTCTTCTCCTCCTCCTTCTCCACACAGGGAATGAACCTAGGGGTGCTTAACCACGGAGCCACATTCCCAGTCGTTTTATATTTTATTTCGAGACAGGGTTGTGTTAAGTTGCTTTGCCTTGTTGAATTGCTGTGGCTGGCTTTGAACTTGCAATCCTCCTGCCTCAGATTTCTGAGTTGCTGAGATTATAGTCGTGCCTGGCAAGAAGTACTAAACTTCAGTTCTCAATTTCTTGCTATGACAAATCACTGCAGATGTCTGAGGTAGCCTACTGGAGATGTCACTTCAGGAAAACCAAGACACCCAACATACCAGTGCCAACTACCAGATATGTTTGTAAAGCTCTATTAGACTATCCAGCCCCTTTGGGACTTCCAGGTAACTCATCTGCATGAGCTAGCCCAGAGGAGACCATCAGTGGGGCCACCAGTCTGATCTAACTGAAATTCCTAAACCAAATTTTAAATAAATAACATACCTGTTAGCTTAGGCCAGTTTTCATTTCCTGTATTTTATACAGGAATAAGCAGCTGTCACAGACGTCCTTTTTACTCTAGACTCCTTCTTATGATAAACTCAAAATTAGTACATTTCTAGGCCTCTGTCTTTGATTAAGTTACATTGATTATGAGCAAGAGGTGTGACTTATTTGTTAGAAGTACAGAAGAAAACTTGGGGATGTCCAGCTTAGCTCTACTCTGCTTCCTCTTTGAAATAATCTATCTTCAAATAAAAATGTTCCTCAGCAGCTCCCCTCTGCTAATTTCACCTGGTGAGTAACTACCAGTGCCAGCTGTGATGTCCACTGCAGTAATGAACTGGAAATATTTACAGAAAGCTGCATCTGGAGCTCAGTTAAGTCCTGAGGCACTCACACCAAGCTGCTACCTCATACCAGCCAGTGAAGGCGACATTTTGGTCTGTATTGACTATTTTATTTCTCATATTGTTTTAGAACCCATAGGAAGTCTGTTCTAAAAAATTGGGGCCCACTTAAAGTCCTTATCCCAAGCTACATGGTGAATAACAATGGCAAACATTCTAGCTTAGTCCCATTTTGAGATCCACACAAAGCAGAGACTGTACTTCTACAAGGTCACTGTTATGGCCGTGAACCAACTGGGGACTATAATATAGCGTACAGAAAGAAGTAGGCAACTGTCTGTGGGTTATTTCTTTTGACCATAGGAATAAGATAATATTTATACTTATTATCAATCATGCTGAGAGAAGAGGAGGAGAGGAATTTTCTTAGAACTCAAGGACAAGATGGACTGCTTAGAGAGGCTAGGAGACTTTTACAGTCATTGTGAGTCCACTGCCCAGGGTCCTGCATAGGCAGCCAGGGAGGAAGAGCATCATTGAATAATAGTTTACTTCACTTCCCTTCTCAGAGATGCCTGCGCAGCAGTGGTCCCAGACCAAAAATCTCCAGAGCTCATAGAAGAAGACCACATCTATACTGAACATGTATTGACTCCATTTTACTTACTAACATTCCCTAAATGATAAAATATAATAACAGTTCTCATGGCATTGACATTGTATTGTAAGCAACTCAAAATGATTTGAATTGTATGGGGGAGATGTGTAGGTTATGTGGGAATACTTTAAGCATCTATAACCGTGAAGGGGTCATGGAACCAACCCCCCAAAGATACCAAAGGATGACTATACCTTGGAGAGGCAGGCCTACACACTGCAGGTGAGGAGAGTGTAACTACCTGCCTCTCCTTTGTGACATCAATATGGTCACCACAGCAGACAGAGTTGTGTGCTGAAGGTGTGGCAGATGTGACAACATTCAGATATCAGGAGATGTGTTGGAGAGAGCTGGACTTCTCCCAGAATTCATAAGCACTCTTAGATTAACAATCCCTGGGTGCCAAAGACCAACTTCCTTGCCACGTGCACACAAGTACTCAGAGTTCTTTAAGTCAATATTAAATTTTATTTGATCTTATTAGGAAAAACTCAAATTAGTGAAAGAGAACACCACAAGTATTCTTCTATGCCAACCTAAAAGACTCACTGATGTGAAGCGTCGACTCTAGGAATACAGGAACAGATGCGGACAAAGTCTTATGACAACACTTAATCACTGAGAGCAAGAAACTTAACTCTAAGTCTAGAGAAGGTAAACGAAGATTCTCCACGGTTTCTCCTTCTCACGTGTGAAAAATTGAAAAGACAAAGTTAATCACAGGCTCTCACAAACCACCGTGCAATCCTTGTTCAGGATACTAAAATTAAAATCTCACCAATTTCCTTAGGTGGGCTTAGGAATTGCCTCAGTTGTATTCATATGCATTCCTACTATGCAATGCTAATGCAATTCTCCCTTTATTTGTTTTTAAACTGTGAGAAATACATAATTTGAGCCTCTCAAAGTGCTTAGCATGCATATGTATTTGGTTCAGACCTTTCTCTTTATTTGTGACTATGATTATATGGCTATCAAAAGTGAAAGAAGCAGGCGATGGAAATATAATTGAAGGTCTTAGAGCACCTCTGTCAGCAAGTCATCCAGCATTATCGGGCAAGCAGGGTTCTCCGAATGCATTAAAGTCTAAGTGGATTAAAGTGGGAAATATTTTACGAAGACTTTTTTCTTGCTCATCCGGAGAGCTGTTTCTTCCCACCAAAAAAAAAAAAAAAAGTTATGTGTCACCCTGAAAATTCATCTCATTGGCACTGCCTAAAAATCAGAGGACAGCTCTGTTTGTGCTGCTCAGTATTCTGCTGTCTTTCTGGCATCTGAGATGGGCATTTCGGATGCTATCCCAGCAACCATTTTGCCCTGTAAGACGTGTAGTTAATTGTGTTGTGGGAGATGGGCTCATCAACTGCAGCATGCCCCCTTTTTATAGGGAAGGAAATTGATGAAGTGAAAATGGAAATTTGGAAACCTGAGACCAGTTGTCAAGTTTCTTGCTATGGTTTTGCTTTGTATGTGTGTGTGTGTGTGTGTGTGTGTGTGTGTGTGTGCGCGCCCATACATGTATGTGTGTGTTTTTGTTTTGTATGTGTGTGTTTCTGGTGCAAATTTTCCTTTAATTATCCAACATAGCCATTATTTTTCTTTCTCAGCTGAAGAAAGTAAGGATTGTGGGATCTATTCTAAAACAGTGAAGTGAAAGGATTGCAAAAGAAGGAAATGTCAGGTAAATCCCAGCAGGATGAATTCTGCTTTCCTCAGATTCCTTTTTAGGTCTATTTTCCCTCTGGATCCACTAAAATATGACTCAAGCAATATGTAAACATGAATGTCAGCGTCATCAGTTTTCTATTTTTTAAGCCTGATTTTCGCATTTTCCCTATAATTTATTAAAAACTGGATTTTCCCAGTAGAAATAAAATTGTACATAATTTTCTCTACACATCAAGCAGAGGGAAGTGTGGTCCTGGAGTGTGCTTTAGACCCAGTGCATCCTGTGGCCCCTTCAGGCGTGTGACCGTGTCCTCAGAAGGGAAACCGGAGAAAGAGCCCTGTGCAGTTCAGTCCTGTCGGGGGCATTGAGGAGCCGCTCTGAGGCAGGATGGGCACTTCCAGGGCCTGGTCCAGCACTACCTACCCAGCAGGTCACGGCGAGTAAAATCACCTCTGCTTGCTGCTGTTGGCTTGCCACATCACTTAACCCAAGGGAAGCTCTCTGGGCCAGTCTGTTGTTGGGAGAGAAAAATAAGATTGGGGAGAGGTGTACATCAGTGTAATTAAAAGGCTCCAGGTTGGCTAAGTCACTGTGGATAAATGAACTGAGTTGTTTATGCAACTCTGACCATAAGTGCTATGCACACTAAACACCAGGCACTAAAAGAAAGGATGGACTGAAGCCATGTTGACCTCCCTTCCACAGGCTATGGCCTCGTTGTCCCTAAAAAAAAAGAATAACTATGAATGTATTTTAATAAAAAAATGGCAGGGTCATAGCTGTGACTCAAGGGGTAGCCTGAAAGTATACATTCATTTCAGTACAGAATTTTAATTGAAAAAAAGTTTGGGTAAATCCCAGGATTTATACACAAATGCAAGCACTTAAAAGTATTTCTTGAGGCACTGGAAAAATAGAGGAAGAAGATATTTTTATTTATTTATTATATTTATTTATTCTAATTAGGTATATCTGACCACAGGATGCATTTTGATTCAATGTACACAATTGCAGCATAACTTTTCATTTCTCTGGTTGTACACGATATAGTGTTGCACCATATGTGCAGTCATACATGTACCTAGGGTAATGGTGTCCATCTCATTCCACCATCTTTCCTGTCCTCATGCCTGATATTTTAAAATTCAAATCTTTCTATTGTTTTTACTGAGATTAAGGCAGAATGTTGTTTGGTGGGGATATTTATACTTACTATTCAACTTATATAAATGTTAAAATAACATAATAATGCAAATAAAAATTCTTTAGAATTCTTGAGAATTCTACTTTTTCAGCTTTATTGAGGTGAAACTGACAAATATAAATTGTATTTTCAAGTTATACAACATCATAATATGATAAATTTAGGCAGAATTCTTAATGTCATATTACAATTAAATGAATAAACAGGCTTAAAAATACTAATATAAAAATGAAATAATCCTATAATTTGAAATATATTTTTAAAAACCTGTAAGTTCATTATTGTTTTATAAATTAGTCAGTGTCTCATGAGGTAACATGAAGGGGTAAGGCAAACTGAAGGGAGAGAAGTTTTATTTTTGTCATGTCTTATGTAAACAAATCTCTGTATTGGCTAAATTATTAACAATGATTTAAAAGCTCTTTTCTGTTGTACAGTATAATCTACTCTTATTTTTTATGAAATTTTTTATTCTCTAAGTGAAAATCATACCTAAGAAGCTCCAAGTATGTTCTATACAGTCATCCTGTTTCACTCTACTGCTAAAACATGGTTCAACATTGTTTCAGTCAGCTTTTGCTTTCCTGTCACCAGAACAACTTAGAGGAGGAAAGGTTTCTTTGAGGTTCATGGCATCAGAAGTTTCAGTTCATAGATGGCCGACCCCATTGCTTTGGGCCCAAGGGGAAGAAGCACATCATGGCAGAAGGGCCTGGTGGCAGAAATCTGCTCACTCATGGCGGGGTCAGGAAGCAGAGTGGGGAAGGGCTACAGGGAAGATGTACTATCCAAGGGATGTCCCCGAGTGACCTACCTCCTCCAGACATGCTCCAGTTACACAGAGTTACCACTTAGTCAATTCATTCAAACTCAGATGAACGGTTCTCACAATCCAACCATCCCACCTCTGAGCATTCCTGCATTAACACAGGACCTTCTCAGGGATACCTCATATCCAAACCATAACTTTCTGGCCCTGCCCCACAAAAACTCACTGTCTATCCCACAGTGAAAAATCCATTCCCTCCATGACTAAGTATCCCATTGTCTTAACAGTCTTAGCTTTGTCCCAAAGTACAATTTTAAAGTCTTCTCTGAGAGTCAAGGCAAACTCTTGGCTGTAAGCCCCTGCAAAAATCAATCATTTTATATATATTTAGTATACAGTGGCAAAGACTAAACAGTCTCATTTCAAAATGAGGATACAGGAGCATACAGAAAAAGGATGGAGGCAAAGCAAGACTGAAACCCAGTCGAACTAGTCCTTTAACTTGGCCTGTAACTCTGTGTATAGCATCCTGGACACCTGGTGATGAGATATTATTCCCAAAGAGCTTAACATTCCTGCCCCTTTGGCCATCAACAACTGAAACACACCCATGAGTTCTTTTTAGCCTGGCTGTCTCCAAAATCAATAGCTTTTCTTAGCAGACAGTCCATATCCATTGGCATCTCTTAATTCCTGGGGTCTCCACTCCAACTTTAACTACACCTTCATAGCTTAATGTATCACCTCTCAGAGGTAGCCTTGGGACTCTAGTATCTTGCTACACTATGCCTTGCCTACCAGTCCTTTCTTTGAAATTTCAGTGGAAGCCTCCATGACCCCTTAACTTGAACATGCTGTATTCCTACAGAATCAGCATCATGTGGATGATGCCAAGGTTTGCTAACAGCTCACGCCATATCTAAGACCCCTAGAATCACAGTTCCAGCAACCTCTGAATGTCTGTGTGGCTCAGTAAGTTGAAACAACTTTTTATACTATGCTGTGTGAGCAGGGTACCCCAAGATATGTTCTCAAAAGGTTTTCTCTTCTGTATCCTTGAGACTGTAGTGGGTTTGATTTAGCAAATTCCTGAGATGGCCTCAAGGCATCTTTCTTATTTCTCTGTGCAAAGTACTTAGCATGTCTTTAGGAACTGTAATCTCTTCAGCAAGCACACCCTCTGTGGCCCCAGATTTACATGCACTTTTATGGCCAAACTATACCTTTCAAAATTCTTTTTGTCTGCTTTCTGTTCCCATTTTTTTTTCACATTGAATCTTGCTAAAAGATTTCAAACAAACAAAAAGCCATGTCACTGTCCAAATGCTGTGGTACCTTGAAATTTCTTTCACCATATCAAGTAGTCTATCAATTTTAAATTCAGCATCACACTAAGACTCAGGACAAGGGAAAATGAAGCCAGAATACAATGTGAGTGGCCTGTAGTCCCATTCCCCATAGAGTTCTCATTTCCCTCTGAAATTTCAGAAGCATAGTCTGCATTGGAATCACCATTCTGGTTTTCTGAGCTTCTGCCAGAATTGACTATTAAGCTCCATTTACAGAGTTCTATAAACCTTTCCAGTCTCTATTTCTATTTTTTTTATAATTCCTCTCACAAACCAGCAGCAAATATTTTTAAACCATGTGGTCATGTTAGTCACAGCAATGACTCCACTTATTGGTGCCAATTTCTGTTTTAGTTAGCATTTACATTGCTGTGACCAAAATATCCAAAAGGACAAATTATAGGAGGAAGAGTTCATTTGAGGCTCACAGTTTCAAAGTTTTTTTGTTAATTGATAGCCTACTCCATTGCTCTGCACCCAAAGTGAGGAAGCACATCATGATAGAAGGGCCAAGCAGAGGAAAGTTACTTATCTTATGGTGTGGACATGAGGTGGAGAGAGGACAAGGGGGGGCCACAGGAAAGATGTACCTTTCAGTATATGTCCCACCTCCTGCAACCATGCCCCAGTTGCCTACAATTACTACCAGGTCAACTCATTAAAATTAGGATGAACTGATTAAGTTACATCTCTCCCAGTTGAATTCCTTTACCTCTGAACATCCCTGC